>NC_133649.1:143698318-144050210 GCF_009905375.1 Apium graveolens | reverse complement strand
GATAATTTGATTCAGTGTTTGGTATATAGTTTGTATGTATTTGCAGAATGATATTGTATATTTGTGGTTCAGGTTTAGGTATACAACAATCAATGGTCTAGAAAGAATCAGGTTTACGGCTCAAGATCAAAACTGGAATCAGGGTTTGGGTTTTAGTGCTTCAAAGCACTTGCAATTTAGAACAGGACTATCATTCACTACAATATCTCGAGAAAGTTCAGAACACTTGCCTGGTGTTAGCTTACTACACTGTACTCGCTTCCAATCTCAACCGCCTTACTCCTTAACTACCTGTTTCCCTTTCCTACATTTTGCCTCTTTTGCTCATATATCATAAGCATCTATCAATAATCAACTCATACGATTCTATTCAACACATACTTCTATCTACCCTTCGTTTTACCCAAATTCGATTAACGGATTGAAAGTTATGCAATAAACAAGTACACATCGAATATAGAGACCTACAGTCAACCAACAAATCACATATAACACATAATACGTCACATAATCAATGACTTATCATTTATAAAGAAGTTTCGGGTCATAAATAGGCTTTCTGGTATTTAAAATGATTTTTAAAATATTTTTCGGAATTAAAACGGGTCGTTGGATCAATTTCGGGTTAATAAACAGGGTTCGGTTAGCCAATTCTGGCTCCAAAACAATTTTATAATAATTATCGAGCCTTGGAAATAATTTAGAATAATATTTTAAAGCCCGAAACTATTTTTTGGAATTTTTAAATCATTTTTAAATAATTAAATCTAATTAAATAATTAATTAAAATCAATTAATAATTAATTAAATCAATTAATCAATTAATTTCTGAATTAATTGACCAATTAATCAATTAAAAATTAACTGAAATTAATTAACTAATTAATTCAGATTTATTTTTGAATTAAAAATAATTTTCGGAATTAAAATAATAATTTTTAGAATTTTCAGAAATTAAAAATGAATTTTTCTAATAAAAATAAATAGGAAATATGATTTTTAAACATTTTTAAAACAAGACTCCAAAATTTGCAAAGTCTGGAAACTTCAGGGACCTAACTGTATCGTCCCCAAAAGTTCAGGTACCAAACTGCAATTTTTACAGGGGTCGCCGGAAAACACCCTATCTCACCGGAGAACACGATTCAGGGGTGCTCAGGCCACCACCACCTCCAGATCACAACTACACTTCACCAGGAACACACCCATGCCAACAAATCAACCTAACAGTCCCTGAGTTGGCCGAAATTTGGCCGTGAAGTTTGCCAGTTTCCGGCGAACTTCGAAAATATTCAAAACACAACTCCCTTCTCTACAGACCTCATTGATTCATGAAACTTATACGACTGGATTGCAAATTTCACAGAGAACACAACCCACTATATCACAACATCAATCTATTCTAGAATAAGAAACCCCCAAATTTCAATTAAGAACATTCATACGGGTTATAAACCCTAATTTTAAAATTCAAAAATCAAACTCAAATTTGAGCATGTTATTGGACTCCAAATCAGACGTATAATATATCAAAATCATCAGGAAAACAAGCTCTATAACATGCAATCATTAAATCATACAAACAATCATCCGAACAAAAATTCATATCTTTAATCAAAATAATTCGAAAATAAATAAAATTATAGAAAAATAACCTTAATTTCTGCAGGTGTATGGATTACAGAATCTGGTAGAGCTCTTCAAGACCTTCAGATTGGTTACTCGAGCTTTCCAAACCGAATTCAATAACACGTCCAAAAACTTGTTTGATTCTTAGAACAGTTTATGAAATTAGGGTTTTTCTCTGAAAATTATATAATTATCTGTCTGCAAATGATTTTGATACGAAATAAAATACGGGTAAAGGCTATTTATATTTACGGAAAATTAGTATCCCGTTGGATCATTCCGGATATAAAACGGTACGTTTATTTATAAAAACTGATCCAAACGGTATCGGTTTTCGGGATAATTATCCAAATAAGTACAATTTGTAATGCGGTCTTGGTCTCAGCGCCTGGTTACACGTACTACGAAGTGATAATTGTGATAGTTTAATAAAAAGCTTCTGTTTATCGAAAATACGAGTTTTATTGATTTACCGAAACGAATATTGTATCGAAAATGTTGCGCCGGGACCCGCGCAAGACAAACCATACGCCGGATCGAAAAAGTCGAAACATGGAAAATGCCCGAAATATTACAATTAGGTTATGAAGGAGTTCTCGGAAAAGTTTCGGGTTCCAAAAACGTAACAACGGGTGACGTCGATTGGTTCCCGTTTTTATAAAATAGATTTTAAATACCCGTAAAAAGATTTTATAAATTTCATATGATTCTTATAAATTCATAAATCAACATAAAAATAATTAGGAAGATATGAAAATTATCTATATTTTATTTTGGACATATAAAAATGAAAATACTCAATTAATATTATTTTTGAATATCCAAATACAGATAACATTTAACAATTAATTCACAGAATAGATACTGAACATATATAATAATTATTTAATAGCAAAATAATTACATGATATATCCCGGATATTACAGGTTGTCTCTGGAAGGATAACGCAGATTGCCTCCCAACGGATGAAGCATTATGCAACTCGACAGATGTTGAGTTTTGTGCTTCATTGGTAGTATATTTTTCTCCATTATCCTTTGATACTGTTTCTTAATCACTTTCATCATCACTGTCATCACTAACCATCTCCACATTGTCGAATTTGAGGCTCTCATGGTAATCTCCATCTTGAAGTCCTTCAATCTTTTTATCATCAAACACAACATGTATTGATTCCACAACTGTAACACCCCCAAATCCGGGGTCGGGGATCCGGGTTATCACGAGTTCCATTTCCCTTAATAATACTTAATCTTAATAATCAACCAACTACTGCATACTGTGACCCCACAATATACACACATACCACAAGTTATAGTCTCAGAGATGAATACCAAACAATAACACAAGTCATTTTATTCCACAATTATAAGTCATTACACCTCAAAAGGGTTTCTGAATAAATTTACATATTCTTTGCCATTATTGCAATTCATAAATATACATAAGTCTGGTACATCAAAATTTGAAAGCCTAGCCTATTGGTAGACCCTACCTCAGCAACAACGGCATCAACGCCTACAGGAAACTGCAGAACATTTCCTATCCGCTCGCGAATTGGGAGCTTGATCATGTTCATCTTGTCTATCTGTTGTTGTGTGATGAAAGAAGAAAGTAAGGGTGAGCAACAAGCTCACCGAAATAATATGTATAATGATTAACAATATATGAGCATTCTCATAGTACTCATGAAAGTTTTGGTCAAGTAAAAAAATGAACCAAGTTTGATATCTTATCGCGACCAAGTCGCAAAATATTCAGTATATATGTATATATACTTTTCAAAATCTTGGAAGTCCTCTTCCATGCATAATATACACAGAGTTCCAGTTTATAACTGTATAAAAATATCGTTGCAAGGTGATCTCATATATCTAACCTTGTCTCAACGTTTTTGGGAAAATCTTTGTCATGCATAAGATAATCATTAACCAGATATAAGTTAAAAAGATGAAGTTACAAGATACTCCAATATACTTATATATTTTCCAGATACTACTTGAACTACCACTGTTCAAGGTATCATCAGTTTCAAAAGTTCATCACATAGATGAGACTACAAGAAAAGACTTGAATAGATTCAATCTTTGAAATATCATTATAAATAATGAAGTTACGAGATACTTCATTAAGTCCCGATATATATACACCTATATATATATCTCATATTTTCCTTGGAAACCTCTGTTATGAAAAATATAAACAGAGTTATAATATCCAATAAATTTGGAAAGAAGAAAACCTTGGCATAAACTTGATATCTTGCTGATCAGGCAAAGATACCAATAAGTAACCTTTTCTACTAGTAGATGGATGAATCCCCCACCGGTCATCACCCTGGCCTCATTAGGACCTTGTGCTGGACCGCCACCCGGCCTCTTACGCGTTGATGGGCTGCCACCCAGCCACTTACACTTTGATAGACCGTACCCCGGCCTGTCGCTTATGCGGACTCAATTAGATGGACTTACTTCCCGAACGTTGGGTAAGTAATTAATTCATTTATCAAACCAGCAACCTTGTTGCGAATATAAAATACACCACAGAGCCGGATCCCTCAGGTTTTGAGCGAGTATTTAAATTCCCTTCGAAAGGAGGATCTTAAATATAAAAAAACGAGTTTTGGGATCCGCCCTAACTTTTAAAAATCATTTTGAAGACTCGAAAACATTTTTAAGAATATTTGGAGTAATGCTGATTTAATAAAATAAATCAGTCCCAATATATTAGAAAATATCTGAATATTATTATTTAAATAATATTCTCATAAAGAATAATCTTTATAAAAATAATTGAAGTAGAAGTTTTAAAACTCATACTTGAAATGAATATTAAATAACCAAAGATATACTTATACGAAAGTATGATCTTTATTTGAATACTCGAAAATAAGTTTGATTATCGAAACATTATTCTTTAATAAAAAAAGAATATTATTTAGTAAATAAGCGGAGTCATAAGTCCTCGAATGAATATTCAAAATAATATTCATTAAATAGAATAAACAGAGTCATAAGTCCTCGAATGAATTTTAAAGATAATATTCCTTAAATAAAATAAATCGAGTCATAAGTCCTCGAATGAATATTCAAAGTAATATTCATTAATAAAAATAAAGTTATTGAATAAACCTTATTTGATTAATAGTTTTGAAAACTATATCTATATATATATATATTATATAAATATATATAATGTTCGCCTTTGGGTCCCCTATACTAAGGGTATACGCAACTACTGCTTATCTCTAGCATAGGTATTATGCAATTATAAGCATTGGAATCAACAGATAGATATCAAGATTACGAAACAGACATGCATATAAACCATATCAGCATGCTCCAATATATCGCAAGATTTGCTAATTAACCATCATGCATCTATCACAAGATAATGCATATACATATATACATCACAACAACAGTATAACGGGTAGAAAATTTGCCTGAGTGTTCCCGGATAGACTTAAGCTTAGAGTGGGTCCGATAACCTATGAACAACAACATAAGTCGGAATTAACCCACGGTCGCTTAAGAAACTAGACTTTAACCAATTGAACCCTAATGTTCGCTTATGGTCACTTCTACGCTTAATGAATCACATAAGTCGTTCGAGTACCCTTAGCTCCACCATTTTTAATAAATTAACCATTAAGAATTTTAAGGCGATTGTTTCGCGAGTACTCTATCAACTTCCTAATCCGCTTTACATAATTTTTTCATACTCCAATTAGTCATTTAAGGGCCTTAACCAAGGTTTCAAAGTAAGGCGAGGGGTAATGGTTCGTTCGCGAAATGCTGTTACTTAAAACGGTCGTTTCTCCTAAACCGTACATCGGATTCAAGCGAACCACATATCAAAACGAAGCTTACGACATAATCTAACTAAACATGGCAAAGTCACAGATTCAATAGTTAGCTCTCTGTCCCGAACATTAAGATCAAGCAGTTGTATGAAATTGGGCATTACGATGACTATGTTTACGTGATTACCAAGTTTTAAACCACTCCAAACAACAACCATTCAACTCACAACCAACAATACAACCAACCCTCATCCAAACCTTACTACATCAGTCCCCAAACCTCAAGATTTTCCAATTTATACAACCCCACACATGAACTACTAGCTATACTTAAGTTTCATTAACTATAAACAAGATTTCAACATCCAAATCACTACAAATCCAATCCAAACTCTAAACACACAAGCATCATGCTTCTCATTTACTATATCCATCAAAACCATCGTAATACTCAAAGTAAAGTTAGGGTTTGGAGGTGTTATACCTTCCTTGGAGTGATTAGAGTAGCCAGGAAGTCTTAGGGAGCCTCCTACAAGCTTGACCTTTCCAAAGAAATCAAGAACACAAAGTTAGGTTTTGAAGTTTCTAAAAGTCAGATTGAAAGAACTGTCACAAAGAGGGTCTTACCATGATTATTTGGACGAGACTTGTGAACAAGAGTTGTAGGTCATCTCAATACCTTTCCAAAGAGCTATAGAACATACTATTTGAGTGAGTATTGAAGGAGATATGGTAGTTTGAAGTTGCTGCTCTGGTTTTGGCCGAGAGCTTTAGTTCTTGGAAAGCAAAAGTCAACTTCTAATTTGTGTTTTGTGATTTGTTTTGCCTTTTGGCTTGGTTGCTACCTTTTGTTTGTTAATTAAATTGTTACCATTGTAAAAATTGTGTGGCTCACAATCAACCAACCAATCCTTCCCACTTTGTCATGCTCATGTCATCTGCTTATGTCATCTTGTTACACTTGTCTTCCTCTTGTTGGTGTGATGACATTATCGTCCATTAACCTCGTTGATTAACCCATAATTACTTGGCTAATGATCGCTGATCTGTTATACGATTCGCTTAACTTTTGTTCTCATTTATCATTTGAGGGATCATACCCGGGATCTTATTACTTGGGTTCCCCTAAACCTTTCTCAATATTTTATATTCCTTTTATGATCCTCTCTTATAATCCTTGAATTTAATCCTTTTAATCATGTTACCTTATACTCAATTCTTTCGGTATCTGGTGGATTTTCGGGAAAAATCAAAGTGTTCGAATTTGGATTCTGACGATCTTTACATACACTTATTTACTTTATGGAATACTAATACGATCTTAGAATTTCTATAACAGTACTCCTATATAGCGTGGTCTGATAATTTTCCTTAATCAGCATCATCAGCAAAAGTTACTATTCATCCGTGTTTCAAAAATTTCAAAAATTGGGGTTATTACAACAACAATGTTGGTTCTTAGATTGTAGACTCTATATGCTTTACCAACAACATATCCAACAAAAATTCCTTCATCTGCTTTAGCAATCAAACTTCCCATTTTGATCAGTTTGATTTCTCAGAATATAGCATTTACAGCCAAAGACATAAAGAAAGTTTAGAGTTGGCTTCTTGTTCTTGAACAATTGATAGGGAGTCATGCATCTTGCTTGATTAACCAGAGAAATATTCTGAGTGTAGCATGCAGTATTTACAGCTTCAGCCCATAAATATGTTGGCAGTTTAGATTCTTCAAGCATTTTCCTTGCAGCTTCAATAAGTGATTTGTTCTTCCTTTCCACTACTCCATTCTGTTGTGGAGTTCTTGCTGTTGAAAACTCATGCAAAATCCCATTTTCCTCACAGAATGCTCTCATGAATGAATTTTTGAACTCAGTTCCATTGTCACTCCTGATTCTTCTAAACTTGAAATCAGGATGATTATTGACTTGCCTTATGTGATTGATGATGATTTCACTATCCTCATCTTTAGACATTAGGAAATATGTCCAAGAGAACTTTGAGAAATCATCCACAATTACTAGGCAAATCTTATTCTTGAGATGGACAACACATTGACTGGTCCAAACAAATCCATGTGTAGCAGTTGCAAAGGTTCTTCAATTGTTGAATCAAGTTTCTTCCTGAATGATGCTTTAATCTGCTTCCCTTTTTGACAGGCATCACACAGTCCATCCTTAGAAAACTCCACTAGAGGAATGCCTCTAACCAGTTCTTTCTTTACTAGCTCATTCATGGTTTTGAAGTTTAAATGGGATAGCTTATTGTGCCATAGCCAACTTTCATCCTGACTTGTTTTACTGAGAAGACAAGTAACAGATTCTACATTAGGTGAGTTGAAATCAGCTAGGTACACATTTCCTTTTCTCACACCAGTGAGAACCACTTTGTTGCTTCTTTTGTTAGTCATAACACAGGCTTCTGAGTTGAAGGTTACTGAGTAGCCTTTATCACAAAGTTGGCTGATACTCAACAAGTTGTGTTTGAGACCATCCACTAAGGAAACTTCCTCAATGATGACATTGTCCTTTGAAATCAAGCCATATCCCACATTATAACCCTTACTGTCATCTCCAAAAGTAATACTTGGGCCAGCTCTCTCCTTGAACTCTGTGAGCAGGGAATCACCAGTCATGTGTCTTGAACAACCACTATCCAAGTACCAAAGATTCTTTCTGTTTCCCTGCACACATCAAAATCAAATCAAGTTGATTTTGGTACCCAAGTTTCCTTGGGTCCCGCCTTGTTAGCTTTCTTTTTCTGTTTCTTAGGCTTTATCTCATTTGACTTGGGGATATCAGATTCATCCTTGGTCATTTGAGTTGGGCCTTTGAAACCATTCATTGCAACAGAATTATCATGCATATTATAATCAACAGGGAATGGCATGCTATTAGTGAACATGTTATTCCAGTAAGGCATGCTAAATGGCATTTGTGGCATACTAAATGCAGCATAATAGGGATTAGGTGCAAATGGCATATTAGCAAACTGTGCATTCAAATTCTGTGTAGACATAGCATTCATAGGCATGGGAGGCATAGAATTCATCTTAGGAAAGTGAGGTGGCACAGACATGGAAGTAGGCATGGCAGATTTGCAATTAACAGACAAATGATTTACACTACCACACTTGACACAGATTTTTCTAGGAGCATATTTATCAGGTGTGTATTTATTGTGTTTGTTAATCCCTACTTTACCATTTCTATTATTTTTCTTTTTAACCTCTGTTTTCACCTCAATCTTTTCAAGTCTGTCACTTAACTATTTGACAGTCATGTGACCAACATTAGCCTTTTTCCCTTTCTTAACTTGACTCGATTCTCCTGAAACAAAGTTTGGCTTAACAAGTTTGGCTTTACTGATAGGCTTGCTTACAGCCGACGGATGAGTATTTTCATCAGTCGATGGATAACCCTTTTTGTTATCCGACGGATGATCCTCATCATCCGTCGAGTCTACATCTGTTAGCACTCCATCCACCAAATTTGGTTCTAGTTTCTCCTTGTTCTTTTTCCAGGCTGCATCACAGAAGGACTCGATTCCTTGAACTTTGGTAATTTGAGCATGGACATCTCTAGATGTTTTCCATGCCTTAATCACCTCCTGTTCACGCCCGAGCTGCTTCTTCAAAATTTCTTCTTTCTTCAAGGACTCAGTTAATTCCTCCTTGACAATCTTACACCCAATTCTTAAATTTTCAAAATTAATGAACTGGGACTCTAGCACATTATTTCTCTCACTCAAAAACAAATTGTTTTCTTTGATTTTAGCATTTTCTTTAGTAAGAGACTTAAGTGTAACACACAAATGATATAACTCTATAGACATGTCATTTATAGCATCATTACACTCAGCTTTAGATAAATGTGCAAGGTTTGTAGTAATTACCTGATTACTTGAAGAACTTGTTTCTATTTCATCAGATATGGCCATTAGGGCTAGATTGACATAGCTGACATCTTCATCTTCATCCAGACTATCTACTGCCCAGTCATTTTTTTGTGTAATGAAAGCCTTTTCCTTTTGTTTGAGCAGCTCAAAGTATTTTCGCTTATAATCCACAGGCTCAAACTTTTTCTTACTGGGATCTGACTTCCTACACTCACTGGCAAAGTGCCCTGCCAAGCCACATTTGAAACATTTGAATTTTGATTTATCCACCATGTTTCTATTTGGCTTGGCTGCTCCAAAGTTCTTTTTGAACTTGAGATTGGCAAATCTTCTGGAAAGAAATGCTAAATGTTCATCAATGTCTTCCATGTCATCTTGGCTCAAAGAATCTTCACTTTCTACTGCAAGCCCCTTGCCCTTGCTTTCACAGACCCTTGAAGTTGACTCAACAGCTTCCATCTTCATCTCCTTCTCTTTCTCTAACTCAGCAACTAGTGCAATGGACCCTCCTTTCTTCTTTCCTCTCTCCATCCTCTCATCTTGCTCTATTTCAACCTCATAAGTTTTCAGGATGCCATACATTCTCTCCAAAGTAAACTCCTTATAATCTTGAGAGTTTCTTAATGAGACTGTCATTGGTTTCCATTCCTTTAGAAGAGATCTAAGGAATTTCATATTGGAGTCTTTTGTCAGATAGACCCTTCCATGCAACTTTAGATCATTTAGCAATTTTTGAAACCTACTAAAAATGTCAGTGAGAGACTCACTTTCTTCATTATGAAAATGCTCATATTGCTGAATCAATAGCTGCATCTTGTTTTCTCTAACTTGCTCAGTGCCATCACAGATGATCTGTATTGTATCCCAAACATCCTTGGCAGTTTTGCAGTTGATAATGTTGTCAAACATATCACCATCAACTCCATTAAACAGGATATTCATGGCCTTTTTATTCTTCCTGACTTGTTCAATATCAGGATCAGACCATTCATGCCTTGGCTTGGGGACAGATGGCTCATTTTCAGTTGCAGCTCTCATTGAAACATGAGGGCCTCTTTCTATGCAGTCCACATAGGCCTCATCTTGAGAAAGCAAATGAAGATGCATCTTTACCTTCTAATGATGGTAATTATCTTTATCCAGAAAAGGAATCTTGACTCCAACATCCTTCTTGTTCATCTTGCTGTATTGTTTTGATCTTTAAACTCTTTGTTCTTCAAGAGCTTGCTCTGATACCAATTGTTAGTCCCTTAAAAATGTAACAAGAATTCCAGAAGGGGGTTGAATGGAATTCTTGAAACTTTTTCTTGAATAAAAATGTTCTAACTCATATATATATATGTGAATTGATTAGCAGAATGCGGAATAGTTACTTGAAATAAATCAAAACACAAGTAATTAAAAATAAGAGTCTTTAAAAACTTTCTGGTGGATTTGAATGATTCCACCAGAGATATATAATATATATCGAGAGAACTCTGTGTGCAAAAAGCTCACAGCTGCTTACAAAATGATAACAACTAAGAACGAGAGAAATGCTAAGAATACAGCTTACAAATGTTTCTCTCTTGGTTGCTTGGTTCCTTAGTTTCTATTCTATTGCTGCTTCTTGGTTTATATATCACCAAGATTACAAAGTAATAAGACAGGATAATAAAATAAAAACTATTAAGTCTAAAACAATGCTACTTCATTACTCTATTCCAGCATCTTTAAATATCTTCATAATAGCATGGAAATGGCAATACTTCTTTGTTCTCGAAAACCCAGTTGAATAGGCTACCACATTCCATTTGCATACACTCGACGCATGTGACTGTGTTGTCACTGTCAATAGATATTTAAATTCTTTATCCGTCGGGTTTATGATCATCCGTCGAGTTATTGATCATCCGTCGGGTTGTTGATCATCCGTCGAATTCATTGTTGTTTATCCGTCCGGTAGCAATCAGGAACTTGACTCCATTTCATTTATGCAGAATTATAAGACATCATCTACGTATAATTAATCGACCTATTCTGCATATCTAGTTAAAGTCAACATGACTCAAGTACTACTACAGATTCTAAATAATGTGTATGCAGAAATGTGCTACAGACTTATTTTTACATAAGCTATCACTCGATGGATAATAAGTCATCATCCGTCGGGACCAAAAAGAGTTATCCGTCGGGACTATAATCCTTATCCATCGAGTGCTACATTTTCACTAAGTAAAATCTACCAAGGTATTTTTTTCATGAAATCATCAAGTACACAACATACACTATTCTTTGAGGCATGATCATGGCTTGATCTTCTTCCAGAGTTTATTCCATAGCTTGAATCTGTTCACAAAAAAATACCCCAGTCTATTCTTCCAACCTTTTTACGGACTCAAGAGATATAAAACAGAATACAAAATTGAATATCAAATAACTAAATCTCAGGGATGTCAATGTGACTTAGTCTTGTTATTGTATAGGCATGTCTTGCACAACATAAAACCAACTTGAATTCTGATTGCAAATTTAAAACTAATATCAAATCTCAAGCAGATAAAACAATTACTACAACTGTAACTTTCCAATAATCGAGTATTATAAAAGTCAATCAATTTAATAACCCAAATTAAAAGATTAACAATGAACGGAAGAATGAACTAAAAGTAAACAGTAAACTGTTGGAACCATCAAAAAAACAATTTTCGTAACTCCAAATACGATCTCCATCGTTCAAAATTTAGATATTGATGTAAAGAAAATGTGGTAAACAGTTTAGTATGATTCAACAGTTGAAACTCCGGGAACCGTAAAAATAAGTTGGTTGATCTCGACAGAAATTTTGATCTCGACAGAAATTTTCATATGAATTTTCAAGAAAATTTTATTGTTGTAATGTGACTTTATCTCCTTAATGATTCAACTGAACTTCCACGATCATCCCTAAATTTAATACTCAAATCACTCGAAACCTAACTTTTGATACCATGGTAGCCTTAAAGATATAATACCAACGTAAAATTTGATTACAATCAATTTAAAGTTTATACTACATGTCTAAACTTATATAAAAAATAATATAAGCTAAATACCAAAAGTACCTTAATATATATAATATAATAATAATATAAATAAATATTCTAATAGGATAAATGTGTGTGCACATGAATACAAACAATCAAGTGCATGTATGCTAAATAAAAGCACATACAAATATAAGCACGTAATATCCCAAAAATAATATGTAAGGTTGAATAAATAAATTGAATGGTCGAATATAAGTTGACTCGAATAAGTTCAAGTACATTTGGAATGTCTAAGTAAATTATAAAAGCCTCGAATTAAAATAAAAAATAAAAGTAAAAGGTTTTTAAAATAAAGTAAGACACAATATTACGATTCGAAAAAAAAGACTTTTGTTTCCATTATACATGGACTTACACAAATATTTCTCTAACTCTACTCAAATTAGTTTACTTAAAATAATTTAAGACTCATTTAAAATTGATGTATGTTTCATACAAGAGGCCTTATTTACTTGTAATTCGAAGTAAAATTAACTTCTTTAACTTTAAAAGAAAAATCTTATTTTTATCTCTAAATATTAATATAAGATTTATATAATAGGCAACTTAGAGTTGAAATTAAAAATAAATTTGTAAATATTCACGAGAGAACTTTGTTTATATTTTTAAATAATAATATGAGATTTATACAAATGTTATTGATATCGAAATATATGGTAATTTAGATCACTTAATATTACGAAGTGAAGACGTATTTTGTTTATGAATTATTTTCAATTTATGCATATCGACTTCAACTTCAGAAATAGAACGTGTTTGCTCAAATATTCACTAAAGAAGTTTTGTTTATATTTCATAAATAAAATTAAAATCATCACTTTTAACTTAGACTAAGGCCCCGTTTGGTATTGCTGTTGTAAGAAGCTATAACAACTTTTTGCTGAAAAGATGTCAGAAAGGTGTTTAATAAATTCCAAAAGTTGTTGTCTGGAAAAGCGCTTTTAGTCCAAAAGCTGTTGTTAGCAAAAGCATGTCCCCTCATGCTTTTGGAAAAAGTTATTTTTAGCTTTTTCAAGAAGTAGCTATCAGTTCCACCATCAAACCTTTAAAAACATTATTTTTATATATTATATCTCAAAATATGCATAAATTAAAAAAATTACCAAACAATTATCTAATTTTCTTGACAATACTTTTTCCACCAGCACTTTTTCTCACAGCACAACAGTTTTCAACAGCACTACCAAACGGAGTCTAAGAGTTCACTTAAAATACAAAAATTTCACACATAAGCCTTTTGTTTATGTCGTTAATTTTGATTCATATAAACTAGCTTTGTTCCAAAATTTAAGTAAATGATCGCCGCTTCTAATTCCGGGAATAAATCAAAGAACATTAACCACTAAAAGAAAAAAAATAATAAGTGACTAACTCCCTTAAAGTCTTGAATAATTTATGGATACTAGTAAAAGAAACCACAATTAAAGGTACCGTATATATAAAATATAAAACAAGGATAACAAAACTTTTATGTTAAAAAAATGGAATAAACAAGAATTAACACAAACGAATTAACTTATGACTTTTGAAATTACAAATACTCAAGAACTTTTTTTAAAAAAAAGATGACGCTTCTAGAAAGACGTTAGGATTTAAGCCAAAAACACACGAAAAGGGTCTCCAAAAATGAATGAAAAATGGGCACTATAATTTGATTTTAATGGGTTCCTAAGGACACTAAGAGAGGCTTCTAGAAAGAGGTCTTGGGGCTGCTTAAACTATAGTGACCAAGTCTGGGAGGAATGAACAAATTTTGTTGTAGAAATTAAACTTAGAAGATACTAAGAAAAGAAGTTTGAAACTAGAGACTCTTGAAAGCAAATAAATTATGTGTTTAGAGAAATTTTCTAGAGAGAAAAATGCAGCCTAAACTTGACCCAAAATGAGTTGGAGAAATAATAAAAAGTAGGGATAACTTTATTGGCAAAATATAAATAAATAGGGGGAGGGCATCTTTTTAATGCTCACATTATGTAAATTTTGACTTGATTTGTCTATTAACTAGTTTTGGGTCTCTTGTTATATCCTTCTTTTTAATATGATGCCTACTTTAATCTTTGTTTTGAAATACCTTGAGATCCCTATAGAGGTCTTACCGTATTTGTCATCATTCTTATGTAGTTTAGGCCATAGTCTTGACCTTTTTAATACCAACCTCACATCACATGATGCTGGCTCTAACCCCATTTCGCTTATAATGGTTGGTTGGCCTCACATTGTTGAAGGCTGACAATTAGGCAATATATATCATCATTTTTTTGTAAAATATATGTTGAGATACAGTCTTTATATAATTTGCTTCATAACTTCTCTCAACCTCACATCACAAATATTGTTCATAGATTCACGTCATATGATGACCCTGCATCATAGATGCATCATATGTGCTGTCATAGAAAAACTCACGTTGCCTAATGATAGTCTTTATAAATGTTTCTCTTCTGTTTTCTTCACAAAATTTTGAACGATTTTAAGTTTCTTTAAATAGATGATTGAATTTTCATATGATCTCCTTGCTGATAGCTTGGTTTAGCACATTCATTAAGATTACTTTACGATGTATATGCTTATGGACTGACCCATCATCGATGGCCAAAGGGGCCAAGAGGTCTCGCATCGCAAGATATCGGGTTTGCGGCCTGGAGTTTATTAGATGTGGGCTTTACCCTGCAACTTTTGGATGTCCCGCTAGAGGAGCTATTTTTTTAAGGTCATTACCCCCTCGATTTCTTGTAGGGGTGATGAGAAATTAAAATATTATGGCAATATTCTTGTGTCATTTGAGTTGACACCACATGTAATGAAGAGATTTAGATGTGATCTTGTAAGGAGTTTACTTGGCCTCTTCAATATTTTTCCAAGGTATAGAGGCTCTTGAACGCTATGCAAAAGTACATGGCCTCTCCAACACTACATCGTGTACATGGTCTCTCCAATGCTACATCAGTGCGAAGACGTGACATTTAATTTTTTTTCAATCTCATCACATCCTTCCTTATATTGTACATGCAGTAAGATTAATGAGAATGAGTTCAACGAATTTGTATACATTCATTTTGATGCCTTTTGAGCTTCATACATCACAACAACTCCATTGGGGTCACTGTAGCGATCATTTCTTAAGTATGTGAAGGGGTAGTTGGTCCTCTTTTTTACTTAGCATGGATACTTATTTTCTATTATCGTATGAATTAAAATTTAACATAGACTTATAAACATTAATCATGAAATGCAGAATGGGGTCTTATATCGATGTATCCTAGATTCTTTGGTCGTGCATTGGTATGCTAGCACAGTCCAACAAACATTTCAAATTCTAAAACACATGTAAATACAACATTAACAACGAAATTAAAAAGTTTAAAACAAAAGTCATGCATATATACTTTTTCAATGATAAGATAACACTTGATCGATAGAAGAAATGTACAGACTACTATACTTTAAATGATACTGGTGAATATTATTCCCAAATAATCTAACAAAGAATTACAGAAGGGGGTTGAATGTAATTCTGCTACTTTTAAATTTTAAGAAATGTTCTACTATGAATATATAACAGTTTTTGATTTAGCTAAAGTGCGGAATGAAAGTATTGAAGAAATTAAACACAAAGTAATCAAATACAAGTATTTAAAAACTTTCTGGTGGATTGAATTTTTCCACCAGAGATATATATTAATATGAGAACTTTGTGATGCAAGATTTGCACACAGCTGCTTACAAATTGAACTTTCAAAGAACAGAGAAATTATTTACAAATGTAGCTTTTTCTATTTCTCTGGTAATTACTTACTAACTTTGATATTGTTCTACTTGTTACCCTTGGTTTATATATCACCAAGTTATATGATAAAAAGACAAACAAATAAGACAAGATTTTTCTAGTCTAATTTCATGCTACTTCATTTCTCAATCCAGCATCTTTGAATATCTTCAGTTTAGCATGGAAATGGAAATGCTTCTTTGTTCTCTAAAACCTGTAAATAGGCTTGTTATTCCCTAACAATACAACAAGAATTACAGAAGGGGGGTTGAATGTAATTCTGGCTTCTTTTTGAGATTTTTAAAACTGTTCTAACTTAATAATATATAAGTGTTTGATTTGCAAAGTGTGGAATGAAAGAATTATATAAATCAAAACACAAGTAATAAGAACACAAGTCTTTAAAACTTTCTGGTGGATTTGAATGTATTCACCAGATATATATATATATATATATCAAGAGAACCCTGTGAAACTTGAATAGCTCACAGCTGCTTTTACAAGTGAACAAACAAACTACAGAGAAATTCTCAACAGTTACAGCTTTTTCTATTTCTCTTCTAAAATGTGTTTGCTTAGTTTTTTGTTCTACTAGCTACACTTGGTTTATATATCACCAAGTTTACATGGTAATAAGACAGGATAATAAAATAAAACCTATCAAGTATAACTTCATGCTGCTTCACTACTCTATTCCAGCATCTTTGAATATCTTCATAATAGCATGGAAATGGTAATGCTTCTTTGTTCTCAAAACCCTGCTAAACAGGATACCACATTCCTTTTGCAAACAGCCAACGTATGTGACTGTGTTATCACTGGCAACATATATTTGAATTGATCATCCGTCGGGTACATGCTTGTTATCCATCAGGTAGCCTTGTTGATCATCCGTTGGGTAGCTTTGTTGATCATCCATCGGGTAGCTATTTGACACTTGACTCCATTTCATTTATGCAGAATTATAAGACATCTAATATTTACAATTAATCAACCTATTTTGCATATCTACTAGTAGTCAACATGATTCATATGCTACTACAGAATATACACAAAGTTGTTTGCAAAAATGTGCTACATTACATATTGTTACATAAGCTACTCACCCGGTGGATATCAATTAGTCATCCGTCGAGAGTATATTGAATCATCTGTCGGGCCTATAATTGATCATCCGTCGGGTGCTACAAAATTCACTAAGTTAAATCTACTAAGGTGTTTTGTTTAGCTTATCATCAAGTACACAACATATTCCTAACAATCTCCCCCAATTTATGTCTACTGAAATTGTAGCCATAAATTAAGAGAAACTTGATGATAACAAAACACTCTAAAAATAAAGATTGAAAAATAGTAGATAAAACTTATAAGTGCTACAGTTTACTGAAAATTGAACAATGCAAAGTTCATAAAGAAATTGCTCACAATAATTATCAAGATGCTCCTTTAGTCTGAGCAGATAGATCTATTTCCTTGATTGTCTGGATTTCTTTCTAAGCCTTCTGTTGTTTTCTTCAATCTGGTTCTGGAGTTGTCTGTGGAATTCAAGTTCATCAGATCTGAGAGATTTAGAATTTCCTGCATTTTCAAAAAAGTCTCATTGCTAGAGATACTCAATTGGTCTTCCAATCTGAAGAATCTTCTAACTCCTTTTTCATCCCTGAATTCCATCAGCCAATAGGGCCTCAGATGCCCTCTCTTTCCTGTAAAGGGAATATATAGAGTTTTTGGAAGTGCATCTTTGGCTCTAGTACTCCTCAACTCCTCAATCTTCTTTAGAACTAGTCTTCTTGCAGTCACATTATACCCAAAGTTCTTTTTGAATGAAGAGTAGACCTTTATCAAAACAGACTGGCTTTCTAGAAGGATCCTTTTTAGTGGCCATATGATCTCTCTTCCTCCCTTGTATTTAAATACCATCCTTTCAGGGAGATGTCTATGAGCATCAATTCCTCTAACTTCATCCAATTAATCTAAGTAAAGGTTTATGTCAGAAAACTCCTTGATGTCACATATGTACAACATGTCTCCCTTGTTGACTGTAGATTTAGCTTTGATTGGGTTCTTGGATTTGAGAATCACAGGCTTCACTTTCTTATTTGCTCTTGTCTTTATCTTCTTTGTCTTTTTGAAGATAGGAAAATTTAGCTCAGGAATTGGTAGACTATCCTCCTTATAAATTATGGGCTCACCATGGATGATCCTTGTTGGATCCACCACTTTGAATTCTTCAAATACCACATAGGGTTTTGATGTCTGAGTTGTAGTTGCAGGCTTTTTGGGGATTTGGTCTTCCTTTTCCTCATCATTAAAGTCCAATTTTCTCTTGGAATGGAGCTTGTATCTGAATTTTCTTTTCTGTTGTGGTTCCTGTTGCTGTTTCTGATCTTGAGGTTCAGAAATCACAGATGGTTGTGCATAGATCTTAGTTGAAGTCTTCACAGCCTGAAGTTTGGCTAAGATAGCAGCTTGCTCCTTCTTTTGTTTGAGTTTTTTAGCAGCTAAGGCAGCTTGCTTCTTTTCTTGCCTTATTCTCTCTTTCTCTTCCTTTTTGGCTTCTACAAACTGAGGGTGTCCAGCCACCACACATATCTCTTTACCATTTCTGTAGATATTTGCAATTCTCTTTTTAAGTGCCAAATATACTGGATCCTTGAAAAATGTAATTGACCTAGCCAACAGCTTCTTCTCATCTGGCATAGGTGTCTCATACACAGTATCCATAGGATTTTTGTCTGCGAACTTGGAGTAGTTTCTTTTAGGCTTCATGATGGCATTTGCTTTTGGAGATTTTATGCAGGAAGTTTGACCCTTTTCTAGATAGTTCATACTTATGTCATTTACAGAGATTTTCATGACTTGAGAGTGATGGCTGAAGACTTTATCTGATTTCTGAATTGGCCCAAACTTTTGTTGTATATTTGCATCTATCTTTCTCCATTTTTCTTCTAGTTCCTTCTCTATAGTTGTAACATCAAGCATCTTAGGATTTGACTTTGACTCAAGCTTTTCAGCTGCTATTTGGATTAGATCAATGCTATCCAAATGTGGTGGCTTTGGGAAAGCAATTGTTGGTAAAATCACTTTGCTGACTTGTATGTTTACCTGTAGTTCCCCCTTACTTGAGCCTTTCTCCCCATCACCCTTACTTGAGCTTTTCTCCCCCTTTTTGTTATCATCAAGTAGAGTGGAGGATGAGGATTGTGCAGCCACTAGTTGTTGTAGCAGTTGAGTTTGCTGAGCTTGATGTAGATATATAGCTGATAGAGAAGCTTCCATTGCAGTCATTCTGGTATCCAAGGAATCTATCTTTGTGGCAAGATTAGAATTCTTCCTGAGTTGTCTCTTGATATCAAGCATTGTAGCTTCTGGAAGTTTAGAATCCAACCTTTCAGAAATGTCCTTTTTTATTTGATCAATCTCAGTCTTGATAGAAGTGACATCCTGATTGTGTTGGAAACCTTGGATTTGTTGTAACTGCAGAGAGGCCAGGTGTGCTCGTAGGAGCTTTTTGGTTCTGGCATTTGTTGTGGATTGAAGAGCAGAGTGTGTCTGACTTATAAGTTGAATGAGGGTGGTCTTGAAATAGTGTTCATAACATTGCTTTGAAAATGCCCAAGATGGCATACCAGATCTGGAACTAGGGCCTACTTCTCCCCTATGTCCAGTGACCCCTTTTCACTTGCATCACCAAAGAAATCAGCAGATTCCCCAGTCCCATAGTTAACATCATAATCAGCTCTAGGTGGCATAGCTGTGATGGCATCCTTAGCTCTTTGCATTGACTGGGTGGTGTGCACCAAGTTCAGTATTCTTTCTGCATTTTCATTGCCCTGCCCAGCCAAAATTTGATATGTTGGAACAGGATGAGTAAATGCCTCAGCATCCAAGGAGAAGGAATTTATAACAGCTTAATTATGTTGAGATAGTCTCTTAATATCTGTATCATTGGAATTCATTGACTCACTAGCAATGATATCCAGCCTTATTCCTCCTATACCTGCATTTCTCTCAATTTTTCTCCCTTTTTGCATCAAGGGCTCCCCTTGGCTTCCCACCCTCACACCCTTACCTTCACCATCTAAGGTGGGACTCCTCTCACTCACTTTTTCCAGTCCTGAAGAAATGGACTACAGTTGTTCACTCTTTTTCTCTCCTTTTTCCTAGGAGCAACCCAGACTCTCACTCAATTCACTCCCTTTCCTCAGTCGTAAGAGTGATTGCACTACTACTAACTCTTCAACACTTATAAGAATTTAAGAAATTTGAAGTTGTGCAGAGACACCCGACGGATGATGAATATCCATCAGGTTAGTAGTATGGCTATCCGACGGATGACTGTTGTTAGGCTTATCAATCAGGATACAATCACTACTCGACGGATAATGAATATCCATTGGGATAGTAAAAATGAAAGAGTTTGGAGTGGAGACTATTGTAGACTCTGTGCACATCGATGAAAATTTTGGCACAGATGTCTCAACAGTCTCAGAAAGGAATGGTAAATGAGCCAACAAATCATCTAAAAGATGATGCTCACTTACTTGGATTTTTGGCTTCTCCAAGAAAGTTAAAGATGGAGAATTTGGAAGTGATATATTGATCATGTCAACATCCAGTGAGTGTGTGGGAGAATTTGGTGTATCGGGTGCTTCAATTGTGAGAGATTTTGGTTGTGACTCCATATTTATTGGAGCCACATCAACCTGACTTTGAGAAGGTGCAGTGACTGGGTCTTTAGCACCAGTTTGCACTAAGTGTGTGCCCTAGTGCATCCCCAAGGGTTTTTGGTTTCTTCTTTCTGATATAGGTTTAGGGTGAGCGTGACGGCCTCAACCCCGGGGTCAGGAGTTGACGTCACCCAACACAAATACCAAAATATAAATAACAAGATTATTATATATATATAAACTAACTCGACCCCGAACCAAGATCCGATCCAGGTTCAAGTATGATTCAGGTTCTCATTATTACAAACCATTTACTCAAAAGTCTGACATACTCTACCTTTATTCAGCAACTCGTCAGACCGCACGTGGCCTGACATACACTACCTCTGAGGAGCCGAATCCTGAAGGGGCGGAAACATGGGTCTGTCTGACTGGTCTTCTAGGCATCTGTGATATATACATAACAGGTTACAAGAGTGAACATAATCGCTCAGAAGTACCAACATATGAATAACAGGATAAAAACAGTAATGTAAACAATAATAGGAACATAGCTATAATCATGTCAACAATATTATATAATGAAAAACTGAGATAACTGGATATCACAGTCTAGCATGCTTTTGATAAAACAACGTAGTAGTGTGCTGTGTAAGTACCAGAGTCCAAGTTATCAACATGTACGGATATGTGAAGACAGCTGATCAGGCTATCAACACCAGAAGGCTCTAACTGCCATCCCATTTACCTATTCCGGGACTCAGAGACTAGCTAGGTCTCTGACCTGCTAGACTAATCGGTTATTAGTGCGTGCAACCGAATTAGCCTCTTACGCCACCTCAATAGGCCTACTCTGGCCCCTATGTATCCCATATCTGATCGTTTTATCCAGTTTTCAAAACACTTGTACCTATCTCATTTCCAAAACCATTCATTTTACCAGTACACATATAAAATCCAGTTCGTAAATCATTTCATTCGAGATAGGTACCTTTCGAAGTTACTTTTCCCCAAAACAATTTGAAAACAGTGTTTTATAACTACGAGGGATATGTAACTTAAAACGTTTATGTTCCATTACGAGAATAGAACATTTAGCTATTCATACGTACTGAACCATAAAAGAATGGTCAGGGGTACTTGCCTTGCAACGCTTTCAAGACCCTAAGTAACTCTTGCGCGGACTTCGGTTCAGGTGGAACTCGACTGGAACCTATAAACACGAAATACCCTAATCAGTTATATCGACATGCTTGATATCCTCAAACCCTAATAATCCAATCCAATAACCCGACTCGTATAGTTATTATACACATAATCACGTAATCCGAACACAAATAGGGGTAACACGTATAATATAAATAAATATGTTTTAAAATATTTTTTTTAGAAAATTTTGGCAGCAACTCCTTTGTTTATAAGCCTACCCGTCAATTATGATCGACGTCAATAATCCACAATATCAATTCCACCATTTTCATACAACTTGCATCACAACACAATTCGTAATACAATTAATTATTTAAGTCCGAAAATATTTTATATAAATCATTTTATTTATTTATAAAATTTAGGACTCAGAGAAACGTCATCACCGTCCACCGTCCGCTCGTAACGAGTCATCGCAGTACGACGACAAAATTCTCAGGGCACCCGATAATTCGGATTCAAACACGAAAATTTCACCGATTAATTACTAAAAATTTTCCCGCATAAAATTATTTCACGAATCCTTAATCAATTTATTTTATGCAGAAATTGTAACAAAACAAAAAAAAATCAGTCAACCAATACAAGCACACGCGCCAACGCGCCAACAGAACCAAACGGAGCACAAACACAGCCACTGGCGGCGTTGCCGACTCCACCATCACTACACACACACACACAAAACTCACACACACACGCACATAAAACCCAGGAGCACACACATATATGCAATCATATACACATATATATAACAACAGGAACGAACCAACTGGAAATCGAAACAAAAGCAGCCGGAAGTAATTACCGGGACTGGAGGCCGGAGAATCACCGAAAAAAGGAAGAAGAAGAACAGGGAGAGAAACGAAGTGAAGAGGAAGAGTTATTTCAAGAATCGAAGAAGAAGAAGAAGAAGCCGAGAGCAACGGGGCAAAAAAAACAACCGAGACAAGAGATTGATGTTTTAGGAATTGAAATGATGTTAACACGTGTCCTGCAAAATTGGATACGTGTTAACTTCTTATTATAAGTTGTTAACACGTATCCCTGAGTATCCAGGGACTCGATTTTTAACCCGAATTCTTATCTTTAACGAAACAGAATGCGATTTGAACATATCAAAATAATTCCAAACTAGTGTTAAAATATCAAAAATATACTGAACTTAATCAAAACGTAAATTTCGTAATTTTAAAATAATTTATGAAATACAGTTTGTACCCGCTTTTAACAATTAAACGAAACGACACGCGGGTAAAACTAATCCCAAAAATTTTCATAATAATTTTAAAATTCTCAAAATAATACGAACTTAAGAAAATATGAGTTTCATGATTTTTGAAGATTCTGGAATTAAATATGGATTTTACAAAAAAAACACAATCAGAAAATCATTTTAAAAATAAATAATTAGTGAAATATTGATTTCTCAATTTTATAAAGTCCTAAAATAATTATTGAAATTATAAAATTATAAAACCAATTTTAGAAACAATCGAAATATTTATGGAATTAAAACTGTAATAAAATCACTTTTACAAGCGAAATAAAATCGTATAACTCACTAATAAATCGCACAATCCAATCCTCATATCAACATATCACAAATTAATAAATAACAATCAAAAACTGCTGCCAAAATCAATACACACATTTATTTAATTATTTATACCTTTATTACACTTTGAAAATATTAAAAATAAAAGAATATACACGAGTTGTTATATCGTTTCCCCCTTAAAAAGATTCTGTCCCCGGAATCTGACTTAGTTAAATAAATGAGGATAATTATCAAGTATGTCTGACTATAATTCCCAAGTAGACTCTTCTACTCGAGGATTTCTCCACAAGACTTTCACGATGGGGATCGACTTATTCCAAAGGACTCGCTCTTTACGGTCTAGGATTTGGATCGGTTGTTCCACATAGGACAAATCTGGCTGCAGCTCAATCGGGTCATATTCTATGACTTGATTCGAACTAGGGATATAGGGCTTCAACATAGATACGTGGAACACATTGTGAATGTGTTGTCACTGCGGTGGTAACGCTATCTCGTAAGCTACATTTCCCACCTTCTTCAGAACCTCAAAGGGTCCTATAAACCTGGGGCTAAGTTTTCCTTTCTGACCAAATCGTACTAACCCTTTCCAAGGTGATATATTTAGTAACACCAGAGCTCCTATCTCGAAGTTCATATCTTTCCTATGCAAATCTGCATTCTTTCTCTGTCTATCTAGGGTGGCTTCTAACCTTTTCCGAATCAATATTATTTCATCTCTGGTTTGCTAAACCAACTCGGGACCTAACACTTTCTTCAATCCTACTTCATCCCAATACAACGGTGATCTACACTTACGTCATCCCGATACTGGCATGGTAACTGTTATTATACGAGAACTCAATCAAAGGTAGGTGTTCATCCCAATTACCCTTAAAATACAAAACAAAGACTCTCAACATATCCTCTATGGTCTGAATCGTTCTTTCATTTTGGCCGTCTGTCTGAGGATGATAAGTGGCGCTCATATTCAACTTTGTTCCTAGGCACTCTTGGAATTTAGTCCAAAACCTGGAATTGAATCTCGGGACTCGATCTGACACTATAGACAAAGGCACTCCATGTTTGGTACCTATTTTATCTAAGTATAACTTAACTAACTTTTCCAACGAATACCTTTCATTGATCGGAAGAAAATGCGCTGACTTGGTCAATCTATCAATGATTACCCAAATAGCGTCGTGATTTGCTCTCGTCCTTGGCAATCCCACTACAAAATCCATAGCAATATCTTCCCACTTCCATTGGGGATCCTCCAAAGGTTGTAACAATCCACTTGGTCGTTGATGCTCCGCTTTCACTGTTTGACATACGTGACACTTGCTAACCCAATTGGCAATATCTTTCTTCATTCCTGGCCACCAAAAGTTTCTCTTCAAGTTTTGGTACATCTCAGTACTACCAGGGTGGATAGAAAACCTAGAGTTGTGCGCTTCAGGTAATATTTCATTCTTCAATTCCGTTACATTAGGAATCCAAACTCTGGATGAAAATCTATACAAACCTTGGTTATCCTTGTGAGTACATAACTCTTCTCCCGTTAAAGTATCCAACTCTTGTTCTATAACTCCTTCTTGACACCTTCTGATCTTTTCCATTAACGTCGGGTGGAAAGTAACTTCATATAGCTTCTTTTGACTCCCATTTGGTACTTGAACCTCAATCTCCATCCTTTCCAAGTCCCGTGCTAGTTCGTCCGCAATCCGAACCATATTCAATTTCTCCTTCCTGCTCAAGGCATCAGCCACCACATTGGCTTTACCTGGGTGATAATTAATCGAACAATCGTAGTCCTTAATCAATTCCAACCACCTTCTATGTCTCATGTTCAAATCCTTTTGCGTGAATATGTACTTCAGGCTCTTATGATCCGTATAAATATCGTATTTCTCTCCATACAAGTAATGACACCATAACTTCAAAGCAAACACTATAGCCGCCAACTCAAGGTCATGAACTGGATATTTCTCCTCGTGAGGCTTTAGTTGTCTGGAGGCATAGGCGATAACTTTGTCATGTTGCATTAGTACACAACCCAATTCTTTCAAAGAAGCATCTCTATAGATCACAAAGTTCCCCGTCTCATCTGACAATGCTAATACTGGAGCTGTCACTAACCTCCTTTTTAATTGCTGGAAACTTTCCTCACACTTTTCCGTCCAAATGAACTTCTCATTCTCCCTGGTCAACTTGGTTAATGCGGATGCAATTTTTGAGAAATCTTTCACAAATCTTTGATAATCTCCAGCTAATCCAAGAAAACTTCTTATTTCCGTCAAAGTCTTCGGTTGCTCCCACCTGGATATGGCTTCAATCTTTGCTTGGTCTACTTTGATACCTTCCTTACTCACCACATGTCCAAGAAATTGTACCTCTGTCAGCCAAAACTCACATTTGGAGAACTTTGCATATAATTGCTTTTCTCTCAACTTCTAAAGGGCAATTCGTAGATGCGTTGCGTGATCTTCTGGATTCTTTGAATATATGAGGATGTCATCAATAAATACAATAACAAACTTATCCAGATACTCCTTATACACCCTATTCATTAGATCCATAAAAGCCGCTGGCATATTTGTCAACCCAAACGACATCACTAGAAACTTATAATTGCCATATCTTGATCTGAATGCAGTCTTGAGGATATCTTCGGGCTTTATCTTCAGTTGGTGGTAGCCAGACCTTAAATCAATCTTTGAGAAGTAACATGCCCCCTTAAGATGATCAAACAAATCGTCGATGCGTGGCAAGGGATACTTGTTCTTTATTGTCAACTTATTCAAATCTCTGTAGTCAATGCACAATCTCATACTTCCGTCTTTCTTCTTTACGAATAGCACTGGAGCACCCCACAGAGAAATAATGGGTCGAATAACTCCCTTATCCAATAATTCCTGAAGTTGTTTAGCCAATTCTTTCATTTCCATTGGGGTCATCCTGTATGGGGCCTTAGAAACTGGTTCAGCTCCAGGTATCAAATCAATGAAGAACTCTATCTCTCAATCAGGTGGCAATCCTGGTAACTCTTCTGGGAAGACGTCAGAGAATTCTCTCACTATGGGAATCTTATCCAAAGTAGGGGTCTCTTTCTTCGTATCCATCACGTGAGCCAAATACGTCTCACAACCTTGCCGCAATAATCTCTTTGCTTGCATTACTGAAAGGAACTTTTTATCCTGCCTCTGCCCTTGGTAGCTGATTCTTTTGTTTATCTAGGATATACATAACAACTCTCTTTTTCTTATAGTCAATATTTGCCTTATATAGAGACAACCAATCCATGCCTAAAATAACATCAAAGTCTCCCAACTCGAAAGGTATTAGGTCAACAGGGAACATATATCCTGAAATCTCTAAGGAGCATTTAGGACAAAATTGACTTACCGGTACTTTATCTTTATTAGCCACTTCTATGGTCAAAGGTTTCTCTAAGTCTTCCAATATTACTTGCATTTTATTCACATAATTCACAGATATAAAAGATTTGGACGCTCTCAAATCAAACAAAACGTTAACAGGTACGAAATTAAGAGAAAGTGTACCTGCAACCACATCGAAATCATGAGCTGGAGATTTCTTGGTCATCTTAAAGGTCCTAGATCTAGCAGTACTGGTTGTTGATCCTTGGGACATGCTCCTTCCAACATTACCTTGGGTCACCGACTTGCAATTCCTAGCTATATGTCCCACTTTGCCGCAACTAAAATAAGTTACTCCTTGAGTCGCAGACTTACACTCCGTGGAATAATGACCCTTCTGGCCACACTTAAAACAGTTGATATTTTCTCGGCACTGTCCACTGTGCTTCCTCCCACATGTCTTACAATCAACCACTGGCTTACTAACCCTTATCGGGGTAGAGTTAACTGAAGTAGTACTGGGTCTAGCCTAGGGGAAATTCTGCCTTGAACTTCTTATTCTTATTCTTTCCAAACCAACGCTGGAACTTCTGACTTGTTATTCCTGATTTTGACCTAGCAGGTCCACTTTCCAACTTCTTTTTCTTCTCACCCTGCTCCTTGGCAGCCAACCTCTGATCACTTTCTATCACTAAGGCAGCCTGGACTACCGAAGTATATGTTTTGAGTTATAAAGCTACAACTCCACTCCTTATTTCTGGCTTCAACCCTTGTTGAAACCGCTTCGCTCGTTGAGCTTCTGAACTCACATATTCCGATGCTATACGGTCCAATTCTGTAAACTTCGCTTCATATTCCGTAACACTCCTATCTCCTTGTTTCAATTCCAAAAATTCCATCTCCATCTGACTCTGGAGATAGTCCGGAAAGTATTTCTCCAAAAACAGCTCTGTGAATCTGGCCCATGGAACAGGACCTTCTCCTTCTAGGGCTCACGTAGATTCTCACCAATAATTTGAATCATTCTTCTAAAAATAACTAGCATAATCCGTCTTTAAATCCTCACTTACCTTGGTGAGCGCAAACGCCTTTTCCATCTCCTTTAACCATATCCTGGCAGCAACAGGATCTACCTCTCATTTAAACTCTGGGGGCTTCACTGCTGGAAAGACTTAATACTAACACCCTGATTTATCCCCCTCATCTCATGCTGGTGCTGGATTTGCAGTTGCTGCTGTTGGATTTGTTGTTGTTGTTGCTGTATCGGCTGTTGTTGTTGTTGTTGTTGCTGCTGCAATTGTTGTTGTTGTTGCTGGAATTGTTGTTGCTGTTGGACCAGCTGTGTAGACTGCTGACGCAACAAGTTCATCAATTCACTCATGGAAGGATCCCCAGCAGATCCGTTATTGGGTTGAGAGTTCCTCTTTAGTGGCATCTCTTGAAATATAACAGTCATATATAAGAAAATGGATTGCTCCAAGCAGTTTATATTTATGAATCAGGAGAGCGTTGCCACTAAGACAATATCCTCATCCCCAGTTTAATTGGATCCATCCTGAGTGAATGATCATAATCTAAAAATTCCAGCAACAGAAGCAACAATAATAGTAACAACAATAATAGCAACGCACAAATATATATAAAACTGAACAATGAAATAAAGCAGCTACAATACAATAACCAACATGAATCCAACTAGTACAACTGAAATCCAACTAAAAGGAAACCATCCAAATACACATCAGAACTGGCTGTCATAGCAGCCTCCTCCTACTACAGACTATCATAACATAATGCACATATACAAAGAAAACAACTACAAAACTCCTAGAAGCCAACTCTGAGCTCTGTATCTCTCTTCTGAAATCCTGGTCTAACCACTACCACTGTCACTGATGGAACCTAGCTCAAAATCTAGCCAGTTCAGTAAGTCCTGATACTGCATAGCCCTGAACTCTGAGCTAATGAAACGGTCAATGGATCTAGCCCTCTCAACAGCCATCTGGGTCAATGATCGCACACGGGCCTGCACCTCAGGGGAAGGGGCAGGGATGCCCTGGAAAGGTGCAACAGGTATCTAATCGAGCTGGGCAGCCAAACCCGGACTCTACTCTCTGATAAAAGAGGTACACCGCTCGGTGAACATGGGAAGGGATCGGTGAAGAAGTACCACTAGGGGCCACAGAAGGTACTGGAGGTCTCGACGAGGAGGAACTGGGACCACAACCGGGAGGAAAATTCCTAACGGCAGACACAGACCTATGTACCCAGCGGGGACGAGTACCAGGTCCAGGGATGTCTCTCGGCACAAAGGAAGGAACTAGTGGAGGAGGCATAGGGGTCTCCTCAGCAACAACATCCAGGGTCCTCTCAGAATCTGAGCTATCCGGGTCAGAGGGATTCTCCCGAGATGGAGAACTCGAAATCACAATATGCCACTGCCAACATAATAAATATATAGGGAAGATACAACCAGGTCAAGGCAATTCTATCAAAATATTTAATAGATGCCAGGGTAACACCGTCGGAACCCTCGACTGACTCCAAAGGTTTGCTCCTCTATATGAGTTGCCGAATCACACCTTAAGACTCACTTTAACACCTATTCGACACAATCCCTAAACTGGATCAGGGACTTGAACCTGTGGCTCTGATGCCAACTGTGATGGCCTCAACCCCGAGGTCAGGATTTGACGTCATCCAACACAAATACCAAAATATAAAAAACAAGATTATTATTAATATATAAACTAACTCAACCCCGAACCAAGATCCGATCTAGGTTCAAGTATGATTCATGTTCTCATTATTACAAACCATTTACTCAAAAGTCTGACACACTCTAACTTTATTCAGCAACTCATCAGACCGCACGTGGCCTGATATACACTACCTCTGAGGAGTCGGGTCCTGAAGCGGCGAAAACACGGGTCTGTCTGACTGGTCTTCTAGGCATCTGCGATATATACATAACAGGTTGCAAGAGTAAGCATAATCGCTCAGCAGTACCAACATATGAATAACAGGATAAAAACAGTTACGTAAACAATAATAGGAATAGAGCTATAATCATGTCAACAACATTATATAATGAAAAACTGAGATAACTAGATATCAGTGTCTAGCATGCTTTTGATAAAACAATGTAGCAGTGTGATGTGTAAGTACTAGAGTCCAATTTTAGCATGCTATTCACATTTATAAAACCACGGTATCAACCACTTATTCCCTTACGGGAATCATAAATCCAAATCAGATACGTACGGATATGTGAAGACAGCTGATCAGGCTATCAACACCAGATGGCTCTAACTGCCATCCCATTTACCTCTTCCGGAACTCAGAGACTAGCTAGTTCTCTGACCTGCTAGACTAATCGGTTATATAGTGCGCGCAACCGAATTAGCCTCTTACGCCACCTCAATAGGCCTACTCTGGCCCCTATGTATCCCATATCTGATTGTTTTATCCAGTTTTCAAAACACTTGTACCTATCTCATTTCTAAAACCATTCATTTTACCAGCACACATATAAAATCCAGTTCGCAAATCATTTCATTCGAGATAGGTACCTTTTGAAGTTACTTTTCCCCAAAACAATTTGAAAATAGTGTTTTATAATTACGGGGGAAACGTAACTTAAAATGTTTCTGTTCCATTACGAGAATAAAACATTTAGCTATTCATACGTACTGAACCATAAAAGAATGGTCAGGGTACTTACCTTGCAACACTTTCAAGACCCTAAGTAACTCTTACGCGGACTTCGGTTCATGTGGAATTTGACTGGAACCTATGAACACGAAATACCCTAATCAGTTATATCGACCTGCTTATTATCCTCAAACCCTAATAATCCAATCCGATAACCCGAATCGTATAGTTAGTATACACATAATCACGTAATCACGTAATCTGAACACAAATAGGGGTAACACGTATAATATAAATAAGTACGTTTTAAAATAATTTTTTTAGAAAATTTTGGCAGCAACTCCTTTGTTTATAAGCCTACCCGTCGATTATGATCGACGTCAACAATCACAACAATCCATAATATCAATTTCACTATTTTCATACACCTTGCATTACAACACAATTCGTAATAAAATTAAATATTTAAGTCCGAACATATTTTACATAAATCATTTTATTTATTTATAAAATTTAGGACTCGGAGCAACGTCATCACCGTCCACCGTCCGCTCGTAATGAGTCATCACGGTACGGTGGCAAAATTCTCGGGGCACCCGATAATTCGGATTCCAACACGAAAATTTCACCGATTAGTTACTAAAATTTTTCCCGTATAAAATTATTTCACGAATCCTTAATCTATTTATTTTCTGCAGAAATTGTAATAAAACAAAAAAAATCAGTCAATCAATACAATCACACGCGCCAATGCGCCAACAGAACCAAACGGAGCAAAAACACAGCCATAGGCGGCGTTGCCGCCTCCACCATCACTACACACACAACTCACACACACATGCACATAAAACCCAGGAGCACAGACATATATGCAATCACATACACATATATATAACAACAGGAACGAACAAACTGGAAATCGAAACAAAAGCAGCCGGAAGTAATTACCGGGACTAGAGGCCGAAGAATCACCGGAAAAAGGAAGAAGAAGAATAGGGAGAGAAATGAAGTGAAGAGGAGGAGTTGTTTTAAGAATCGAAGAAGAAGAAGAAGAAGAAGAAGAAGAAGAAGAAGAAGCCGATAGCAACAGGGCAAGAAATACAGCTAAGACAAGAGATTGATGTTTTAGGAATTGAAATGATGTTATCACGTGTCCAGCAAAATTGGATACGTGTTAACTTCTTATTATAAGTTGTTAACACGTATCCCTGAATATCCAGGGACTCGATTTTTAACCCGAATTCTTATCTTTAATGAAACAGAATGCGATTTGAACATAACAAAATAATTCTAAACTAGTGTTAAAATATCAAAAATATCCCGAACTTAATCAAAACGTAAATTTCATAATTTTAAAATAATTTCTGAAATACAGTTTGTACCCGCTTTTAACAATTTAACGAAACGACACGCGGGTAAAACTAATCCCAAAAATTGCCAAAATAATTTTAAAATTCTCAGAATAATACGAACTTAGGAAAATATGAGTTTTATAATTTTTGAAGATTTCGGGAATTAAATATGGATTTTACAAATAAACACAATCAGAAAATCATTTTAAAAATAAATAATTAGTGAAATATTGATTTCTCAATTTTATAGAGTCCTAAAAATAATTATTGAAATTATAAAATTATAAAACCAATTTTAGAAACAATCCAGATATTTATGGAATTAAAACTTTAATAAAATCACTTTTACAAGCGAAATAAAATCGTATAACTCACTAATAAATCGCACAATTCAATCCTCATATCAACATATCACAAATAAATAAATAACAATCAACAACTGCTGCCAAAATCAATACACACATTTATTTAATTATTTATACCTTTATTACACTTTAAGAATATTAAAAATAAAAGAATATACATGAGTCGTTATAGTAAGCTTATGTCCCTTACCCTCTTGGCCTGTGCTCTTGGCTGAGAGCTTTGTTCAATAGTCACATCCTTTTGGGAGGATGTAACTAGTAATGAGCTTAAATCCTTTTTAAGCACTATAGTTTGTTGAGAAACTGCAGTGTGTCTAAGATGGGAAACACTCACCTCTCCAACCTTATTTTTAGGGCTTCTTTGATTTTCACCATGTCCCTCACCTTTCGCACACTCCCCTCTTTAGGTGTAGTAGATTTTACAACTGATTTCTTTTGAAAGAAATCAGAGGGGGCTTTCTTAGCTTTGGATTTTGGAATTTTAGTTTTGGTAGCTTAGGTAGGCATATGTTTGGTCATTGGCACAGATATCATAGCTACACTAGAAGGCAAAGAAATGTGTGAGGTTGGAAGAGTAGAGACAGAAGAAATTACCTCACCTACCTGGGGTCCCTCCATTACTGGAAAATAGTATAAGGGCACCTCCTTGTGATGATTTGCTCTATTTAAATCTGCAATAATCCTTCTTTCTTGAACCCAACAATTCAGCTTGTTGGTTGGGTTCTCAATCACAATATTCTCAATAAGATGGTTAGCAAGCATCATAAGGAATCTAGCATAATAGACACTTCTACCTCTCTTATTTAGTTCTCCTAACTTAAAGCCCAACTCAAACAAAACCAAGTCACTGAAATTGAAATACTCATCAGTAACTAGCATGTAAAGCATAATAAGCATAGATATATTGATAGAATCAAAATTGCTAATCTTACCAGAAAACACTTTAGTTACTACATCACACAGATAACTCCATTCTTTCCTAAGACCCAACCTTCTAATTTCACTTAACTTAGAGGTAGTGAGTTCATAGCCCATAGAGTTAAGCATGTTAATAATATCATTGTCTGTGTGTGGAGTAGTAACAATGTTATCAGGGATTTTAAAGCATGCTTTGACAATATCACTATTTATGCAAAATTGCTTACCTTTTAGAGTGCAAGTGATGGTCTTGTCTGTTGAGTTGTACACTGCAGTTGTCCATATTTCCTCTAGAACCTCATAGTAAATGATGGGTGATTCCAGCATGGCATAGTTGAGTTTGCAGTTCTTCACAAAATCCATCATTTTGTGGTAGTCACCAGACTATTAAATTTCCTTGTTTACTAAAGCTGAGAAGTTGTTTTTCTCATAGATGTAACCGGTTTGAGACATGATTTTCACTACATGTGCCATTGTTAAAGATTTGAAAGTTTGCAGAAAGAGAATTTGCTTTTGAGAAGAAATAAGTTAGAGCAATTGAATCTTGAGAATGATAAAAGAAAAGATTGAAAATGAATTGAGCTTTTAAACAATCTCAGAAATAAACTGACAAAAATAATAAAGCAAAATAAAGTGACCAATAAAAATTTCCCAAAATAGCCATTTAAAAATAAATAAACTGTAAAAATTCTATCATTTATCCGTCGTGTCATGCTCACAAGCTGTAAGTATACTCGATAGATAATGTTCAGAGTTTTAACAGCTAAGATTGAGACAATTCGACGGATGAAGATAAAACAGTTATCCGTCGAGTTATAAAATATTCCAGAAAAATAATTGATGTTTATTGACAAATTGTATTCCGATGGATGATCAAACTTGATGGATAATGATCATCCGTCGGGATGTAAATTTCGACTTAGACAAAATGTCATCCAAAACAGAAAAATCAATTAAATTTCTGGCTACATAACAACTTGCAAAATATCTGAAATGATTCAAGAATTATTAAGCATACCTAACTCACTTACCAAACTTGAAAAGGTGGATTCATCAAGAGGCTTGGTAAATATATCTGCAAGCTGCTTTTCACTTGGAATAAAATGCAGTTCCACAGTACCATTCATCACATGTTCCCTTATGAAATGGTACTTGATGTCTATGTGCTTTGTTCTTGAATGTTGTACTGGATTTTCAGTGATGGCAATTGCACTTGTGTTATCACAGAAAATAGGAATCCTATCCATTTATAGACCATAGTCTGACAATTGGTTTTTCATCCCCAAAATCTGTGCACAGCAACTACCAGCAGCAATATATTCAGCTTCAGCTGTAAAAGTAGAAACTGAATTTTGCTTTTTTACTAAACCAGGACACAAGCTTGTTCCCTAGAAATTGACAGGTTCATGTTGTACTTTTTCTGTCTATTTTACAACCTGGATAATCTGCATCTGAATAACCAGTTAGATCAAAACCAGAATCTCTAGGGTACCAAATGCCAAGTTTTGGTGTTCCCTTGAGATATCTGAAAATTGTCTTAATAACTATTAAATGAGATTCTCTAGGATCAGCCTGAAATCTAGCACAAAGACAAGTAGCAAACATTATATCTGGCCTACTAGCTGTTAAGTACATAAGTGAGCCAACCATGCCCCTATAGCTTTAAATATCCACAGACTTTTCAGTAGTGTTTAATTCAAGCTTAATTACAGTGGCCATGGGAGTTTTTGCAGAAGTGCAATCCATTAGATCAAACTTCTTAAAAAGATCATGAATGTATTTAGTTTGACTAATGAATATTCCATCACTAACTTGCTTTACTTGCAAACCAAGAAAGTAAGTTAGTTCTTCCATCATGCTCATTTCATATTTACTTTGCATCAATTTGGCAAACTTTTTGCAAAGTTTTTCATCTGTAGAGCCAAATATAATATCATCTACATAAATTTGAACAAGTATACTAGAGCCATTAACATTTCTAAAGAATAAAGTTTTATCAACAGTACCTCTTGTGAAGTGATTTTCTTAAAGAAACTTTGATAAAGTGTCATACTAGGCTCTAGGTGCTTGCTTCAGTCCATAAAGTGCTTTCAAAAGATAGTAGACATGATTTGGGAAATTTGGATCTTCAAAACCAGGAGGCTGACTAACATAGACTTCCTTCTCCAAATCTCCATTCAGAAAAGCACTTTTGACATCCATTTGATAGATCTTGAAATTGGCATGAGCTGAATAGGCTAAGAAAATTCTAATGGCTTCAAGTCTTGCAACATGAGCAAAAGTTTCATCAAAATATATTTCTTCTTGTTGACAATAGCCCTTAGCAACCAATCTAGCTTTGTTCCTTAATACTATGCCATTTTCATCCATCTTGTTTCTGAATACCCATTTGGTGTCAATTGGATTCTTTCCTTTAGGCTTGGGTACCAGCTTCCATACTTTATTCCTTTCAAATTGGTTTAGCTCCTCCTGCATAGCTAAAATCCAATCAAGATCCAACAAAGTTTCTTCTACCTTCTTTGGTTCTTCCTTAGATAGGAAGCTGCTATATAGACATTCTACTTGAGTTGCTCTCCTTGTTTGAAATTGATAGGGAATAAAATAAGCCCGGATTGCGTAATTAATATCTCATTAATTATATTGGGCTGGCAGTTAAGCCCATTAGAAGAGGCCCGGGATCCTTGATAAGGGCCCAAAAATAGCCTGAGAATATAGTTAGTGCTAAAATTAATTGAGACCAGATACGGTCCAAAAACAAAGCCCAATTAAAAAGGGCCCAAAATCCTGATTATTAATTAATTTCATAATTAATCAATAAGGGATAAATCAACTGTCAAGATAAGTCCCAATGAGGATATAAATTCTTATTGATTAACCCCCAAGAGACCTAATAGGATAAGGAATCAGTTCCCTACTTCCTAGGACTCCAAAGTCCACTCCAACTCTGAGACTTTCCCACCAAGTCTCCAAGATCTAGTCCAATTCAAGGACTCCCAACATCTATTTAAAGAGCCTCACCCCTCAAATCAGAACTACATTTTTTGGCTTGATTCTCTAATTCACAGAGATACGTAGGCATCTCGTACATGCAGAATTAAGCTACGAAACACGAGAGCAGCCATTAAAGGCCTTGAGCTCCCAAACCTTAGTAATAAATACAACAACTAATATACCCTAGTTTTCAATCCATAACATTTGGCGCCGTCTGTGGGAAACGCACAACAACAACCATGGCGAGAACACGGAGAGGAAGCAGCGCCCTAGAAGGAGAAACATCAGCGGGAACAACCCAAACAATTTCATCAACCGTGGAGGTACCTCCGCATTCAACCTATGTCGCCACCCAAGGAGGAGCCCAGGTAGAGGCAAGTGAACCTCAACCCCAAGGAACGACTCCCCCGGCTCCTCAAGGTATGAATCCCCAACTTCAACAACTACATACACCTATGAATTCTCGACCCGTTGGGTATGAATATTCAACTGTTGTGACTACTAACCCCCCTTATGGGATGCCCCTTTACCCCGAGGTTGGAGGAAGTGGACATGCTGGACGGAGTGAAGGACGAGGGCGAACACCCCCTACATACAAGGTTTAGCTCCTATCCCAGAGGATCAGGAATTTTCTGGTCCTTACACTGAGAGGGACTCTGAATCCTCAGATGATGAAGTGGCCCCAAGAAGGAGACGTGCTGGCAAAGAGCCGATGGCTGATGGTAACCAACGTCCTAGGAACACCCGAGGGGTGAATCCCCAAGAAGTGCAGGAGAGAATCAAGGCCCATGAGGCTGAGATTTAAAGGCTGAAGCGCGACTTAGAAGCGCATCAGGCTCCCAGACTCCCATTACCACCTAGGGGGAGAAATCCTCCTCCAATCATAGACCTGGATGGTCCGTCACAAAGAAGGGTTATAGTCCCAAGAGCTGATCCAAGTAATCTTCTTCCCCTTGGAGATCCTGATGATCCTACCCCACCATTCACTGAAGAGATGCCCACTATCAAAGCTTACGATGGCACGGGAGATCCCGTTAATCATGTCAGGACATTCTCTAATGCACTGTTGTTGCAGCCCGTGAATGACGCTATTAAGTGTCGGGCCTTTCCTCAATCCCTGTCGGGTATGGCTCAAAGATGGTATAGTCGTTTGCCCCCGAACTCTATTGGGTCCTTCTAAGAATTAAGTCAGGCTTTTATTAAGAAGTTCATCAGCGGGAGAGTGCATGAGAAAAGTTCAGCATCCCTCATGAGCATTGTGTAGGGAGCGAAGAAATCCTTAAGAGACTACCTGAATCGTTTCACAAAGGAAGCTTTAAAAGTCCCGGACCTTGATGACAAGGTAGCCATGATAGCATTACAACAGGGAACTAGGGATGAGTTCTTCAAGATGTCCTTGGCCAAGCGCCCCCCTAAAAGCATGTTGCAGCTCCAAGATAGGGTCGGGAAGTACATCAAAGTGGAGGAGAGCATGAGGAAGACAGTAATAAGCAACGAGCCCACCGGAGGCAAGAAGAGGAAAACTGATCTAGAATATATCGCTAAGACAAGTATCCCAGAACTGAGCAAAACCCTGATTCAACCCCAAAGAAGGGAGGACCTGGCCAAAAGTTCACCGAATACGCTGAGCTGAATGCTCCGAAAAGTCAGATCTTCATGGAAATCAAGAAAGATCAAGATATTCGTTGGCCTAAACCCTTGAAGGCTGATCCTGCCAAGCTAGATAAGAGAAAATATTGTAGATTTCATAAAGATATTGGTCATGACACCGATGAATGTAGGCAGTTGAAAGATGAAATAGAAATCCTCATTCGGAAAGGAAGGTTGAACAAGTATACTGGGGAAGGAAGAGATAGGAATAATAATGGGAGAAAGAACTTTGAGGATCGTAGAAGGGACCAAGACGATCAGGGGCGGAATCCCCATCCTAGGGGACTGGTTATAAATGCAATTTTTGGAGGACCATGACCCCGAGGGCCTGTGATAAACACAATCTTTGGAGGACCAACTGCTGCTGGTTTATCCAAATATTCAAGGAAAGCATATACTAGAGAAGTCATGCATATTGTTGGGGAAGTCCCGAAGAGGGCCAGGACAGGAGTGACAATGAAATTTGATGACTCTGACTTGGAAGGTGTGAAATTTCCTCATGATGACCCCCTGGTCATAACACCGATAATAGGGAACAGCCCGGTGAAGAGGGTCCTTGTAGATAATGGTGCTTAGTGGATATCTTGCTCCATGACACCTTTTTAAGGCTGGGTTATAATGATTCCCAATTGACCCCAACCGACATGCCAATATATGGATTTATGGGAGTAGAGTGTCCCGTGGAAGGGATAATCAAGCTGCCAACAACCATAGGTCAGGAACCAAGGCAAGCAACACAGATATTGGACTTTGTGGTGGTGAATGCTAGTTCAACCTATAATGCTATCATGGGAAGAACGGGGATACATGTCTTCAAGGCAGTTCCTTCTTCCTACCATTCAGTTATGAAGTTTTCCACTCGGAACGGGATTGGAGAAGAAAGAGGAGATCAAAAAATGGCTAGAAGTTGTTATGTGGCCTCACTGAGGGCAGATGGAGTTGGGGGGCAGGTTTTGCCTATTGAAGATCTGGATATCTGAGAGAATGATGAGAAAAGAGGGAAGCCAGGAGAAGACTTGGTTTCGGTTCCTTTAGCTCCCGAGGATCCTGAGAAGGTGACTTTCGTTGAAGCCACACTAGAGGAGCCCCTTAGAGGGAAGTTGGTGAAATTTTTGCAAGAAAATAGTGATGTGTTTACATGGTCAGCCGCTGATATGCCAGGCATAGACCCGGAACTGATTACTCACAAACTGAATATAAATCTGAATCGGAAGAAAGTGAAGCAAAAGAAAAGAAGTTTTACTCCAGAGAGGCAAGAAGCTATAAAACAGGAAGTAGAAAAGCTCTTAGAGGCTGGTTTCATCGAGGAGATACAATTTCCAGAATGGTTAGGAAACCTGGTAATGGTGAAAAAGGCCAATGGAAAATGGAGGATGTGTGTGGACTTCACTGATCTGAATGACGCATGCCCTAAGGACTGTTTCCCGTTACCAGGGATAGATACTTTGATAGATGCCACTGCTGGACATGAGATGTTGAGCTTCATGGATTGATTTAGTGGATACAATCAATCAAGATGCACAAGGATGACATTCTAAAGGTATCATTCATCACTGACTTTGGTGTTTATTGTTATCTTGTTATGGCATTTGGTCTTAAGAATGCAGGAGCCACCTATCAGAGGTTGGTAAATAAAATTTTTAAGGATCTTATTGGCAAGACCATGGAAGTTTATGTTGATGACATGTTAGTCAAGAGTCTAGTGAAGACTGACCATATAACCCATTTGAGGGAAACTTTCGAGGTCCTGAGATACCACAAGATGATGTAAAATCCTATAAAGTGTGCTTTTAGAGTAGGATCTGGAAAGTTTTTGGGATTGATGGTCTCCAAGAGAGGAATCGAGGCCAATCCCGATAAAATAAAGGCAATCCTGGACATGGAGCCCCCAAAAACTATCAAAGATGTTCAAAAGCTCACTGGAAGGGTTGCTGCATTGGGATGATTCGTCTCAAAGTATGGGGACAAGTGTTTGTCGTTCTTCAAGTCTTTAAAGAACGTTAAAGATTTTGTATGGAGTGAGGAAAGCCAGAAGGCATTCGAGGAATTAAAGAAATATATGGCTCAGGCCCCGTTGTTGGCCAAGCCAGCTTTGAATGAAGTTTTATACTTGTACTTGGCCGTTTCAGAGAATGCCTTGAGCGCTGTATTGGTTAAGGTGGAACTAAAAATCCAGAAACCCGTATACTATATCAGCAAAATTCTGCATGGAGCTGAGTTGAATTATTCAACTATTGAGAAGTTCTCTTTAGCCTTGGTAATGGCTTCAAGAAAGTTACGTCCTTACTTTCAGGCTCATCAAATTGAGGTGTTAATAAATCAGCCCCTGAGAAATATTATTTATAGTCCCAAGGCTAGTGGGAGGCTGATCAAATGGGCAATAGAGCTGGGAGAATTCGATATCAAACATAAACCATGAACGGCAATAAAAGCCCAGGAATTGGCTGACTTCGTGGTGGAATGTACCATACCCAACCAAGAAGTTGGGGGGCAGTGTAACACCCCCAGATCCGGGGTCGGGGATCCGGGTCGTCACGAGTTCCATTTCCCTTAATAACACCCAATCTTAATAATTACTCAACTACTCTGTACTGTGACCCCACTATAAACACACACACCACACGTTATAGTCTCAGAGATGAACATCCAAAAATAACCACAAGTCGTTTTATTCCACAATTATATGCCAATACACCTTAAAAGGTTTTCTGAATAAATTTACATTTCTTTGCCATTATTATAATTCATAAATATACATAAATCTGGTACATCAAAAGTTGAAATCCTAGCCTATTGGTAGCTCCTACCTCAGCTACAGCGACATCAACGCCTATAGGAAACAGCGGAATATTTCCTATCCTCTCGCGAATTGGGAGCTTGGTCCTGTTCATCTTGTCTATCTGATGTTGTGTGATGAAAGAAGAAAGCAAGGGTGAGCAGCAAACCCACCAAAATAATATGTATAATGATTAACAATATATGAGCCTACTCATAATACTCATGAAAGTCTTGGTCAAAAGAAATGAACCAAGTTGATATCTTAATGCGATGAAGTCGCAAAATATTCAGTATATACATATATACATATATACTTTTCAAAATATTGGAAGTCCTCTTCCATGCATAGTATACACAAGTCCCAGTGTATAACTGTATATAAAAAAATATCGTTGCAAGGTGATCTCATATATCTAACCTTGTCTCAACGTTTTTCTGAAAATCTTTGTCATTCATAAGACAATTATTAATTAGATATAAGCTTAAAAGTTGAAGTTACCAAATACTCCAATATACTTATATCTTTTCCAAATACTACTTGAACTACCACCGTTCAAGTTATAATTAATTTCAAAAGTTCATCACATAGATGAGACTATAAGACAAGATTTGAATAGATTAAATCTTTAAAATATTATCAAAATAAAATGAAGTTACGAGATACTTCATTTGATGTAAACATCATTTTGAAAACTTGACCTTGCCAACACCCAACAATCGCCCAACCGTAGCCTTTCTATCGAAGTGCTCTGGGTAGTGTTGCAGATATTATCCAATTGGATGATGAACTCATTACGGGAGTTTGCCGCGCCAGGAAGACCACTTACGATGATCAGTCGTAGTAGTACAACCCCACCATTTTCTACATATAGAGGAGAACCTGTCGGATTTACTTGTCAACCGAACACTGAACTCCTAAGGAATGGACCGCCTTAGCAGAACTTCCAGGCCATTTGGGCCAATATTATAAGGCTGGGCCGGCGCTACTCGGCCACTTACGCCACTCCTAGTTCAGATGAAATCCATGACTCTGAAACGTAAAGCTCGTCCCCACTTTCCCCAAGTAGAAACTTGTTGATACGGCTCCACCAAGAAGTCGTATCTATTTGGAAAGGAGAACTCACCGATATTTCCCAGGCGATGCCTGTTAATGGATTAACTTGTTCCAAGAATTTTACTTCTCGAGTGTTGGGTAAGTAATCAATTCATTTATCAAAACAGCAACCTTGTTGCGAATATAAAACACACCACAGAGCCGGATCCCTCAGGTTTTGAGCGAGTATTTAAATCCCCTTAAAAAGGAAGATCTTAAATATAAAAATGAGTTTTGGGATCCGCTCTAACTTTTAAAAATCATTTTGAAGACTCGAAAACACTTTAAAGAGTGTTTGGAGTAAAGCTGATTTAATGAAGTAAATCAGTCCCCATTATATTTAGAAAAATGCCTGAATATTATTATTTAAATAATATTCTCATAAAGATAATCCTTATAAAAATAATCGAAGTAGAAGTATTAAAACTTATACTTGAAATGGATATTAAATAACCAAAGATATACTTATATAAAAGTACTATCTTTATTTGAATAATCGAAAATAAGTTTGATTATTTACACCTTATTCTTTAATAAAATAAAGAATATATCTCAGCAAATAATCGGAGTCATAGATCCTCAAATAAATATTCAAAAATATTCAATAAATAATATAAAAGAGTCATAAGCCCTCGAATGAATATTCAAATAATATTCAGATAATAAAATAAAAGGAGTCATAAGTCCTCAAATGAATATTCAAAATAATATTCATTTAATATAAAGGAGTCATACGCCTTCGAATAATATTCGAAATAATATTCAATAATAAAATAGAGTTAAAGTTATCGAATAAACCTTATTCGATTAATAGTTTTGAAAACTATGACCATATATATATATAAGTATATATATATATATATATATTTATATCCATATGTACAAAATCTACTCGGGATCCTCGACTCCCGGTTTTAGAAAATATTTCCACCTTTGGGTCCCTATACTAAGGGTATATGCAAATTACCACTATCCTCTAGCATAGGTATTATCAAAAATTATATATGGAAAGAATACGAAACAGGAATGCATATATATATACCATAGCAGCATGCTTCAATATATAACAACATTTGCTAATTAACCAACATGCATCTATCGCAAGATAATGCAAATACATATACTCATCACCACAACAGTTATAACGGGTAGAAAACTTGCCTGAGCGACTGGGGTTACGAATGGCTCGGGACGAGTCTGGTAACCTATAAACAACAAGTAAGTTGGAATTAAACCAAAGTCACTTGTAAATCTATACTTTAACTAACTTAGACTCTAACGCTTGTTTTGCGCTCACTGATTCGCTTAAGTCACTCGGGTACCCTCGGCTCCACCATTTTTAATAATTTAACCTTTACGAGTTTTAAGGCGATTCCTTCGCGAGTGTCTTACTAACTGCCTAGCACACTTACCATAAATGTTTCATACATTAATTAACCCTTTTTGGTCTTTAACCTATGTTTCAAAGTAAGGCGAGGGGAAAAGTTTCGTTCGTGAAACGCCGTTACTTGAAACGGTCGTTTCTCCTAAACCGTGCATCGGAATCGAACGAACTACATATCAAAACGAAGCTCGTAACATGAGCTATCTAAACATGCCAGTCGTCATAATCTAGCAGGGGGTTCTCGGGTCCTAATGCTATGCACAAAAACAGTCCAAAGAAAATCGGACGTTACGACGGCTATATTTACGCGATTTCCAATATTTTAAACCATTCAAACCCATTCCAAATCAACCTCAAATCCAACATACAACCAACATCCATCCTTATCACATCATAACAACCCCAACCAATTCAATTTAATCATTCATACTTATGCCTAAGCTTAACTTTAATCATACTTAAGTTCTTTTCATCAAAACCTCAACATTTACCATTCCATTTCACTACCAATTCAAATCCCAAACTCTAATCACAACAACAAGCTACAATATCATCCTACTAATCAAAATCATCTTTTAATATATAGGAATCTAGGGTTTGGAGATGGTATACCTTCCTTGAAGTGGTGGGAGGAGCTAGGAAGCCTTAAGAAGCTTTGAGAAGTCTTAGGAAAGCTTGGATCTTCAAGAAAACAAGAAAAACTTCAAGTTAAAAACTTGAAAACACTATTCATAGTCTTCTTCTTTGATTAAATGAAGAAGATGGAGAAGGAATTGATGGCTTAAACTCATGATATAGCCCTAACTAAGCATGAAGATGATTAGGGAATTAACTCACCAATTTAGGAGGCTTGGATCTTTGATTTTGAATTTCTCCTCCATTTGCAATAGTAAAAGCCGAGAGCAAGCTTGCTTGGATGAGAGAATGGTTTTTGTGTTTTGATGAAAATGATTTGCTTGGCTTGGTTGGCTTGTTTTTGTGTTTGATTTAGTAAATTACCTAGTTGCCCTTGATTTTGTGTGGTTAAAAAGTAACCACATCTCCTTCCTTTCTTGTCATGCCTATGTCATCCTCATGATGTCATCCTCCCCTCCTTGTCCTCTTTCTATTGGTTGGATGACATCATTCCCACTAATCCCTTTGATTAACTTCCTAATCGTTTGCCTAATGACCGCTGATCTGTTATACGGTTCGCTTAACTTTCGTTTTCGTTTATCGTTCGAGGGATCATACCCGGGATCTTATTACTTAGGTTCCCTTAACCTTTCTCAATACATTAAATTCCTTTTTATGATCCTCTATTATAATCCTTTAATTTAAATCCTTTTATCCTGTTACCTTATACTCAATTCTTTCCGTATCTATTGGATTTCCGGGAAAAATCAAAGTGTTCGGAATTGGATTCTGACGATCTTTACATACACTTATATACCACATAGAGTACTAATAATATTCCATAAGATCAATAACAGAACCCCTACATAGCGTGGCATGAAAATTTTTCTCTTTCAGCAAAAACACTATTCATAAGGGTTTCAAAAATTTCCAAAAATTGGGGTTATTACAGTCTCCCCTCCTTAAAAGGATTCCGTCCCGGGATCAGATAGAAATGAATAGGGGTACCTTCTTAATATTGCACTTTCTAACTCTCAAGTCAATTTTCCCACATTGTGGTTCTACCATCAAACTCTTACTAGTTTGATAACCCTTCTCCTAAACACTCGTTCCTTCTTAATCTATACCCTTCCTGGTTGCTCCATATAGGTTACGTCTGGTTGCATGTCTATGCGCTCATATGCCTCTATTTATCTGGCATCTGAATTACACTTCCTTAACATTGATACGTGAAACACGTTACGACCTGCTACATGTTCGGGGTTAGGGCTAGCTCATATGCTAACTTCCCAAACGTCTTACTATATCCAAGGGTCCAACAAATTGTAGGCTTAGCTTTCCTTTCTTTCTGAACCTCATCAATCCTTTCCAAGGGATACCTATAACATTACTAGGTCCCCTATTTCATACTCTTTATCCTTTCGTGTCAAATCAACATACTTATCATGTCCATCTTGGGCTACCACCAGCCGTCCTCTGACTAGATCTATCATATCCTTGGTCCTTTGGACTACTGCGGGTCCGAGCATCTTGCGCTCTACAACTTCATCCTAACGTAAGGGAGATCGACATTGTTTTCCCTCAAGGATCTCATAAGGCGACATCTCGATAATGACATATGATCTATTGTCGTAAGATAACTCAATCCGAATTAAGTGATCATTCCAAATTCTTTCAAGTCTATTGCACAGACTCTCATTATAGCTTTTATCATTAGAACTTTTGCTTCTCAATACCCATTCTTTTCCAGTTCGTAATCGCTACTACCTTCCGTTCCTAATATTATACTGGTTATACTTTTGCTCGTTAGCGTTCTATAACCTTTTAATAACCACGTCAACCTTAGTATCACGAATGTGTTCCCATTCCGCATACTACCACCACTTTATTACTCCTTTTTCAGTTGTTTCTATTTTCCAAAATTTGATCAATCAAATAGAAGTAAAGGAATTTGTTGAGAGATCACTATGATCATGAACACTTGTTATATCGCATAGTTAGTACAGAAGGTGGCCAGCCTTTAGTACTTGACAAGCAATTAAACAATAGATGGTATCCTACTAGGCTTCTATCACACAGATAGATAGTCATTCGGCAATACCTCCCCTTCTGGAAGGGTTGTTCTTCTCAGTTTACATGAAATGAAAAGAAGAGAAAAGAATGAACTGAAGAGAATTGTATATACGTAAAAAAAAATTTATTGCCATAAAATATCTGGCTTGGAATCTACCTCTGAACTATAGAGGTTTGTCATAGGAGAACAAAACATATATGTGTTTATATCAACATCAAGTATTATAGCATCGTATTTCACATGCCTAAATATTTTTGCTATTCCGTCCATCATTCTATGGACCCATGCTCTTCCTCGAGCTTATACACAATCACCTTTGAAACTCCCTCGATATCAAAAATCGAATCTGGGATCTCATTCTAGACATCGTCGTTACTAGAATTCTATACTTGCACCGCAACCTTCCTCGTATAGTAATACGACTCTCTTTTCATAAGAGGGAATAAATATTCAATAGGTAGATACTCTACTTAATTAGTCTATCAATGATAACTTATACACTACCACGACCCGATTAGTGGTACTCAATCTCAACATCCATTCCAATACAACTCTCACGGTTGTAATCAGCTCATTACTCGCAGAATCATTGCTGAATTACTATGGTCCACCACTGACTTACTGTAGTCATTTATTTTCCATGAAGTCTTAATAGCTAACCATACGGAGTCCATACATATCGTATCAAATCCTTCTAAGGAGGTAACATGATCACCGTTCATGATTCATGAAGAACACTCCTGAACTTGACGTACTTTCATGACATGAAGCAAATAAAATTGCAGAAGAGCTTCAATCAAAGCAACGATAGCAGGTTAATACCATTCTTAATCATATGCCTTAAATAGAAGACTTAACTCAAAGGTTCGTCTAGTCCTTTTTGAAACATGGTCCTGGCTTATCTCAAGATAGGACCTTCTAAGATAGATAGCCCGTTCATGGCGATTACACGAATTAAACCTTTACCAACTACTATTACGGTTGGGTATTGCACAGTCATCAGAAGGAATGTCAATCTTCCAAACCATAATACAACCTTGACGGCTTCAACCATTATCACTGTATTCCTCTTGCACGAGCGCCTATAATTATCCTCTTACCTTTAAAGTGTCGGCCACCTCTTTGGCCTTTCCTGATAGTAAAATTTTCCTTATAGTCAATGTCATTTTAACCACCTCCAAATAAATTTTCTACCTCATTTCAATCACTGCTTATGTGAAGATGTTTTCCTTAAAATCTGATGAGTAAAAAAAAAATATCACCATTTTTCCATAAGTTATTGCCTCAGTCTTTAGAGGTTAATCGTTGTCACGACTGACTCTCGATCATACTTAGGACATCTTTTATCTTAGGTACTAATTTCCCTGAACAATTTCGACCTTTACTGGTTCGATCCATACTTTCTCGTGGTTTAACACGTGCCCCACTTGGCATCATTATAATTACGTCACATTTCCTTTATCAACATTTTTATTCTTGAGAATTTTGAATATTACCTTTTTCCTTGTAAAACCTCTAAGGTTATCCTTGAATCGTTCCTCCTGTATTCCCTAGATACAGGGCATATCAAAACACCATTTACTAATACCAGAATCATTGTCTATATACTTCTGAAAAATTTCTCCACTGATCCTTAAAGGTTGTTGTTACCTTAACCCTTTCCAAATCATACTGTCAAAACTCATACTGTCCCTATTAAGGGTGAAATTCCAACCTTTATGCATTCCCCTAGGATTCATTTTAAGTTACCGATGTTCTATCCTTAATTCCACCTTTAAAAAGGTACATGCATCCTTCCATGGATAATCAAGTCATATATCCCTGATAAGGGTGTCTTATTCAATCATTCCCACCTCGATAGTATATGCCTAATTTCATAATAACATCTGTATTCAAAATGGGGTCAATCAATATGGCCTCCAAAAGATAACAACGGTTATCCGCTTTTCTTGCCTAATTTGGTAACGATAACAAGGATGTTCTGAAAGATATTGGTCGTGTTCAACATGAACTTGTTCTTAATAATTCCTTATTTACTTTTGTTGTTTATCTCAACAGTCATCTCAATGTTGGGATATCTTTCATACCTGGCGTCTCCCTTTCTGGGTATCAAGCCACCGGTCTTACACTTCACATTCTTGAAGGTCACTTCCTTCATCCAATTTTCCTAATTTCTTACTTCCTTGTCTCCTCAGTCTATCCGCATCTCATTATTTATCCTTCGAACTATCTCCAGGTTTCCTCGAATCCTCCCAACTTAAAGGGGGTACAATATATGTATCTCTTATGCCTTCAACCATCAATTTTAACTCATGGTGGATCATCATCATCCTGACGATTACATACTTTTCTATTTCTATTGCTATGAGTCTTTAGGGTTTTCTCATACCCAACTCCCTTATCATTCCTCAAACTCTATTGCCTTTATATTCCTTTCCACTTCAGTTTCTTTTTATTTTCCTTTCTCTTATCATTATTTCACAAACCAATCACAATATAAGCATTGATTTCAAACATCCCGTCATTCTGGATTCGTGTCCTCAGAACGAATCTTGACAACTTTTACAACTTAGATTCATAATTTATCATACTTGTCTGCCTTTGTTCTGGCTCTATAGCTTTTACACTATCTCCTTATCTTTGGGAATTACTTTCCCGAAAACAATTGACTGGACTTAAATCAGTTTATTATAATCTCTTGCTCCGTGCCTTCCTTGGTCTTTCACCAGCGGGTGGTCTCTTTCTTAGGAGGGTAAGTGACAAAACAGTCTTTTGTGGTTCGTCAATCATTCAGAATCTCAAATGATTCCTCTATTTCCTTTATCCAGGCTCTTGCCTCGACTAGGTCAACCTGTTCCTTGGAACTCTGAGAGCTTAGCGACTTAAAGGTCCTGAAAGAATTTCTCACCGCATTGTTTCCTCAGGGTGGTGGTTGGGGATAATAGTCTAAGTTCTTTTTAGACAGGTCCATGAATTGTCGTATAGGAGTACCGTCTCGGGTCTCCTTTCCTTACTCGACTTTCTGTTTCCTTAGTATGAAATGTTTCACCCTTCTCCCATACTTGGGGTTATCTTATACGTTAAAATCCTCATTTTCCACTTTATTATGTTATGGGTTCCTTCTATCTTGATGGTGTCCTCCCTGACTATCACATTCAGGGTTTGCCCTTAATCTTATTCCTTGAACTATGATTTTCATCTAAGATCTCATCTTTAAGCTCTTGAACAATTGGAACCCAAATTCTATAGGAATACCTCATTATTCCCTTATCGTCTTTCTCGGTATTGATCTCATATCTATTTGTTGGCTCTCTGCCTTTATTCATCACTTTTTCTGGCACAATATGTTCTTTTCCGATAATCCGGTCTGTATTGCAATCTCAAACAGCTTTTCGGTACCGGCTCCGGTTACCTTCACTACTATTTCCATTTTCTCAAAATCTCTTATCAACTCTCCCAAAGACATTATCATCTTGAGTCTCTCCTTTTTACTAAGGGCATCAGCCACCACATTGGCTTTCCCCCGAATGATAAGGAATCTCATAATCGTAATCCTTGATTAGCTCTAACCACCTTCTCTCGCGCATGTTGAGCTCTTTCTACGCGAAAATGCACTAGAGCACTTATGGCTTGTATAAATCTCGCACTTCTCTCAATACAAGTAGTGCCTCCAATCTTTAGGGCAAAACTATTGCCACGAGCCTAAGCTCATGGATGGGGACATCGAATTTTATACTTCCTTAATTGTCTTGACGTGTACGCGATTACCTTGCTGTGCTGTATATGAAGCACCCTAATTCCTTATGCGAAGCGTCACTACATTTCACAAAATCTCATTTTCCATCCGGCAACGCCAACATAGGGGCCGTCACCAACCTTAGCTTCAGTTCTTAAAAGCTGTTCTCGCATTTCTCTGTCTATTCGAACTTCTCAGTCTTATGAGTAAGCCACGTTAAAGGGGCTACTATCTTTACAAACTTGAACGAACCTCCGGTAGTGACCGACCAATCCTACCTCTGGTAGTCGACCTAACCATGGTCATCAATTCATCAGTGGTCTTTTATTCATTCTTGTCAGGATCCTCCATGGGATCCTCCTCAGCAACTATCCCTTCTTGGACAACATCCTCAACCGCTACATCCTCAATATCAACATCATCCGGTCCTGCCTTAGGACACTCTATCGGATCCACAATCCGATTTCCATTAGAAATAAACATCATCGCGCTGTTGCTCCTCAACCTCAGGGTTCGGAGTCCCGCTACCATATACGACAACGAATTACGCTTCTATCACGATATTTACAAGGGTTCCCGTAAGGGTTTTAACTGTCAGTACTACGTTAGGTAGCCCGACTATGAACTTGGCAAGAGTTCTTATTTATCTTAGTGTACTTATTATCTTAACATCACTTCATCTCTGAGGTTTATAACGCTTAGCTCTGATACCATTTCTGTAACACCCCCAGATCCGGGGTCGGGGATCCGGGTCGTCACGAGTTCCATTTCCCTTAATAACACCCAATCTTAATAATTACTCAACTACTCTGTACTGTGACCCCACTATAAACACACACACCACACGTTATAGTCTCAGAGATGAACATCCAAAAATAACCACAAGTCGTTTTATTCCACAATTATATGCCAATACACCTTAAAAGGTTTTCTGAATAAATTTACATTTCTTTGCCATTATTACAATTCATAAATATACATAAATCTGGTACATCAAAAGTTGAAAGCCTAGCCTATTGGTAGCTCCTACCTGAGCTACAGCGACATCAACGCCTATAGGAAACTGCGGAATGTTTCCTATCCGCTCGCGAATTGGGAGCTTGGTCCTGTTCATCTTGTCTATCTGATGTTGTGTGATGAAAGAAGAAAGCAAGGGTGAGCAGCAAGCCCACCAAAATAATATGTATAATGATTAACAATATATGAGCCTACTCATAATACTCATGAAAGTCTTGGTCAAAAGAAATGAACCAAGTTGATATCTTAATGCGATGAAGTCGCAAAATATTCAGTATATACATATATACATATATACTTTTCAAAATATTGGAAGTCCTCTTCCATGCATAGTATACACAAGTCCCAGTGTATAACTGTATATAAAAAAATATCGTTGCAAGGTGATCTCATATATCTAACCTTGTCTCAACGTTTTTCTGAAAATCTTTGTCATTCATAAGACAATTATTAATTAGATATAAGCTTAAAAGATGAAGTTACCAAATACTCCAATATACTTATATCTTTTCCAAATACTACTTGAACTACCACCGTTCAAGTTATAATTAATTTCAAAAGTTCATCACATAGATGAGACTATAAGACAAGATTTGAATAGATTAAATCTTAAAAATATTATCAAAATAAAATGAAGTTACGAGATACTTCATTTGATGTAAACATCATTTTGAAAACTTGACCCTTCCAACACCCAACAATCGCCCAACCGTAGCCTTTCTATCGAAGTGCTCTGGGTAGTGTTGCAGATATTATCCAATTGGATGATGAACTCATTACGGGAGTTTGTCGCGCCAGGAAGACCACTTACGATGATCAGTCGTAGTAGTACAACCCCACCATTTTCTACATGTAGAGGAGAACCTGTCGGATTTACTTGTCAACCGAACACTGAACTCCTAAGGAATGGACCGCCTTAGCGGAACTTCCAGGCCATTTGGGCCAATATTATAAGGCTGGGCCGGCGCTACTCGGCCACTTACGTCACTCCTAGTTCAGATGAAATCCATGACTCTGAAACGTAAAGCTCGTCCCCACTTTCCCCAAGTAGAAACTTGTTGATACGGCTCCACCAAGAAGTCGTATCTATTTGGAAAGGAGAACTCACCAATATTTCACAGGCGATGCCTGTTAATGGATTAACTTGTTCCAAGAATTTTACTTCCCAAGTGTTGGGTAAGTAATCAATTCATTTATCAAAACAGCAACCTTGTTGCGAATATAAAACACACCACAGAGCCGGATCCCTCAGGTTTTGAGCGAGTATTTAAATCTCCTTAAAAAGGAAGATCTTAAATATAAAAATGAGTTTTGGGATCCACTCTAACTTTTAAAAATCATTTTGAAGACTCGAAAACACTTTAAAGAGTGTTTGGAGTAAAGCTGATTTAATGAAGTAAATCAGTCCCCAGTATATTTAAAAAAATGCCTGAATATTATTATTTAAATAATATTCTCATAAAGATAATCCTTATAAAAATAATCGAAGTAGAAGTATTAAAACTTATGCTTGAAATGGATATTAAATAACCAAAGATATACTTATATAAAAGTACTATCTTTATTTGAATAATCGAAAATAAGTTTGATTATTTACACCTTATTCTTTAATAAAATAAAGAATATATCTCAGCAAATAATCGGAGTCATAGATCCTCAAATAAATATTCAAAAATATTCAATAAATAATATAAAAGAGTCATAAGCCCTCGAATGAATATTCAAATAATATTCAGATAATAAAATAAAAGGAGTCATAAGTCCTCGAATGAATATTCAAAATAATATTCATTTAATATAAAGGAGTCATACGCCTTCGAATAATATTCGAAATAATATTCAATAATAAAATAGAGTTAAAGTTATCGAATAAACCTTATTCGATTAATAGTTTTGAAAACTATGACCATATATATATATAAGTATATATATATATATATTTATATCCATATGTACAAAATCTACTCGGGATCCTCGACTCCCGGTTTTAGAAAATATTTCCACCTTTGGGTCCCTATACTAAGGGTATATGCAAATTACCACTATCCTCTAGCATAGGTATTATCAACAATTATATATGGAAAGAATACGAAACAGGCATGCATATATATATACCATAGCAGCATGCTTCAATATATAACAACATTTGCTAATTAACCAACATGCATCTATCGCAAGATAATGCAAATACATATACTCATCACCACAACAGTTATAACGGGTAGAAAACTTGCCTGAGCGACTGGGGTTACGAATGGCTCGGGACGAGTCTGGTAACCTATAAACAACAAGTAAGTTGGAATTAAACCAAAGTCACTTGTAAATCTATACTTTAACTAACTTAGACTCTAACGCTTGTTTTGCGCTCACTGATTCGCTTAAGTCACTCGGGTACCCTCGGCTCCACCATTTTTAATAATTTAACCTTTACGAGTTTTAAGGCGATTCCTTCGCGAGTGTCTTACTAACTGCCTAGCACACTTACCATAAATGTTTCATACATTAATTAACCCTTTTTGGTCTTCAACCTATGTTTCAAAGTAAGGCGAGGGGAAAAGTTTCATTCGCGAAACGCCGTTACTTGAAACGGTCGTTTCTCCTAAACCGTGCATCGGAATCGAACGAACTACATATCAAAACGAAGCTCGTAACATGAGCTATCTAAACATGGTAGTCGTCATAATCTAGCAGGGGGTTCTCGGGTCCTAATGCTATGCACAAAAACAGTCCAAAGAAAATCGGACGTTACGACGGCTATGTTTACGCGATTTCCAATATTTTAAACCATTCAAACCCATTCCAAATCAACCTCAAATCCAACATACAACCAACATCCATCCTTATCACATCATAACAACCCCAACCAATTCAATTTAATCATTCATACTTATTCCTAAGCTTAACTTTAATCATACTTAAGTTCTTTTCATCAAAACCTCAACATTTACCATTCCATTTCACTACCAATTCAAATCCCAAACTCTAATCACAACAACAAGCTACAATATCATCCTACTAATCAAAATCATCTTTTAATATATAGGAATCTAGGGTTTGGAGATGGTATACCTTCCTTGAAGTGGTGGGAGGAGCTAGGAAGCCTTAAGAAGCTTTGAGAAGTCTTAGGAAAGCTTGGATCTTCAAGAAAACAAGAAAAACTTCAAGTTAAAAACTTGAAAACACTATTCATAGTCTTCTTCTTTGATTAAATGAAGAAGATGGAGAAGGAATTGATGGCTTAAACTCATGATATAGCCCTAACTAAGCATGAAGATGATTAGGGAATTAACTCACCAATTTAGGAGGCTTGGATCTTTGATTTTGAATTTCTCCTCCATTTGCAATAGTAAAAGCCGAGAGCAAGCTTGCTTGGATGAGAGAATGGTTTTTGTGTTTTGATGAAAATGATTTGCTTGGCTTGGTTGGCTTGTTTTTGTGTTTGATTTAGTAAATTACCTAGTTGCCCTTGATTTTGTGTGGTTAAAAAGTAACCACATCTCCTTCCTTTCTTGTCATGCCTATGTCATCCTCATGATGTCATCCTCCCCTTCTTGTCCTCTTTCTATTGGTTGGATGACATCATTCCCACTAATCCCTTTGATTAACTTCCTAATCGTTTGCCTAATGACCGCTGATCTGTTATACGGTTCGCTTAACTTTCGTTTTCGTTTATCGTTCGAGGGATCATACCCGGGATCTTATTACTTAGGTTCCCTTAACCTTTCTCAATACATTAAATTCCTTTTTATGATCCTCTATTATAATCCTTTAATTTAAATCCTTTTATCCTGTTACCTTATACTCGATTCTTTCCGTATCTATTGGATTTCCGGGAAAAATCAAAGTGTTCGGAATTGGATTCTGACGATCTTTACATACACTTATATACCACATAGAGTACTAATAATATTCCATAAGATCAATAACAGAACCCCTACATAGCGTGGCATGAAAATTTTTCTCATTCAGCAAAAACACTATTCATAAGGGTTTCAAAAATTTCCAAAAATTGGGGTTATTACAGGCAGGAAGATACTATACCTCCAAACACAGAAGGTGATAAAGGGGACTAAGAGGAGGAAGTTAAGGAAAAGGAATACTGGGTTCTCTATTTTGATGGAGCATCAAAAACAAATTCAAGTGGAGTAAGGTTAGTTTTACAAAGCCCTGATGGGTTCTTAATTGATTACGCTATGAAGTTAGACTTTCCAACCATAAATAATGAGGTAGAATATGAAGCTCTGATAGCTGGCCTCAGACTAGCAGGGACACTAAGAGTCAAAAACTTGAAGGTCTGTGGAGACTCGAAGTTTGCTTCATTCCAAGGGAGAAAAATGCTAAGGCAGATGCATTATCAAAGTTTGCTTCATCTGAGATAGAGGAAAGTTCAGGAAGTGTATACTTCCGCGTTCCGAAGACACAGAGCATTGATGTTAAGCTTGTAGCTCCTATAGGTCTGGGGACATCATGGATAAATCCTATTAAGGCCCATATTCAAACCAGTTGGTTGCCAAATGATGCTACTGAAGCCCGAATATTGGTTGTTCAAGCACTGAGATACTCCTTGATAGATGGAATTTTGTATAAAAGATCTTATGTGGTTCCTTACTTAAGATGTCTCAGGCCCGATAAGGCAAGCTTGGCTCTTGAGGAAGTACATGAAGGTATCTATGGGCAACACTTGGGGGGCAAGGCACTAGCTCATAAGATGACCCGTTTAGGCTTCTATTGGCCCAAGATGATGGCCGATGCCAAAGAATATGTGAAGAAGTGTGATTATTGTCAGAAACATGCACCTGTTGTTCGAAAACCCCCCGAGATGTTGACTTTTATCAACTCTCCCATCCCCTTTGCCATGTGGGGAATGGATATACTTGGACCTTTCCCTATGGCCACGGTACAAAGAAAGTTCCTGATTGTAGCCATTGATTATTTTACTAAGTGGATTGAAGCCAAACCTTTGGACAAAATTACAACTAAACAGGTTGCACAATTCCTGTGGGAAAATATCATGTGCCGGTATGGAATTCCCCGCATCCTAGTCACTGACAATGGAACACAGTTCAACAATGAGGAATTCAAGAAGTATTTTGAGGAGAATGAAATTGAATTACAGTTCACCTCTGTGGCACACCCGCAAGCCAATGGACAAGCGGAAGTGGTGAATCGAATAATACTGGATGGACTAAAGAAAAGGATCGAGAAGTCGAGGAATAACTACTGGGTGGATGAAATACTCCCAATACTATGGGCCTATAGGACTACCTGTAGAGTCACGACTGGAGAAACACCCTTCATGTTAGCATATGGGGAAGAAGCGGTTGTTCCCGTAGAGATATCACATTCCTCTCCCAGGATTCAAGCTTTTAATGCTGAGGAAAATGAGGAAGGGCAAAGGTTAGTCCTGGATGTAATAGATGAAGTACGAGATGAGGCACATGCAAAGATAGTGGAATTTCAGAAAAAAGGCTTCATTCAACTACAACCTAAGGGTTAAAGAAAGGTTTTTTAAGCGAGGTGACATAGTTCTGAGGAAGGTGGAAGCTTCTGGTGTTGGGCAGAGAAGAAAACTTGCCCCGAATTGGGAAGGGCCATATAAGGTCAAATGTGTTCAAGGAAGAGGAACCTATAAGCTGGAGACTATGGATGGTTTTGAAGTCCCGAGAACTTGGCATGCACAAAACCTGAAGGTTTATTATGTGTAAAACAGTTAAAGCACGATTCTCACTTGTTGGAATGATAAGTAGGTTTAAAAGCACCTTGAAGCTTCGCTTGCTTAGGATTTTTATATGTTTGATAGAAGATATGTTTAGGTTTTATCAGGGTTGAACCCATCTCATGTAAGGTATCAAAAATACCAAGTTATAATAAAAAGTAATCAGTTTGATCAAGCCTGTTGAATTGTTATATTATGAGGGCAAAACCAAATTATAAACTTGAGTTCGTAAAGATTACGATAATACTTAGACAAAACAAGTCAAAACATCCAAAGTCGATTACAAAGTTTAAAAATATCTGAAAAAAGGAGAAAAGTACATAATGCAAGAAAGTTAGGTCTTAGAAGGCTCGGATTCTTCGGAGCCACTATCTGAAGTCTCCTCGGATGTCTCCTGAGTTGGCCCCTCGGAAGTTTCTTCAGAAGTCTCTGCAGAGGTCTCCTCGGAACTACCCTCGGGCGCCTTAGATGCCTTAGGGGACGCTGGTTTTGGAGGCTCTTCCACCTTCGCCTTCTTTGTAATGGGCTCAGCCTCTTCCTCAGAAGAAGATTCTTCCTCTTCAGAGCTGGAATTAGGCTCCTTCCTTTTTTGTCCTTGGCCCTAGCTCCCTGATGGCGTTACGGCCGGGGACGCTGAAGTGCCCTCCTTAATAAGATCAGCGAGCTTATCTGCAACGCCTCCAAGTGTTGGGACTTGCATTGGGAAAGGGAAGGAAGATTGTTCAAGAACCTCAGCAAACTCGTCCTGGATAGCCTCTACAGCAGCGTCCCAGCCTTCCTTATAGCTGACTGGATGAAGAAGGGCATCATGCTCTACCATTAAATCTTTGAATTTATGAGTATCCATCCAGCCGTCGAAGGCCTTGTCCTTCTGAGCCTTAAGGGTAGCAATCTCAGCCCGGGCCGTTTCAAGATCAGAAGTTGATGAGGCAAGTTGGGCTTGGAGAGCTTCTATTCGCTGGTTAGCCTCTTCCAACTTCTTGTTTGTGTCTTCTAGGCCAACTTTCCAAGCCTTGGCTTGGTGAAGCACCTCTTTAAAATGGACGTTCGCCTACAAGAGATAAAAAAGTGAGAAAAAAAATCATGACAGAAAGCTATGGATAACAAAAGGAAAAGATGTACCGTCGCCAGGGCCTGAGCACCGAAAAGCTCGTTAGCCTCCAAGTCCTGTTGAAGGAAAAGGTCATGATAGTCTACAGGGGAAATAGAATGCATAGACCATTCCTTGGAAAGTGCTGTGTTGCCAACAATCGAGTCCTTTCCCCGGATTCCCCAGGAAGGTTGGAAGAAAGCCCCTGGTTTCTGTTTTCTACGCAAGGGTTGGCTGGGGCCTTCCTCGTCTCCTTCCTTTGCCTGAAGAAGGAACTCTGGGAAGCGATCCCCAAGGTGCAGGTCATTGAAGACCTTCGCGGCGCATTTCATCCTGGTCGTTTCCAGGTCTTTAGGCATGGTAGCCTCTTCGATTTTCTCAGTAACTGCAACGAATAAGTAAAGTGGATTGAGAAATTAGTAAATTAAAAAGTGGGAGAAACGAAGACAACTAGAAAAGGAATAAAATATACCTTTTTTAGGAACGGGAGAAAGACCACGTTCCACAAGGACGGTCTCCCGGATAAGATCCCAAGAGTGGGAAGTCCCATTATCCTGGGTAAGGAGGTTGAAGGCCCTAGTCTCCTCCTCGGTCAAAACTATGTCATTCGGGCTCCCATCCACAGCCTACCCAAAAGATGAACGAAAGAGGGTACCCCAGTCGCCGCCCTCCCAAAGGACGTAGAGAAACTCCTTCTTCTACCCCAAGTTATTGCCAGGGAAGGACTTCCCATTCACAATGTGGGGGACAGTGGGGCGCTTGTTCAAAGAAACCCACCCCGGATTCTTGTCGGGGCTGTTTTTGAACTGAAATTTTTTTCTGAACACAGCGACTGAAGTAGGGAGGTTGTGTTTGGCGCATTGTGATAGGTAACAAAGAATCAGACTCCAAGAGTTTGGAGGGAGTTGAAAAGGGCTGATACCCACATCAGCTAACAAAACAGGGATAAAAGGATGAAAGGGGAGTCTGATACCTGCCCTTAAAGTGTCCCTAAAGATGCATATAGCGTCTTTCTTCCATTGGCAGGCCTTGTCGGCCAGACCCGCAAGAACCAGTTTGAAGGGCTCTTTGATCTTGAAATAAGTTTTCATCTTATCCAAATCCTTTGCATCCCGGAAGATAATGATGTGATCATGCGCGTCCAGATGTGCATCACACGGGTACGCATCCCCTCGAGTGTTGATCATGTCAATCAAGGAAGTGTACCTTGACCGAATGGGGAACTCATTTGACTTCTTGGCCACATTCATTTTGGCCAAACGGGTCATTTTCTTGTCAGCCATCTGAAAAAGGGGTGCAAATTTTTAACACAAATTTGATGCAAAAACTAAGCATAAAAAAAATACTTGAGAATTTGTAGAGCCTAGAAAGAAAGCGAGCAAAAACTTAGAAAGCTCTGAAAAAGACCTAGGGTTTTTTGTGAGAGAAAAGAGGAGAGCTCAAGAAGTAAGAAATGTGAAGTGAAAAATGAGTGACTCTACTCACTCCTTTATATAGGTAGGAAAAGGGAAGATGAAAGCGCAGAATAGCCCATTACGCTGAAGGCCCAAAGAAAAAAGCACAAATTCTGGAATTTTCCAGAATATGTTTAAAAATTATTATTAAATTCTAGAACCTTCCAAAAAATCCTCAATAGTTCTTAAGGCCCGTGTCGAGGCCCAAATCCAAAAAGGATTTGGAAAATTAGAGGCCCAAGATTTGGCCCAAATTCAAATAAGATTTGGAAAAATAGAGGCCCAAGCTTTGGCCCAAATTCAAATAAGATTTGGAAAAATAGAGGCCCAAGCTTTGGCCCAAATCCAAATAAGACTTGGAAAAATAGAGGCCCAATTTCAGGCCCAAATCCAAGTGAATTAGGAGAAGCCCAATAAATCAAAATGACCCCGATTGAGGTCATGTTTAAGGTCGTGAATCCTGCTCGAAATCTTTCGAACAGGAGCCAGAAAAACACCCCTCAAAAAGACCAGGATCCAGGTTGAAATCCTGGTCATGAATCCTAGTCGATATCTCACGAACATGAGTCAAAAGGTGGCCAAAATTTCAACCAAAATCCAGGTCGTTAATTCGAATAGGATCCAGGTTGAAATCATGGTCGTGAATCCTAGTCGAAATTTCGTGAACATGAGTCAAAAGGTGGCCAAAATTTTGACCAAAATCCAGGTCGTAAATTCGAACAAGATTCAGGTCGAAATCCTGGTCATGAATCCTAGTCGATGTCTCAGGAACAGGAGTCAAAAGGTGGCCAAAATTTCGACCAAAATCCAGGTCGTTAATTCGACGAGGATCTAGGTCGAAATCCTGGTCGTGAATCCTAGTCGAAATTTCGCGAACAGGAGTCAAAAGATGGCCGAAATTTCGACCAAGATCCAGGTCGTTAATTCGACTAGGATCCAGGTCAAAATCCTGCTCGTGAATCCTAGTCGAAATCTTTCGACCAGGCCTCAAGAGCTGCCCAAAATATCGACTAGGATCCAGGTCGAAATTTCGACTATGATCCTAGTCGAAAAAGGGCTGAAAATTGGAAAACATTCCTGAAAAACTGCAGAAGATTCAGAGAATTCCAAAAATTAAGGGAAAATCCCAGAATTAAGGGAAATTCCTGAAAAATACCAGAAAATTCCTAAAATTAGGGGAAAATGTAAGAAAGTAATAGGGAAGTTTTAAAAACCCTGAAGCTGTGTACAAGGCAAATCGTTGTAAATGTGTAGGTCGTTCCACGCTTTACGTCAAAACGATACCCTGTAAAGGAACGAATGAACTTAACTTCTGAGAAATGTGATAGAGAAGTACCAGGGACAGAAGTGTTTACCTCACTTACCTGAGACTGCTCCATAATTGGCATGTAGATTAAGGGAACCTCCTTATGGTGATTGGCCCTGTTAAGATCAGCAATAACCCTTCTCTCTTGGACCCAATAATCTAACTTGTTTATTGGGTTCTCAATTGATAGATTCTCAGAAAAAAAAAATTAAATATTATCATAAAGAATCTAGCATAATAGATGTTCTTAGACCTCTTCTTTATATCCCCTATTTTACTCCCTCATTCATACATCACAGAGGTGCTGAAATTAAAATACTTATCACTAAGAAGTATATAAAGCATGTTAACAAGTGAATAAGTTACAGCATCAAAATTGCTAACTATACCAGAAAACACCTTAATAAAAGAATCACATAGAAAGCTCCATTCTTTCCTAAAGCCTAATCTCCTAACCTCACCTAACTTGGTGGCAATAAGAGCATAAACCATAGAGATAAGCATGTTACTCACATCAGTGTCTGGGTGTGGAGCAAGAGTGTTATTTTCAGAAAATTTAAAGCATTTTTCAATAGCATCACAGTTTATGCATTGTTCCTTACCTTTTAGAGAAAAGGTAATGGTTTTATCCTTAGAGTTGAACACAGCCGTGGTCCAAACCTCCTCAACAACCTCACAGTAGATGACTGGAGACTCAAGCATTGCATAACTCAGTTTAGCTTTGAATGAAGTCCGTCATTTTTTGATAGTCTTCAGATGCAGGAATTTGCTTGTTCACCAAAGCTAAGAAGTTGTTCTTTTCATAGATAAACCCAGTTTGAGACATAATTTTGACTACAGGTGCCATTGCTGTGAATGAAAGTAGTTGCAGAAAAGGGGTTTTTGCTTTGGAGATGAAGAGAATTAGAGAAATTGCTTGAGAAAGATAAAAGTAAAAATAAAAATGAAATAGGATTTTATACTTTCTCATAAATAAACGGTTAAAAAGTAAAAGCAAAAATAAGGTAACCAATCAAATTTGCCCAAAATAGCCGTTTAAAAATAAAGAAAACTTTCAAAATTCTAATAATTATCCATCGAAATATACTTACTCGATGGAAGTAAATTAAACGGATAATGCCTAGAATTAAACGGATAATTCCTAGAATTAACGGATAATATACTTGTGTTATCACAGAAAATAGGAATCTTATTCACTTGTAGACCATAGTCCAACAGTTAATTTTTATCCATAAATATGTGCACAACAGCTACCAGCAGCAATATATTCAGCCTTAGCTGTAGAAGTAGAGACTGAATTTTGCTTTTTACTGAACCAGGATACTAGCTTATTTCCTAGAAATTGACAGGTTCATGTAGTTCTTTTTCTATCAATTTTACTCCTTGCATAATCTGCATCTGAATTACCAGTTAGATCAAAACCAGAATCTCTAGGATACCAAATGCCAAGTTTTGGTGTTCCTTTGAGATATTTAAAAATTCTATTAATAGCTATTAAATGAGATTCTCTAGGATCAGCCTGAAATCTAGCAAAAAGACAAGTAGCAAACATTATATCTGGCCTACTTGCTGCTAAATACAAAAGTGAGCCAACCATGCCCCTATAGCTTGAAATATCCACAGACTTTTCAGTAGTATTCAATTCAAGTTTAGTTGCAGTGGCCATGGGAGTTTTTGCAGATGTGCAATCCATTAAGTCAAACTTCTTTAAAAAGATCATAAATATATTTGGTTTGACTAATGAATATTCCATCACTAACTTGCTTAACTTGTAAACCAAGAAAGTAAGTTAGTTCTCCCATTAGGCTCATTTCATATTTACTTTGCATCAGTTTGGCAAACTTTTTGCACAGTTTTTCATCTGTAGAGCCAAATATAATATCATCTACATAAATTTAAACAAGTATACTAGAGCCATTAACATTTTTAAAGAATAAAGTTTTGTCAACAGTACCTCTTGTGAAATGATTCTCTAAGAGAAATTTTGACAAAGTGTCATACCAGGCTCTAGGTGCTTGCTTCAGTCCATAAAGTGCTTTTAAAAGATAATAGACATATTCTGGAAAATTGGGATCTTCAAAACCAGGAGGATGACTAACATAGACTTCCTCCTCCAAATCTCTATTTAGAAAGGCACTTTTAACATCCATTTGATAGACCTTGAAATTGGCATGAGCTGCATAGGCTAGAAAAATTCTGATGGCTTCAAGTCTTGCAACATGAGCAAAGGTCTCATCAAAATCTATTCCTTCTTGTTGACAGTATCCTTTAGCAACCAATCTAGCTTTATTCCTGACTACTATTCCTTTTTTATCCATCTTGTTTCTGAATACCCATTTGGTGTCAATAGGATTCTTTCCTTTAGGCTTGGGTACCAGTTTCCAAACTTTATTCCTTTCAAATTGGTTTAGCTCCTCCTGCATAGCTAAAACCCAATCAGGATCCAACAGAGCTTCTTCTACCTTTTTAGGCTCTTCCTGTGATAGAAAGCTGTTGTATAGACATTCTTCTTGAGTTGCTTTCCTATTTTGCACTCTTGAAGATGCATCACCAATTATTAGCGCAAATGGGTGATCTCTAGTCCATTTTCTCTGTTGTGGTAGAGTAGCTCTAGATGAAGAGGCCTCATTATTATCTTGATGTGTGACAGGGTTTTGATTAAAAGAAACTCCCCCTGAGTTTGTGGATCTTTGACTTGAAGTTGGGGTTCTTTCTTATTGTGATCTAAATTGATTTTCAACTCTTATTGATGGCTCAACATATGTTGATCTTTGCCTTTCGACGGATGATGCAGATTGTCTTTCAACGGATGATGCACTTGGTCTTTTGACGGATATTGAATTATGTGCTTCATTAGTTGTATAGTTTTCTGCATTGTCCTTAGATATTAGTTCTTGATCATTTTTATCATCACTATCATCACAAATCATCTCAATATTATCAAATTTGAGGCTTTCATAGAAATCTCCATCTTGCAGTCCTTCAATCTTTTTATCATCAAACACAACATGTACAGATTCCATAACAATGTTGGTTCTGAGATTATAGACTCTATATGCTTTTCCAACTGCATACCCAATAAAAATTCCTTCATCTACTTTGGCATCAAACTTTCCATGCTGATCAGTTTGATTTCTTAAGATGTAGTATTTGCATCCAAAGACATGAAGAAAGTTTAATGGCTTCCTGTTCTTGAACAATTGGTAGGGTGTCATGCATTTTTCTTGATTGACCAAAGAGATATTCTGAGTGTAGCATGCAGTATTTACAGCTTCTGTCCAAAAATATGTTGGTAACATTGATTCTTCTAGCATTATTCTTGCAGCTTCAATAAGAGACATGTACTTCCTTTCCACCACTCCATTTTATTGTGGGGTTCTTGCTCCTGAAAACTCATGCATAATCCCATTCTCTTCACAAAACAACCTCATCACAGAATTCTTGAACTCAGTTCCATTGTCACTCCTAATTCTTCTAACTTTGAAATCATGAGGATTATTAACTTGCCTTATGTGATTGATGATGATTTCACTATCTTCATCTTTGGATTTTAGAAAATATGTCCAAGAGAACTTTGAGAAATCATCCATAATTACTAGGAAGTGTCTTTTCTTTGAGATGGACAACACATTGACTGGTCCAAATAAGTCCATATGTAGTAATTGTAAAGGTTCTTCAATTATTGAGTCAAGCTTCTTCCTGAATGATGTTTTGATCTGTTTTCCTTTCTAACACGCATCACACAATCCATCCTTAGAGAATTCCACTTGAGGAATGCATCTTACCAAGTCTTTCCTGAGTAGTTCATTCATAGTCTTGAAGTTAAGATGGGACAGCTTCTTGTGCCATAGCCAACTTTCATCTTGACTTGCCTTGCTGAATAGACAGGTAACAGATTCTGCATTTGATGAGTTGAAGTCAGCTAGATACAAATTTCCTTTTCTCACTCCAGTGAGGACCACTTTTTTGCTTTTCTTGTTGGTAACAACACAAGCTTCAGAATTGAATGTTACTAAGTTGCCCTTGTCACAAAGATGGTTGATACTCAACAGATTATGCTTGAGTCTATCCACTAGGGACACTTCCTCAATGATGACATTTTCTTTAAAAATCAAGCCATATCCCACAGTATAACCCTTGTTGTCATATCCAAAAGTGATACTTGGGCCAGCTCTCTCCTTAAACTCGGTGAGTAGGGTAAAATCTCCAGTCATGTGCCTTGAGCACCCACTATCCAAATACCAAAGATTCTTTCTATTTTCCTGCACACAACAAAATTAAATCAAGTTGATTTTGGTACTCAAGTTTCCTTGGTTCCTGTTTTGTTAGCCTTTTTCTTCGGTTTCTTAGGCTTGTCCTCATTTGACTTAGGTATATGAGATTCATCCTTAGTAATTTGAGTAAAACCTTTGAATTCATTCATTATTACAGAATTATCATGCACTTGCCAATTTACATGGAAGGGCATATTTTGTGCAAACATGTTATTCCAGTAAGGCATGCTAAATGGCATTTGAGGCATACTAAATGCAGTATAGTAAGGATTTTGTGCAAATGGCATATTAGTAAATTGTTCATTTAAATTATGTGCAGGCATAACATTTACAGGCATGATAGGCATGTTAGGAAAAGTAGGAGGTGCAGACATGGGTTCAGGCATAGCAAGTTTGCAATTAATAGACAAATGATTAACACTGGCACACTTCACACAGGTTTTTCTAGGTGCACATTTATCAGGTGTGTAATTTTTATATTTGTTAATTCCTACTTTCCCATTTCTATTGTTTTTCCTTTTAGATTCTTCTTTAACCTCAATTTTCTCCAATCTGTCATTTAATTACTTGATTGACAGATGGCCTACATTGACTCTCTTGTTCCTTTTTACTTGACTTGTTTCCCCTAGAACAAAGTTCTTGAAAACTGATCCATATTTCTCATTCAACTTAGCTAGCTGAGATTTGCTAGCTAGATTTCTTTCACTCAACGAATGTGGTTCCTTGTCTTTCGACGGATAATACTTTTGATCATTCGATGGATAACATTCATCATCCGTCGAATCCACATCCGTTGAAAGTCCTTGTTCAAAGTTAGAATTTAGTTTCTCTTTACTCTTTTTCCAGACTTCATCACAAAAGGATTCTATACCTTGAACTTTAGTAATTTGAGCATGAACATCTCTGGATGATTTCCATGCCTTGATTACTTCCTATTCTTGTAACAACCCAAATTTGGGGTCAAGATTTGGTGTCACTAAACAATCTTTACATAAAATAAAAGAATATTCAATTAACCCCTTGAATCCGGATCATTTACAGGTTATGGAATGAAACAAGAATCTAACATTCTACAACTCACAACAACTAGAATACAAGTTTAAATACCTTTATGCTAATGTCTGTGTCTTATTTTTCTCACATCTTCGTCCTTTCGCAGCGGAGATCTCTCTAACTTTTGCTGTCTAACGAAAGCTATTCACTTTTATCTTTCTCTACTTATGAAATAAATAAGAGTTTACAAAGCAAGAGTGAGCCAAAAATGCCCAGCAAGTATATAATTTGAGTTTCAACCATTAATATCAAAGGAAAACTTCCGGACAAAAGCTTTAAACAATTTTAAATGATTCTATTTATGTGAAGGAGTTGAGCGAATAAACATTAGTTGTCACCAGCCGATAATTATAAATCCAAAAGTGAAATGCGATTCCCAGATTCATCTCCTGAACCAGGGTTTCATCCGGTTTTGGAAACATAAAACTTTTTCGAGAAAGAATGTCGTTAATGGCGATTAACAACGAATTAGACTGGACACTAGTTCGCACTTATACTTGCTGATCAATCAGGATATAGTGTAGATCTATACCCAACCGTATAGATCCATTCAGGTACCTAGGCACTATCGCCCAAGGGTCCGGTCCATTCCCGCCCCACAGGATCCAGCTCATCACTGGTCCTCACAATAACCATCCAGCCCGTAGAGTATTTTGATGTCAAATCATTTTGATTTCAAAACATCCCAATTCAGGGTTCGCAAATAACCCGAAAGAATGGGTATTTGCTCAAGAAAGCAATCGATAACATAGGAACAATAATGAAAGGATCATGTATAATTAAGAGTAATTGCAGCGAAATATAAAACATTTACTATTCTGAACTTAGAATAGGAACGAAGAAATATTTGCAGTATCTTAAAAGAAAGTTCAGGAATACTTGCCTCAATAAGCTTTAATCGCTATTACTAGTTGACTTTGGTTCGACTTGAACGTTCGGCTTTATCGTCAAACTATTATCCCATATTGGATACGATCCAACACTCAAGCCCTTCGGTTGGAACTTTGTTGATCTCGACGTCTAATCACTAGATCATTCCTAGTCTGATGTATTTATTTTCGGAAAGTACGTATATTTGTTATTTGAAAATAATAGGGTAATTGATTATAAAATATTTTGTCATAACACACAACTAGGTTCATATGATATAATTATTTACTTTCGTTCGACGTCTCCGATAATTATAGGTTACGTTCCCGTATTTTCGGAATTAATTTCCCGAAAATCGGGCAGCGTCTCCTTTGTTTATCGGCCTACCCGTCGAAACAATTCGGCATCAAATCAATCACAACCGTATCCAAATCCAACCACCAACTTCAGTCAACAACGTCAATTCGCTAATTCACCAATACTAATTAAATACAATTATGAATTGTTAGTCGTGTTTTTATGTTTTAATCCGTATTTTACAATTTTTCTCGTATTTTATGTTTTAAATCGTATTTTATATTTTAAATCATAGGACTCGGATCGTATCATCATAGTCCACCGTTGGCTCGCCGAAACTCATCGCCGACGGCGATAAAATTTACGGGTTCCCATTTATACCGGTCATCCTACATAAATTCCATCGATTAATTACTATAATTCTCGTAACAAAATATTTTATTTCATGAATCAATCAAATAATCTTTCCTGCAAAGAAAAATTAAAACAATAAAATTTTAATTAGCACTGTTCGAACCAAGGTAACACAGGGCAACAAAAAACAAGCCGCGTGAAGGACACGCGCCCCGTCACATATCCTTTCTCAATGCAGTCCATATATCATTCATCTTGAGAAAGAAGATGTGGGTGCATTTTCATCTTCCAGTGGTGATAATAGTCTTTGTCTAGAAATGGAATCTTCACCCCAACATCTTTTTTGTTCATCTTGTTAGTTGTTGTGATCTTTAAACTATTTGTACATCAAGAGCTTGCTTTGATACCAATTGTTATTCCCAAATAATCTAACAAAGAATTACAGAAGGGGGGTTGAATATAATTCTGGCTACTTTTAAATTTTAAGAACTGTTCTACTATGAATATATAACATTGTTTGATTTAGCTAAAGTGTGGAATAAAAGTATTGAAAAAATCAAACACAAAGTAATCAAATACAAGTATTTAAAAACTTTCTGGTGGATTGAATTTTTCCACCAGAGATATATATTGATATGAGAACTCTGTGATGCAAGATTTGAACACAGCTGCTTACAAATTGAACTTTCAAATAACATAGAATTTTTTACAAATGTAGTTTTTTCTATTTCTCTGGTAATTGCTTACTAACTTTGATATTATTCTACTTGCTACCCTTGGTTTATATATCACCAAGTTATATGATAAAAAGACAAAAAAATAAGATAAGATGTTTCTAGTCTAATTTCATGCTACTTCATTTCTCTATCCAGCATCTTTGAATATCTTCAGTTTAGCATGAAAATGGAAATGCTTCTTTGTTCTCTAAAACTTGTAAATAGGCTGCCACATTCCATTTGCATACAATCAACGTATGTGACTGTCAAGTCACTATCAACTGCTCTTTTGAATTTGTTCATCCGTTGAAAGTCAGTTAGATTATCCGTTGAAACTATGTTGGATCATCCGTTGAGAGTCTGGTTGAACATTCGTTGAAACTTTAGTTGATCATCCGTTGAAGTCTTGTGGAACATCCGTTGCGACTATCTTCATAGCAGTTAACTCCATTTTATTTATACAAGATTACAAGGCATCTAATATTTACAATTAGCCAACCTATCTTGCATATCAATCTAGTAGTCAACATGACTTAAAATGTTTTATAATATCTAGTTCTCTAAGATATTACAATATGCAGAAATGTGCTACTAAACTTATTAATACATAAGCTACCCTTTCAACGGATGTTAAAGTGATCATCTGTTGAAAGCTACAAGATCACTGAATTAAATCTACTAAGTATTTTGTTTAACATATCATCAAGAATACAACATATTCCTAACAGTGAAAGATATTTTCTTATAGATAAAGCTCTTCTTCACAGAGCCCCCGTTAGCCACTCCCCGTGGCTTTACAGATCACAATAGTTATAAGACCTTGTTGAAAGATTTTCTTATAAATAAAACTCCTCTTCATAGGGACCCCTTGAGCCATCCCCAGGGACCTCACTAATCACAATTATTAAGAGACCTTCTTGAAAGAGGTAGCCGCACTTTACAGAGGACCTCACCAGTTAAATAAAATAGGAGGCCTTTTGAGAGAGGCCGCCGCACCGTAAAGTAGACCTTGGTGATTACACAAGTACGGGGCCACGTTGAGCCATCCCACGAAGGGTCATCTCAATAGGGGCATATTGTTAAAATGCATCCCACTATGGGCATACTGTAAATAGTAATGCCACATAGAGGCGAATCGTATAAAACTCAAGGGAAGTCTTATGCAAAGGAACCTTGCATAAAGGCTCACGTAGAAGCATACCACGAAGGACATCTCACATGAAGGTGACCTGCATAAAGGCTCACGCGGATGCATCCAACGAAACCATCTCATAAAGAAGCATTTCACGCGTAGGAGGCTCGTATAGGGGCTCACATGAAGGCATCTCACATAAAGGTATCTCATACATAGACAACCCGCATATGCATAAGGACGCTCGCACAAAGACGTCTCACGAATGGACATATTATAGAGAGGTATCTTACACAAATACAACCTTCATAGGTGCCCACGCTGAGGTATACCATGAAAGAACATCTCACTGAGAAGTATATGACACGTAAGAGACCCGCAAAAAGCTCACGCGGAGATATCAAGATAGGGGGCTCGTTATATAGAAGGCCACGCCTTAGTGAGAAATTTCGGGGGCCTAACTCTTCTTTCTGCTTACGGTAGGAGGTCTCCTCTCCTAGTTATTCTCTGCCCCGCTCATATAATTTTACCCGCCGATTTCACTTTCGTGTCGGAGGAAATGGATCCATGATATAATATATTCCGAATTCAGTGATTTCAAAAATTTTCCTACAGTAATTGATTTTGAACGAGATCGAAAACCACCTTAGATTAACGGTCAGCTCCGTTTTATGAGATCGAGACATCCTTCTCTCTCATATATGTCAAGGCCTCAACTACTAATAACAAATATTTTTTTAGAAAATTTGGTAATTACATGAATTTGGATAATAAGATAATTAGAGTAGCCCTTGTTGTATTTGGGCATAACATAAGAGAATACGTAATTTTGAATGAAGTAGATATCTTGAACACTTTCTAAATATATTTTTTGAGTAAAAATATTATATACTCCTATATTCTTTAGCTAGTAAAACCATACAGTACATGAGATTTTTTCAGGTGCCACAGTAGTAGGTTTCAAATGGGACCAAGAAGTCGGTCAAAATGTAGTCTACATTTGTGATTATCAAAGACTAAACACAACTTATCTATAATTTTAATTTTATAAGGGAAGTGATCACCGGTATATTGAAATTATAAAATGGTTTTATATAGATGTCTTGCCGTTCCAGAATTATATACCTGCTTGAGACAATCACAGGTATAATATAACAAAATGAATAAAATGTATAATTTTCAATTGATTCTTTAATAAGCCGGCATCAAATCCCACAAGGTAGTTTAAAGAAAGCATCAAGTTATGTTGAAGGTCTTAGCTTGACAAGTTCTAGGTAGCTTGTAGTTGGTGACGCGTTGGTTGTTGATAAAAAAGCGCTGCATTTTGCTACAAGTTCAGTACTTTGAAGAGAAATATATATAAGCTAGGCGGTGTTATATATATATATATATATATATATATATATATATATATAGTACATATACATTCGTAACATGCAATGGCAGTCGGTGGTTCTGGAGAAAGATCACTGAAGGAGACCCCTTCTTGGGCAGTGGCACTTGTTTGCACCGTCTTCATTGTCATTTCTATTCTTATTGAGCATGCCATTCATATTCTTGGCAAGGTACGTGACTACTATATATACACGCATTATTTCTATTGTTTGGGGATGGATCTTTGAAATACGATTAATTAGCCGGTGTTATGATCGAAGGTCTGGCTATTAGAGAACTTTTATTCGATATGATTAATTGTGATCTTTAGAAACTCTTTTGACATGTTTTCTTAAAGTCCGCTATATATCCTTATAGCTCATTTTTGTGGCCTTACTTTTGGTGGCTAAATTCTTGTATGAGTAGTACTACATGCATAAAATTTGATGCAAAAAAACTTGCAAAATGATGTGGAATAATATGTGTGATATTTTAGTTGGGTGGTTGATAATGCGGGGCCATTTTAATCGATGGCTGCCATATATTTATTTTGTGAAAAATTTTGTACACAAATTTGCGAATTCAACAATATTATTCTTGTATATGTTTGCGGCATTGCATTATAGTCCTTTTTGTTTCGGTGGTTATGTTTGCGGCCTTACATTGTAGTCTTCTTTGTTTTGGTGGTTATCTTCACTCATTCTACTTCTTATGAGAAGTAAAAAGAATGATTAAATTGTTTCAATCATAGACTTTTTAGAGTAATCTCAGCTCATCAAAAATCTTAAGATATTCGAAAAAAGTCTCAATTGTATCATATAGTTAACGTAACTTTGTATAAAATTTGGAGTTATTAAGAAATACAAGCTCAGCTTTCTGTAGTTATGGCTTATTTGACTTCTCATTTTTTCTTGGTGACAGTGGTTTCAAAAGCGGCAAAAGAAGGCCATGATGGAGGCTTTGGAGAAGATTAAAGCAGGTAGACGTCCCTTGTTGTTTTGTTCTTGTTAAATTGATGATTATTAGTTTCCTACTTATGCTGGATCTCAATAATATATTGGAAAAGTATTCAGAGTTAATAAGAAAAAAATGGCTTTTACTTTGTTTTGATAAAATTTATGGTTCAATTGGCATGCAGATATAAATAATTTTTTGACAATCTACTGGTAGACCAAAGAAACTAATTTTTTTTTTCTAAATTCAAATTAGGTAATTAGTTTGGTACTATGTTTGATGGCGATTGATGAATGTATTAATTTAGTTTTCCCCAAGGTTTTGACATATGTAGTGATTTCACTACCTCATGTCCCATTTATATACCAGAGAAAAAGCCAAATGAGTGAATACAACTTCAATAACATATTCTTGGGTTGTGTTAATTAATTGTGCTTAACATTGTAAATTTACAAAGCGATAATATTTATATTAACACAGTTTTTAAAATACCAAAACATTGCAGAGCTAATGCTACTAGGCTTTATATCCTTACTCATAACGGTAGGGACAAATGTAATAGCCAAAATATGTATTCCAAAAAGTGCTGGTAGTATTATGCTTCCATGCAAGAAAGAATACACAGATGAAGCCAAAGACAAGGGAGACGAGGATGGTGATCACGCGGGCGATGGTGGGAGAAAATTATTGTGGTTTGCCGGAGATGCTATTGCACGTCGAATGCTTGCCCCTGCTGCTGCCGACGAGGATTACTGCTCTAAATCTGTAAGCATTATAAGGCAATTGCATAGCAAAACTATTAACTCACTTTTACTAATTTTTCTGTACCATTCAACTTGAGTACTTATTGGACACTGATGCTGTGTTTGAATGACAGGACAAAGTGCCGTTGATATCTCCATCAGGGCTACATCAATTGCACATCTTCATATTTGTGCTGGCTGTTTTACATATCATGTACAGTGTTATGACAATCGGATTTGCTCAAGCCAAAGTACGTTTCCAATGCTTATGCACTACACATCGTAGTGTACATTTTTTTTGATTCTGTCTAAATGTTTTGGGTGTTCATTGTACTCACAGTTAAAGAAATGGAAATCATGGGAACTGGAAACTTCGTCGCTGGAGTATCAATTTACAAACGGTAACTACCTAGCTAGTTTACGACACAATTCTTTATGTAGATTATTATTTCACGTCGGTCCTCAAACAAAATCATATTACTCAAACTTCAATAAATGTTTTTTTTTTGTACAAGACAACTAATGCTGGTAGCAACAAAAATACTCTGTAGTGATCAAAATGTCTAAATTTCATGTGTCAACAAATATACCGAGCCTACTATAAGCTGTATTTGGTACTTATTTAGTGAGCTTGTTGTTATCAGATCCTTCGAGATTCAGATTTGCTCATCAAACATCCTTCGTTCGCCGGCATAGTGGATTATCAACCATTCCTGGAGTTCGCTATATTGTAAGACCGTCGCTACTCTAGTCGATTGCAAAATTTCAAAATGTGTACCCTAATATCTTAGCAGAGACTTCAACTGTTAAACTTCTGTTTTCAAAATGGAGTGACTTAATGAACCAAATGTCATAATTTTCCAAAGCTGGCGTGAATAACCATATTTATGTAGTGAAAAAGGCTATTGCAGAAAATTAGCAAAAAAAAAGGCTAATGCAGGAAATTATAAAATTGCAGGTAGCTTTCTTTAGGCAGTTCTTTGCTTCAGTTACAAAGGTGGATTACATGACCATGCGACATGGATTTATTAATGTAAGTAATATATGTGAATTAAAATTCCAAAGATTCGATAACTCAGATATTCTTAATCATTAGTCATTAGTTATCTTATCTTAATATACATGACATCTGCCAGGCGCACTTTGCTCCAAACAGTAAATTTAACTTCCACAAGTACATCAAAAGGTCCATGGAGGATGACTTTAAGGTGGTTGTTGGTATCAGGTTAGTTATTTTCTTCCTGTTAGATTCCCGCTCACACATATTTCTTGTAATCCTTATTCGATAGGCATATGTGTGGAAATATCTATGAATTATAATTACCAAATAACAGTTTTAACATATCATTTTCTTATTATCTTATACCAGTATACCACTATGGACATTTGCGATAATCTTCCAGCTTCTCAACGTCTACAGTAAGAATGCTACTTCTACTTTACTTCGCTGAACCTATTTTTGCAGAATTGGATTTCAATTCCATTCATGAAATAGGACATTATCTTTATTCTATATAATGGAACTTTAATATATTGTTGAGATGTAACATTGTCTTTGCTGGTGCAGAATGGTACACATTTATTGGCCTAGCATTCATTCCTCCTACAGTAAGAAACTTTGATTTCTCATTATAATTAAACCTAGAAAATATTTGATGTGTTCTACATAATGTTGGAGTGTGGTATGAAGAATTTGATGTATTAAGTTATCTTTTTGTGTATTTGAAGATACTACTTATAGTTGGTGCCAAGCTAGAACTGATTATAATGGACATGGCTCAACAAATTCAAGACAGGACGACTGTGGTAAAAGGAGTTCCGGTGGTTCAGCCTAGCAATACGTATTTCTGGTTCAATCGCCCTCATATCATCCTTTTCTTGATTCATTTCACCTTGTTTGAGGTAATTTATTCTTTTTCTAGAGCTACTTTTACTCAAAGGACCGTGATTCCAGTGAATCTAGAGGACTAGAACCTTCGAATCCACATTTTTTTTTACAATTTTATAATTTGAAATACGACAAATTCAAGCTTTCCCCAGAGGCTCAATTAAACCCTCTGCTCTCGAAACTCAACCTCGTGTTACCGATTTCTAATCAAGAACAGATTAGCATTTTGCTACTTTATAGGCTAGAAGATGAGTCATTTATACACTGTTATGTAAAAAGCATTTTTTTCATCTAATTTTTATTGATTTTATTATCTTTGATACAGAATGCTTTCCAGATGGCTTACTTCTTATGGACATGGGTAAGAAAGATTAAGATATATTTAAAATGAATCAGTTTACCTTTATTGTAATATAGAAAATAAATAACATGAGTTTATTGGTTTACTAATATTTGCAGTATGAGTTCGGGCTATATTCATGCTTCCATGAAAATATACCACTAATCATCACAAAAGTAGTTTTGAGTGTTGCATTTCAAGTGTTATGCAGCTACATAACCTTTCCTCTCTACGCATTAGTCATCCAAGTAAGTTTCTTATTACTCCTTAATGATTTATACGACCTTTTATTGGTTTTTGCCGACACCTTGACATTTTAGAAGAGTTCGTCATGTACAATTCTGTGGTAACAATATACTGTTGCACATTATGTACAAAAGACCATGAAAGAGAGGGCTTATATCATGATAGCAGATGTTCACTGACAAAATGTATTTAATAACAGATGGGATCGCACATGAAGCAGGCAATATTTGAAGAACAAACTGCAAATGCACTTAAAAAGTGGCGAAAGACAGCAAAGCAGAACAGAAAGCTAAGAGTAGCAACAGAAAGGGGAGACGACAATATATCAGGTTTTTCAAGTGTGGCATCAACCCCGTCGCGAGCCTCATCGCCATTGCCATTACTACACAAGTACAAAACAGGAGACATCGAGTCCACATTGACGTCTCCAAGATACATGAACTATCATACTCTACAGACAGAGTTATCACCAGATGTAAGAGGCAGTCCTCCTTCAAATGTTTCAAGTGACTATGAAGCTAAGCAAAATGTCAAAGGTGGGGGCTCTGCTTTTACATTTCACTCCCCTTAGACGTTGATGCTCTCTCTTTTTTTGCCCTTTCTTTCTCAAGTAGGTGCCAGACTCTTATTTGTTCTATTAGTTCTTTTCTGCTCGACTTAATTATGAAAATCTACCACAATTGTGAAAATTTTCTTACTGAAATATCGTAGTAAGGAAAATTTTCAAACTATTGCATCAAGTTTGAATATCTATGTGTTGTATAATAAACGTTCCAGCTTATGCTATCAATTTCTTATATCTTAGTTGATATTAAACACAGCTCGGCTAGATTATTAAAAAAAATCTGAATAGGTTTGCTGAATGGACCTCAACTCGATTTTGACAGATCTCAATTTGGCTTTATCTATTTGTCGATTTTGACATATCTCAATTCGGCTCTATCTATTTGCAGTTCTAATTCCTACCGTAACCTTGCAATTAACTATATGGTGTATTATCAATTAGATTTGGTTAATTAATATCTTAAAAGTTAGGTGGTTTACTTTCTATTTTTGAAATTCTATTAAATACGTGTGCTTCGGGTGTTAGCCAAAAATTTGTAATTTTCATATTTTTACGATAAATAGATAAGAAAAATATTTTCTATTCATTTTGATAATTTAAATTTTAATTTGACGGTAAAAGTCATGGTTTCGGGTTATACCAAAAAATTAAATAATATTCCTCCAAATGTTATGCTATACGTGCTCTAGCCAAAATTCTTGTTATTTTTTTCTATTTATTACAATGAACAATTGAGAATGTTTTTACAATTTATTTTTGGTCATTTTAATTTTAATTTAACGTTATTTTAAAAATATAATATTTTACTTGATCATCGCATTATTAGAAAATTTATAAAATGTTAATTCCGAAAATATGTATAGTGCACGATATTTTGAAATAATGTAACAACTAATATGTATTTCCTCAACAAAATTTATTAAATTTAAACAAACTAAAAAAGGAAATAATTAACGGTATATGTAGTGATTTGTACATTTAGTAAAGTAATGAAAAATATTTTTAGAAAGATCTTAATGCCTCATTTCATAGGAAACCTCAAAGGGGCTCTATTTCATTATATTTCATCCATATCCCAATTACATTCATTTAATATCCCTTTGGTATCATTGACATAACATATATAGTTTCTAGTCTATCTCTTTCTATTTCTTTTCTATATATGGAAAGTTCAAAAATCATAATATAATAATCCAGATAATTCAATAAAAGGTATAAATTCCAAATGTCTAAAGTACATATGCAAGAAAATTGACACATCTCATTTTTATCCGGATTTCACACCAAAAGTTTTGATTTTTAGAGTAACGATATGTTAAATTAAAAATGGAGGTAATATGATTATTCACATTACCTTTTTCTATTAAAATTAAAATAACATATTAACTGATAGCTTATCGGCTTCCTTTTGGAAGATGACTCGTACTCTATAACTAAAAAGTATAATAGAGGATATAGAATAATTTAGGGAAAAAATTCAAAATAATATATCTATTAACAATTTCTTGGCGTCTCGTATTCTGCAACTAAAAAGGTACCGTATAACACATGATATAAAATAATTTTGTAATTGGAAAAAAATCACAATAAAATATTAATTTAGTGTTTCTAGGTTTCGTATTCGATGATGCCTCGTAATCTATTACAAAAATTTATAACAAAGGATATACAATAATTTTGAAATTGGAATAAAATCAAAATAAGATATTTATTTACAGCTTTTCGGCGTCATCGTGTTCTGCAACTTAAAAGATATAAAAGGATATAAAATAATTTTAAAATTGGAATAAAATTCAAATAAGAATTAAATTCAGCTTCGTTTTTTATGAGGCCTCGTATTCAATAACTAAAAACTACAATAGAGGATATAATATAATTTTAAATTGGAATAATATCAAAATAAAATATTTACAGACAGTTTCTCGGCGTCGTCGACGCCTCGTATTCTGCAACTAAAAAAGGTATAAAAAGATATACAATAATTTTGAAATTGAAATAAAATTAAAATAAAGTATTAGTTGACTATTTTTCGGCTTCGTTTTCGACGAAGCCTCGTATTCTATAACTAAAAAGTATAATAGCGATTATCTATATTATTTTTTCATAAAATGAAAAATAATCTAAAATATGTATAGTTCACCTTAACCATGTTAAAATCATGCTATATATAGATTTGAAATATACATTCATTTTTATGAACATAAGGAACATACACACATATATACATATAATTATTATCAAAGCACATTTTTAAAAAAATTAAATCAACAAATTTTATATATTAAATTTTTTAATTCAAATTAAATATAAAAAATGTTATATGTTAAAAAATGTGACAATGCCGTGTTATAACTCAAATTTGTATAAAAGTTATTTTATAATATTTTTTTAACACAATGCGACGACTTCTCGTATTTTTAAGTAAAAAGTACCTAGAGTATATACAATAATTTTAAAATTGAAATGAAATCAAAATAAGATTTTTATTCGTATAGCAACTAAAAATGTATATGAGAGGATACAAAATATTATTTAAAATTGAAATAAAATCAAAATAAAATATTCGTTGACTGTTTTTCCGCTTTGTTTATATAACTAAAAAGTATAATGGAGATTATTTATATTATCTTTCTATAAAATAAAAACTAACCGAAAGTATGTATAGTTCATCTTAATCATGTTGATACCATGCTATATATAAATATAAAATATTCTTTCATTTCTAAAAATATAAGAAACATATACGTGTATTTACATATAATTATCATCAAATCATATTTTTTAAAAATTTAAACCAATAAATCTCATATATTAAAATTTTTATTCAAATTAAATACAAAAACAAAAAATGTTAAAAAAATATGACAACGCCGCGGTATAACTTAAATTTGCATAAAAGTATCTTTATAATTTTTTTAAAACCAAATCACTTATCAGCAATACTCATAATATAGTAAAATGAGAGGTTATATCATATGGATAAATTACTATGAAAGAGCTATCTTTCACTAAATTATATAGATGATGTTACAAATTTTAAACCAAAAATTTCAATAATAAAAATAATTGGTGAAAATGCGAAATTTGAAAAAAAAAGTTATTATATATAACCTATGAAATTAAAAGTTAATGAACTTATGCAAATAATTACATAAACTCATTTAAATTTACTAAAAACACTGAATCATGTAATGGATGATTTAATGAGCCTATAATGAAAAATAATTTTAAAAATATTATTAGCTAAAAAATTCTCGTAGTCACATTACTCGTACCAGTAGTAGTGATAATAATAGTAGTAATAATAATAATAATAGTACTAATAATAATAATTTTTATTTTTATTATAATAAAAATATCTATATGAACTATTTTATAAATTTTTTATATAGATATCAAAAAGTTTACTTAAATTATCTACTAAAAAAGAAATTTACATAATTGATTATCAAATCATATAATACAATTTCTTATATCGTTACACTCAAAATAAATTATATGACTTCCGTTTTAAAAAACAACACCTCTTAAAAATTTATATAAATAACTGTCTTTACAAATTTTCATTTTTCTTCTATATTATTAGTCAAAAAGGGATGATAAATTTACATGGACACCGCATCAAAATAAGATTTATAACATCTATATTTTTAGTCAAAAAATTTCAGTTTTCTTCTATATTGTTGGTCAAAAAACTTATTCTAAATTATATCGACGCTCATGAAAATAAGATTTATATTTACATGGACCTCACTAATATAATATTTTAAAACTCTATGATAATTATCTTTTTAAAAATTAGATGTTAAAAATGTGTTTAAATAATTAGATATTAAATATATTTACGATATGTTTGATATCTAATTATTTTAAAATATATTTTAAATAAGTTGATAATTTTTAAAATTTATTATAGGTCACATCTTTACTATGAAAATTCGGACAAAAAAATAATATGTTCTTTGTTATATTTTTTATTGGATTTGTTATTTCAAGCCTATAATTTGGCTTACTATTTACTATTTTAAAAATCTCTTTTAAATAAAAACATATAAAATAGTGTATTTATAATATCTTTGACATCTGATTGTCATAAAGAAATCGCTTTTAACAAATCTTAAAAATATCATGTGCATCCTTTTCTACTTGATACAATGTAATCGTTCAAAAAAATATCATCAGCTATAGATATAAACACGTATTAATAAGAAAAACACATTTTATAATCATATAAATGAATCTAAATAATACAAACACAAAATTGGAGGTACAGACTTCATATATACCTACATATTTATTTTTACAAAACTTTTTCTAATCTTATCAAATGATGTTAGTTATAGATTTACAGGAGTCATGAACATACGGACTACAAAATATAATAGTAAATAAAAAGTTTGACCTGAACAATCTGATTTTATAAAAATGTAAGCCTGCTTGAACACTAGTTTGGCAGCCTACTACATTCAGACGACTTCCCATACTTTTCTTTTCCTAAAATATTTGTCATCATGCTTCAGTTTTCTTCTCCCTCTTTGCAGCAATGACATGACCTTTTGTGTTCTATCTATTCTCTTAGAAGGAATACAATAAAAATTAAAATACTAAGGAATATGGAGAGGCACTTTCGAGGGAAAATGAAGTGGCAGAAACCTTACAGGACATATACAATAACTAAAGACTTGTAAAATATAATACAATACTCCATCTTCAAGCATTTGTCAGAGGACAGTAAACACGGTAATTCACTTTCCTTCTTCTAATTAACTCAATACATCTTGGAATATATATTAGAAGATTTTCTATCAACTTTTTGTGTTATCAGATGTGAAAATATCTTCAACCAACCTCATCTCCAAATCAAAGTGGAGGAGTTCAGGCATTCCATCTTTATCACTATTTATATTAAGATCCTTACCATTACACATATCAAAGTGATCCTCAAGATCAATCTCCTCCATACCAAATGTACAATCTGCAAAAGAGTTATTCAAGTTACTGTCTCCACTTGGTGGATTTGTCAAATTATAATTTAATTGGTTAATTTTTGGTGATCTATGGACACGACCATCCCATTCATCAACTGAATTAGAGGTTTGCCTTACTCTATGAATTGTCAAACAAATTTATTAAGTGAATATTGTATTTTGCAAATGCTTCTTACTGCAAGATATACCACCGGGAAATTTTAACATATGAAGACAAAACGCAAAGAGAAAAATGCGCATGGTACCCATTTAACAATTTTATATATCAGATTTTCTACCGTGAACAGGACATAAGGCCGAGATCAGTTCATGGCTCCGTAATCATCCTCGTATTTTGTATGATAAGAGGATCCATCTAGACTCCAGCAGACTATAAAATGAATTTATAAACATATACAACACAAAGAAAATCATAAGTAAGGGCACAATGATCAGAAGAATATAAAACTACGGGGAATTATAAGAACTTTAAGCAATAAGAATAAATTTAGGTATCTCACAACAAAGCAAACTTACTTGATAAAGCCGAAAAGCACATAGAAAGAATCAGTTTCATAAAAAAAATGGAAAATATTTTTCTTCTCCTTTGACGTCGAAGGCACATGCATGAGAGATGTTTTACTGACTGTTAAAAAATATCATTTATCCAACCGTCATTCTCAACCTTTTATTCATGTTCCCCTGCTTCACAATCACGGGAGCAATTGTCTCCATCAAATTTAGCATACTTTTCCTAGGAAATTAGTGGGTAAAAGTTATATCGGCAATAATAGCATTTAAGATAGGAAAAATGGATTTTTTTTGTCACCCAACTTATAGTATTTTTAAGAACTTGCCATTTAACTATTATTTTTTTTCTTTTACTCACTAATGTTAGGTTCATATTTGTTTTTAGTCACTAAAGTTATGTAATATATAATAGATGATGTCAAAGCTTACTGGAGCTAACAATGTCATTAATCTTCAATGATCTGATGTCAAAGATTACTGGAGCTATAAATGTCATTAACATGATGATGTCAAAGATTACTGATGCTGACAATGTCATTAGCAATCAGTTATATAATATATGATGTCAAAGATTACTGATGCTGACAATGTCATTAGCAATCAGTTAAGCTTGGGGCTAACCCTAAGTAAGTTGTATTGTAACCTTAATCTGTAATCTATACTTGTAACACTTTATCTCTGTAAAATGTAAATGGAGCAGACTGGAGCATTTTTCCCTAAACAGTGTCAAGCCTAAGAATTCTATCTGGAAGAAGATCAAGAAGGTCATGCCTCAGAAGAATTATGAAGAAGCCTGGAGTTGAATAATTCTGTTTGGTGAAAAACATTCTAAGTCAAGATCTCTACAAGTCACAGAATTAGTGTTATAGAGAAATCATTCGAGAACTCAGAAAGACCTATCGAGAACTCAGGAATTGCCTATCGAGAACTCAGGAACTATCTATCGAGAACTCAGGAAATGCTATTGGAGATATCGATAAGTCAGATACCCATTCGAGAACTCAGAGATATCGACAAATATATATTCATTAAAGAACTCTGAGTTATCGATACGCCAAAGTCCATTAGAGAACTCTGAGTAATCGATAAGCCAAAATACACTAGAGAACTCAGAGTTGTCAATAAGTCAAGTCAACAATAAAGTTTCAGAGATATCGACAAGCCAACATGCCTATCGATATGTTGAGTTCTCTACAGCTTAATTGGAGATCTCGAAGTGAAAAAAAATTCTCTAAGTACAGAATTACAGAACAGTTCAATATCCAAGGTTGCAAATCAACAAACAATTCACACAGTTGAATTGACAAGTCTACAAAAAGCAGATTGAGAGATGTGCAAGATCAATGGCCAAGATTAACTGACAGAGGAAGATTAAAGTAAACACGGGATGCTAAAGATATGCTAGCCAGAAATGGAAGATTTGCTTTTCTATAAATAGAAATGACAAGTGACAGTTTAGAAAAGCTAATAGCATGTTTATTATCCTCTGTGTAAACCAGCAGTTAACTGAGTTATAAAGTTAACACTGGTCCTCTAGTTACACGTAACAATCTAGATAGAAAATATGGTATTCTCTCTCAAGAAAGAAGCTAAGTTCTAAACAAGAACTTAGAGATTTTGTAGCAAAACACTGCTTGATTTTTAATATAAAATTAAGTGAGTTTTGAAGATCTTTGTTTTACATATTTGCATTGTTATTTATGTTTAACATATATTCTACTAAATCATTGATAACAGCCAACTGCTAAAGCCAAAGTCGATCAAAAAGTAAACATTTAAGCCAAAACATATTCACCCCCCCCCCCCCTCTGTGTTGTATTCATACCTAACAAGTGGTATTAGAGCAAAAATCTGAAAGTAAACAGATTAGATCTTGGAAAAATGAATACACAGAAAATCAGTAGTATCAAGATTCCTCCCTTTGATAAGGCCAACAACACTTTATGGAAAAAGAAAATGTTGTTGTTTATAAGAATGGCCAATCACCTTTACATTCAGATCCTCAAGAATGGGCCCTTCACTCCTATGGTTAGAGTTGATGAAACCACAGATGGTGACATGGTTATTCCAGCCCATTTTGCTCCCAAGGATCCCTCTAAGTATACTGATATTGAAAGAGAGAAAGTTTCCCTAGACAGTGCTTTGCAACTAATATTAATTGAGTCACTTGACAATGTAATGTATAATAACATTGTCAACTGTGACACTGCTAAAGAGATCTGGGAAAAGATTGAGATACTCTGTGAAGGAACTGAGGAGGTTAGGTCAAATCAAAGAAGGATATTGATTTCTCAGTATGAGGGTTTTATGGATAAACCAAATAAGGGTATTACTTATGTGTTTGAAAGGTTTAATAAGCTGATAAATGACTTGTAGCTTCATGATAAATCTTATGATATTGAAGAAGTGAATTTGAAGTTCTTGCTTACTCTCCCTGATCATTTGGAACAAAAGATCTCTGCAATTAGAGAAGGAAGGGATTTGAGTAAAATCACACTGGAAGTGCTCTATGGGGTTCTGAAAACTTATGAACTTGAAATGATTCAAAAGAAATCATTAAGGGCTGGTCAAGGATATGTAATGGATGGCTCAAGTGCATTGATTGTGAATGATGGTCAGACCTCTAATGATGAGCAAAGATCCCAAACTCCGGAAATTTCTACAAGTGAGAAAAGAGTCAATGACACTAAAGAGCAAGTCATACTGGAATTAGATGAAGAAGATGAGTTCTACACTCTTGATGAGCTTGATGAGCTAGACAAATCAATGGCTTACTTGGCTAGAAAATTCTCTAACATTAGAATGAAGAAACCAAGATTTTTCAAGAGCAAAGGACAGTCATTCAACAAAGACAACAGCTAGAAAGGAAAAAGGGAAGTACACTCCTGATAGCAAAACTGGCTACAAAACTGGATCTGTTGATAGATCAAACATAAGGTGCTTTAACTGTGATGAGTTGGGCCATTTTGCTACAGAATGTAGGAAATCCAAGAAGGCAAAGAAAGACAAAGCCTATATTGAATTGGAAGTAAAGTATGATGCTCTTTTAAAGAAGCAACATGGGAAAGCTTATATTGCTGAGGGTAAAAGCTGGGATGATTCAGATAATGATAAAGATGAAGAAGTTGGAAACTATGCACTCATGGCCTTGGAGCAAGGAGACTCTTCATCATCTAAATCACAGGTACCAACTCTTACCACAATTGATTTAAATGTGAGTCAATATAAGGAAACTGTTGAAAAGATGAGCACAGAAATGTTCCACATTCATACAAGCATGCTTGCTGCAAATGAGGAAGTTAGCAGATTGAAAAAGATCAATGAAAAACTTGAGAGTGAAAAATAAGAGACTGAATTATTGTCGGTTGAGCTTGATACTGCGAAGCAAGAAAATGCACACTTAAAGAACAAATTAAAGTGTGCAAGTGAAATTGAAGCAGTATTGAGAGAAAGGCTGGAGAAGAATGAAGTGAAGCTGAAATCCTTCAAAAATGCTTCTGAGTTGATTGGCCAATATCATGAAAAGAACAAGCCATGTGAAAATATTGCCATTGGTCTTGATTATGAGGGTTTGAACAACAAAAAGAAGTTTTTCAGTGACAAAGAAAAATCAACTAAAACTGAGGATGTTCCAATTATTTTGAAGAAAGTTGAATCACCTTTGTTCAAGGCATGTGAGGTGAACTTCAGTGAAGAAGAGTTGATCATCAAACAGGAGATAGCTGATGAGGACAAGGAAAAGAAAAATGATGAGACAACTCAGTCTTCCATCTCTATTGAAACACCAAAAGCCAATCAAGAAACTAAGGAGCCTATGAAGGAGATTAAAGCTGAACAGGTCAAAAAGAAAAAGAAGAATAGAAATGGAAAGATTGGGATAAACAAAAGTAATAATTTTGCTTATGTTGCAGATGCTCCTAGAAAGAGGTGTGAGAATTATGGATCAATGAATCACCTAACTCATCTTTGTAAAAAGATTGTTAGCAATCCAACTGAAGGAGTCTACAAGTACAATGAAGCTAAGGCTAATGATCCCTATTCATTATGTGACAAGTTTGACTACATTCCCTGCAACATGAAAGTGATGAAGAGTTGCCATAAATTGAGAATTGATCTCATAGAATCAAAAGTTGGTTATATATCTGAAAGGGAAAATGCTCAACAGTCTATGAATTCCATTTTATCTCAAAATTCTCATTCTACTTCTGCAAAATCAGTTAACAAGAAGAAAGTGCCCAACACAGCTTGGGTAGCTAAACACACTTAATCCTCATTGTGTGCAGGGCAAAGGAAAGAAGGTCATATGGATCATTGATAGTGGATGTTCCAGGCATATGACAGGTGATAAGGCCCTGCTATCACAATTTGAGGAGATGGTTGGCCCTTTGATGACCTTTGGAGACAACAACAAAGGATTCACAATGGGATATGGCAAGATTGTTTCCAGAAATGTTGTCATTGCAGATGTAGCACTAGTTGCTGGATTAAAAGTAGATCTTCTAAGTGTTAGTCAATTTGCAGACAGAGGTTTTCAAGTTGTTTTTAACAAAGAAGATTGTGCTTTTATTAGCAAAAAGACTGGTGAAATTGCTCTTAAAGGAGTAAGAAAGGGAAGCTTGTTTGTTGCAGACTTAGACTCAACAAATAAGAATGGAGTGTGTTGTTTCTACACCAAGGCATCAGAAGAGCAAAGCAAATTGTGGCATAAGAAGCTATCTCACTTGAATTTCAAAGCAATCAACACCTTAGTCAAGAAGGAGCTTGTGAGAGACATGCCCAGTCTGGAATTTGCTCAACTGGAAGTTTGTGCAGCTTGTCAGAAAGGAAAAATGAAAAGATCAAGTCACAAGTCAAAATCTGTGAATTCTATAAGTGCACCTCTGCAACTTATTCACATGGACTTGTTTGGGCTAGTAAATGTCTTGTCTATTTCAAAAAACAAATATGCCCTTGTCATGATTGATGATTTTTCAAGATACACTTGGGTCGAGTTCATGTACTCTAAAGATGAAACTCCAACCATTATAATTGAGCACATCAAGAAAATTGAGAAGCAAGCTGAAGGAAAAGTTAGTGTGAAAAGATTGAGGAGTGATAATGGAACAGAATTCAAAAACTCAACATTAAGTGAATTCTGCAAAAGCAAAGGCATTGTTCAAGAATTTTCAGCAGCTAGAACACCTCAACAGAATGGAGTAGTTAAGAGGAAAAATAGAACATTGGTTGAAGCTGCTAGAACCTTGCTACAAGATGCTCAGTTGCCAACTAGTTTTTGGGAAGAGGCTGTTAATACTGCATGCTACACTCAAAACAGATATCTCATCAACAAAGCTCATGGCAAATCACCTTACTCAATCATATCTAACAGGAAGCCTACAGTGAAGCATCTACATGTGTTTGGAAGCAAGTGTTATATTCTAAAAGACAACTATGAATATGTGGGAAAATTTGACTCTAAAGTTTTTAAAGCAATTTTTCTGGGATATTCATTGGAAAGAACAGCCTACAAAGTTTATGTGATTGATCAAAAGAAAATTATGGAAAGCACAAATGTGACTTTTGATGATGACAAGTATCCAGGCTTGGAATGCCTTGATGTAAATGATGCTGAAGCCCTTGCATTTGAGAATCTAACCATTGATAGTGATTCTGATGAGGAAGATGAAATTGTGGCACAACAAATGACAAATAAAGAGACCTCTGAACAAAATCATGGGAATGAAAGCTCTCTTCAGACACCTGAATTTGATGGCACAAACTCAGGGGGAGAAGAAGAGAATGGAAATGACAGTCATGGTAATACTGAAGAAAATGATGAAGGCACTAGTCAACAGACACACACTAGAAAGTGGGATATGAGTCATACAGTAGAAGCTATTATTGGTGATCCCTCAGCTGGTGTGAGAACTAGAAGTGCAACTACTAATGAATGCCTATATGCATGTTTTCTATCTCAAGTAGAGCCCAAGAAAACTGAAGAAGCCCTATTGGATCCTGATTGGATATGTGTTATGCAGGAGGAGCTGAATCAGTTTGAGAGAAATAAAGTTTGGAAATTAGTCCCTGCACCAAAGAACAGAAGCATAATTGGAACTAAGTGGGTGTACAGGAACAAAATGGATGAAAATGGAATTGTTACTAGAAACAAAGCAAGTCTAGTTGCTAAAGGCTACTCACAAGAAGAGGGAATTGACTATGATGAGACTTTTGCTCCTGTTGCAAGACTAGAAGCAATAAGAATTTTTCTGTCATTTGCTGCACACTTAAATTTCAAGGTGTATCAAATGGATGTCAAGAGTGTTTTTCTTAATGGTGAAGTAGAAGAAGAAGTTTATGTGCAACAGCCACCTGGCTTTGAAGATCCAGGATTCCCTAACTTTGTTTACAAATTACTCAAGGCTCTATATGGATTGAAACAGACACCTAGAGCCTGGTATGACACACTGTCAGAATTTCTACTCAAACATGGTTTTACCAGAGGTACTATTGATAAGACTCTCTTCTACAAGAAGCATGGTGAAGATATGATCCTAGTTCAAATCTATGTGGATGATATCACCTTTGGATCTACAAATGAAAAGCTTTGTCAAAGATTCTCTAGGCTAATGCAGAGTGAGTATGAAATGAGCATGATGGGAGAATTGAGTTACATCCTTGGCCTTCAAGTTAGTCAAAGAAGTGATGGTATTTTCATCAGCCAAACCAAATATGTGAATGACTTATTGAAGAAATTTGGTATGATGGATAGCTCACCTGCATCTACACCAATGTCTACTGCAACCAAGTTGGATGAAGACAAGAAAAGCAAGAGTATGGATATTTCAGGCTACAGAGGGATGATTGGATTATTGCTTTATTTGACTGCTAGTAGATCAGACATCATATTTGCTACTTGTCTATGTGCTAGATTTCAAGCCAATCCAAAGAAATCACATTTGATGGCTGTGAAAAGGATTTTCAGATACTTAAAGGGAACTCCAAACTTGGGATTATGGTATCCTAAGGGAACTGGTTTTGAAGCTGTTGGTTACACAGATGCAGATTTTGCTGGATGTAGGGTTGATAGAAAAAGTACTAGTGGAAGCTGTCAATTTCTTGGTCGAAGACTTGTATCCTGGTATAGTAAGAAATAACAATCTGTGTCAACTTCCACAGCTGAGGCTGAATATATAGCTGCTGGAAGTTGTTGTGCTCAGGTGCTTTGGATTAGAAATCAGCTAATGGACTATGGTCTAGTGTTACACAAAATTCCTATTATGTGTGACAATACTAGTGCCATATCTATAGTAGCTAATCAAGTTAATCATTCTAGAACAAAGCACATTGATGTTAGGTACCATTTTATCAGGGAACATGCTGCAAATGGTACCATTGAGCTCATTTTTATTCCAACAGAGAAACAATTAGCTGACATTTTTACTAAACCTTTGGATGAAGCAACCTTCACTAGACTTGTGAGTGAAATTGGAATGCTCAATTCTTCATCCTAAGGCAAGAACTCAGCTAATGTGTTGCAGCAGATTAATTTCTAATAAATCAACCTAGTTTGATTTAATTGAAAATTAACTGAAATATGAATTATAAATATTTCAGAATCTCTGTATATTTATTTTTCTTAAAAACTCAAAAATTAACTTAGAATATTTCAAATTCTAAGTAAACTGCTTAGTTGTTAATTTACATCTTAAATGTGTAAAATTAACACAAGGAAGAATAACAGTACTCAAAGGTATAGAGAACTAAGTTCTCGATAAGTCAAAATGACTTATCGACAAGTCATTTTAGAGTTCTCGAGTGAGTCCTCGATAAGTCTATTTGCAGACTTCTCGAATGACTTCTCGATAAGCTCTATTATGACTTATCGATAAGACCATGTAGAGTTCTCTAATAGTGTTAATTCACAGAGTTCTCGACAAGGATATTTTGAGACTTATCAATAACTCAGAACTAGAATAATTTAAATCAATGAATTATTTTAGACAAATACTTTTGGAAAATTTATTCTGATTTCAATTTGATTCAATTCAAATAAATTAGGATCAATTTTAGTCCATTTTCGGACAAACTGGGCATTTATCAGAGTTCTCGATAAATCATTTCTTAGTTCTCGAAAAGAATTAATAAATGACTTATTGAATGTACCTTTTTCAAATTCAAAATTACTTCTCGACAAGTTTAATATCAAACGTTTATTTGACTTCTCGATAAGTATTTTACTTTTTCTATAAATACCCAGACTTCTCGATTAATTTGAACTTGGAATTTTTCAAAATTCTAAGTAAACCGAATATTTATTACTTCATATCTTCAGTATATGAACTTAATAAATAATAGATCAAAAGAAGCAAAAAGTATAAAAAACTGAACAAATTTAATTCATAAATTATGTTCATAAAAATACTTTTGACATACTTTGTCTCTAATTTCTCTGACTTATTGACACATTTACATGCTTATATGATTTCTTGTTTACGTGAACATAAGTTAGTCCAATGTTAGTAGACTAGTACATTATTTGTGTTATTTTGAGTATGCTGATAGTGGTTGATTTATTTGACTGATTGCCGATAGGATGAGTTACTTTTTGTATAGGGAGTACGTGCTTATTTGTATGGGGAATAGTCACTCTTTAAAGTAAACTAATATTCTTGAGTACTTGCATGGGGAACAGTAACTAGTCATTTCTAGCTGTCAAGTATGCTTATGTGATTATTACTCTTATTATTCGGGCAACTCAAGAGTCTCTTGGTTTCTATCTTTACTCCCTCTATAAATTAAAATGCTTCACTCTTTATCATTTATCACTACTCTTATTCTCAACAAACATCCACTTTCAAACTCACCTCCTGTTCATCTCTCTCTCTCTCTCACTCAAATGGATGCCCCGGTCTTTTACAGACTTATTCATGGAGTTTACCAACCGGTCCATCATTTGGATGATGACCTAGTTTATTTTGATCCTATCGGACTTCGAGTCCGTCTCAAGGGGGTTGTTTACAGCCCCTTTGATATTCCACTTGAGGTCTTTTACGAACTCTCGTGGAATGATCAACTCATCATTCTTTTCTTTGAAGAGGAAGTCTCTCTGGAGATGGAGAGACGTGCAAGGGTGGCTGAGCAGCAACGCCTTGCTGCTTTGGAATTGCAGGAGAGGATCATCTCTCTTGCACACTCCATATCCAGAGCTTACCAGCGCAGGGCAAGGAGGTTGGAGGCCGAGAAGAAGGAGCCTGAATTATAGTAGTTAGGATTAGGATTTACTTGTTAAATCTATGTCTTAATGTATTATGTTTCCATTTTTAATGAAAGTTCTGATTCTTGTCTGGCAATCTCTTGTTTGTGTAATAATTACTATGTGCTTATATTTATATTAAATTTTGTCATCTCTGCAATAATGCTTGCAACTAAAATATCTTACAATGTATTTGTCTAATGAAACTCCAAAAAGATACATTTATTCAATGCATTACAGGTCAAATACAAGACATCAACAGGGAATTCAAATAATCAATTCACAGGTATTAATGCTAAAACTGCAGCTAAATCATTTCAAAACCAATCTGCGATTTATCCAGGCACAGTAACACAAACTCAAACACAATCCCACTCAAGTGACTCTCAAAAGCCACATATTTTACAAAAGGACAGCAGTTTCATGATGTTCTTCAGATTGTTCTGTTGTTTGAAAAAAGAATCCACCAAACATGAAAATCTATCAGTTTACTGAATATTTCATGAGTATTCCTTATGCACCTTCATGTGCAAAACAGTCTTCACAGACTGAAATGTTTGAGGGTAGTACTCCTGAGGGGGAGCTATCTAAATCCTCTCCAATTCAATTGGAGGTTCCTCAAGAAGGAACAACTCCCCTCATAACTCTAGCCGAAGCTGTCGTACCAGTCAAAGCTAGAAGAACAATTGCCTATGACAATGTCATAAGAAGGGCAATCTTAGCACATTCAAGTGTGAAGCACTCCACCGGTATCCACCAAGAAAACGATGTAATGAAGGAGGAGGAGATGGAGAGAATTAGGGTTTTGTAAATCTTTTTGGTTGAGGCAGAAATAGGGTTTATAATAGTATATTTATAGGCAAAATTTTCAGCCAAAAATTTTCCCATAAAATATTATTATTATTAACCCTTTATTATTCTCACTAATAATTAAAACACCTTTTAATTATTAATCCTTTTTCTAAACTCTTTAGAAATAATTCTCTCACTTGATTTAATTTCCAAAAATTAAATTCTTAATTAATAATATTAAGAACCTTTTCTTAATTAATTTATAATCAATTAAATCTCATTTAATCAATTATTAAATTTGCCAATTAATTATTTATTTCATAATTAAATAATTATCAGCCATTATTAATTAATTCATCCACCATTAAATCATTCTTTTTTATGGTGTGACCCTATAGATTCAATATTAAGCCGGTAGTAGAAATAAATAATAATAAAACTATTTTATCATTATTTTTATAAATTCTCTAATTTATTAAATATGATTATTTAATTAATCATATTTAATCTACATCGTGAGGGATACTTCTCAGCATATCGCGACTATCCGGATAATACGAATTCACTGCTTAGAATACCAAGAACCTATTCAGTGAGTAGTTACCTACAATTAATTCCTTCTACCCTGCAATGTCACGATTAAATACAAGGCATGGAACTTGTGTCAAGCCTATCTTATTTAATCACTTGTTTTCCCATTCACTATGCTTAGTTCTATTTAATGTAAATTAGAAACTCCTTTCTAATTTCATTCACTATGGCCAGAGATTCCTGAACTAACATAAGTGGATCAGCATTGAACATTCTCTTCCTACACTGGAAGGGGTAGATCCTTTATTGATCATACACTATCTTCGTGTACAAATTCCTATACCAAGTAGAGCCCTTATAATTGTCCCTTGAGACTAAAAACTAAACCAAAACATAGTTCAGTGTACACAAGATGACTATGATGACCTCAAGTCTAAGGATACTTGTACAACTATCACTATGTGAACAACTGCTGACACGTGAGTGAACTCCATCAGTTGTTCAGTTGTGTGAGTCATGTTCAGTGAACTTATTCTATAATAAGCACCTATATACTAGCTATAGTGTCACCACACAAATGTCTATGAGAACAGACATCCTTTATAATGAAGCAAGCATAGTATGTACCGATCTTTGCGGATTAGTAATTACCAGTTAGTAATCCTACGACCAGGAACTATTTAAGTTTAGAGTTATCATCTTTTAGGTCTTATTATTATGATCTCATCACAATCCATAAAAAGCTTTACTCTAAACTGTGGTATATCTTATTTAAACATTTAAATAGATAGAGCCCGCAATAAAAACAAAACAAGCCTTTTATTAATATCAATAAAATCAAAACAGATTACATAAAAGTAATTCCTAAATCCTCATACATGATTGGACTTATGACATATCTCTTTCAATCTCCCACTTGTACTAAAGCCAATCACTCTGGTATCTAATACCCATCTTGTCTTTATGATGATCAAAGTGACTCTGAGAAAGTGGCTTTGTGAGTGGGTCTGCTACATTGTTATGTGTGTCAACTCTCTCGATATTGACATCTCTTCTTTCAACAATTTGAATTGCACCACCATTCAGAGTAAACACGTATGCTGACATGGATTTGCTATCACTTTCTGATTGAAAACTAGAGTCAGTATAACCCTCTATTTTCAACTCAAATTCACCACCAAAAACAAGAAAAATGTACTGAGTCCTTCGCAAGTACTTAAGGATGTTTTTCACTGCTTTTCAATTGTCTTCACCTGGATTGGACTGATATCTGCTCGTCACACTAATTGTATAAGCAACATCAGGTCTTATACACAACATCGCGTACATGATAGATCCTATTACTGAAGCATAAGGAATCTTACTCATACGCTCTCTTTCCTCAGGTGTCTTAGGAGATATTTTTTCGGAAAGGGACACTCCATGGCTCATCGGTATGAGACCTCTTTTGTAGTTTTCCATGCTAAACCTTTTAAGCACTTTCTGGATGTATGTACCCTGGGTAAGACCTATCATTCTTCTAGATCTATCTCTATAGATCTTCATACCGAGAATGTAGGATGCTTCTCCCAAGTCCTTCATGGTGAAGTTCTTTGATAGCCATACTTTGACTGATTGTAGCATCGGTATATTATTTCCTATAAGAAGTATGTCATCCACATACAATACAAGAAATGTTACCGCACCGCGCTCCCACTAACCTTCTTGTAGACACATGGTTCATCTATGTTTTTGATAAAACCAAACTCTTTGATTGTCTCATCAAAACGGATGTTCCATCTACGAGAAGCTTGCCTTAAACCATATATGGTTTGCAGCAGCTTACACACTAGGTGTTCATTTCCCTTGGAAAGAAAACCCTCTGGCTGTGTCATATACACTTCCTCCTCAAGTTCCCATTGAGGAAGGTCATTTTCATGTCCATTTGCCAGATCTCATAGTCGTAGTAAGCAGCAATCGCAAGCAAAATCCGAATTGATTTTAACAGGGCTACAAGCGAAAAAGTTTCATCAAAGTCAATCCCTTGCCTTTGTTTGAATCCTTTTGCCATGAGCCTGGCCTTATAGGTCTCCACCTGGCCATCTGCTCCAATCTTTCTTTTGCATACCCACTTGCACCCAATAGGCTTAACACCTTCAGGCGCCTCAACCAGAGTCCATACTTGGTTGGTATACATAGATTACATTTCGGATTTCATGGCACTATGCCATTTCTCTGAGTCAACACTACTCATAGCCTCATTATAGGTCACAGGTTCGTCATCATCAATGATTGACAACTCATTGCCATTCTCAATGACAAGGCCATAATACCTCTCAAGTTGGCGAGACACTCTCCCTGTCCTACGAATGGGCTGTTCCACAGAAGGTTGTTCAGTCTGAACAGGTGTTTCCACTTGATCCGTAGTAGTTTGTGCTTCTTGAACTTCATCAAGCTCAATTTTGTTCCCACTATTTCCTTCAAGGATAAACTCCTTTTCCAAGAAGGTAGCATGTCTGGAGACAAACACCCGATGATCGGTGTAAAAGTAATACCCCAAAGTCTCTTTAGGATATCCCACAAAATTATATTTTACGGATCGAGATTCCAGCTTATCTGGGTCAACTTTCTTGACATAAGCTGGACATCCCCAAATCTTAACGTGTTTAAGACTCGGTTTCCTTTCTTTCCATATCTCATATGGTGTTTGAGGAACATATTTGGAAGGCACCTTATTCAGTAAATATGTTGAGGCTTCCAATGCATAACCCCATAGGAATACTGGAAGATTCGCATAGCTCATCATGGACCGAACCATATCTAACAAAGTTTGATTTCTCCTTTCAGATACCCCATTTAACTGTGGAGTATATGGAGGAGTCCACTGGGATACTATACCATTTTCTTTGAGATAATCTAGAAACTCTCCATTCAAGTATTCACCACCTCGATCTGATCGAAGAGTTATAATATTGTGTTTGGTTTGTTTCTCCACTTCATGTTTATATTCTTTGAACTTTTCAAAGGCTTCAGACTTGTGTTTCATCAAATACACATATCTGAATCTAGATCTATCATCTATGAAAGTAATGAAGTACGAAAATCCACCCATGGCTTGCGTAGACATTGGTCCACATGCATCTGTGTGTACCAATCCTAGCAAATCTGCAGCCCTCTCTCCATGTCCACTAAATGGAGATTTGGTCATTTTACCCAATAGACAAGACTTGCATGTAGGATATGATTCAAAATCAAAGGGGTCAAGTAACCCTTCCTTATGCAATGTCCGCAGTCTATTTTCACTAATATGACCTAGCCTATAGTGCCATAAATAGGTCAGATTTTCATCATCTCATTTTCTTTTATTAGTTTGTTCAATCTGAAGTAAATCATGCTCTACGTCACATACATACAGATCATTATTTAAAATGCCACGTCCAAAAAGAACATTATCTCTAAGGATAGAACATTCATTATTCTTAATAATAAATGAAAAACCATCCACATCCAACATAGGAATAGAAACAATATTCCTCACAATAGAGGGAACGTAATAACAATTATTCAAAATAATAGTCTTGCCCGTAGGCATATGTAAACTAAATGATCATATAGATATGGCCGCAACCCTTGCTCCATTGCCCATACATAAAATCACCTCATCTTTGTCAAGAGTCCTACTTCCCTTTAGTCCTTGCAACGAATTACAAATATGAGAACCACAGGCGGTATCTAATACCCAAGTAGAAATTTGACCTAGTGACATATTAACTTCGATCATGAACATGCCTGAATCAGAAGCGGTAGTCTTACTACCCTTCTTCTTCTTCAATTCTGCAAGGTAAACCTTGCAGTTCCTCTTCTAGTGCCCCGACTTGTTACAGTGAAAACAAACAACTAAATTAGGACCAGTCAACTTGTGAGCATCTAGTATGCTCCGGAGTGACAATGCAGAAGACATGACAAATATAGTAAATCTGTAAATGATAAACACATAACAACACTTAGCAAATATTCAATTTCATTTCAAAACACTATATGAATCGGGTCTTTATTCATAAGTGTCTCCCACTAGTTTATCTAATTTTTTTTAACCCCCTAAGTGAAAATTAAGCATTCATAATGCTAGTGGGAATAGGGATCCTACATTCCATCACACAACCTTGGCTGTGGCACGAAACATCATGTGATGTTCAATAGGCAGACAACTCTTGTCAATTACATCTTATGTTATTCCCTAATATAAGTTTAGCCTCTTGAATAATTGAGTCACGGCTGTGGCACGACAAACTCAATATTCTAAGTCAAGTCTAACCCAACATTTCGTACAATTGAATAAGTCTCCAACGGCCCACGGCTGTAGCACGTACCGACCTTTAGATTCTAATTCAATGTACACATCTCTATGTAATAGACAAGTATTTCTTATTTCGAAATCAAATCCCTCGGCTGTAGCACGAAACGACAATGATTTAAAAATAAGAACCACTTTCTACCATGGTGGAAGGCTATGACCGACACAAGCCCGTTGTGTCATTGGCCAATTACTACTTGATATTATTTAATTTTAGAGGGATTATATTACGTTACAATCATAATCATATTATAAAGAGATTCTTCCTTTTAAATTAAATATTTCAAATCAATAATCGATAATCAGATGATTCCCAGATCGGGTGGAGCATTGTCAAGAGGCGTCACTTAATAACCCTTTCTTACAGATAGAAATCTGTTGTTGATAGAATCATCCTTTCTCTCAATATTAAAAATTCATATTCAATTACGTGTTTCATAAACACAAGAATCTCATGATCGTATTCATAATATTTATTGTTAAGGAAAGAAACGATTCTTATTCTAGATTTTCTAGAGCACGCCTTATATTGATTTAAGTTCACCTAAATCTATCATCGCATGGTAAACATAGGCATATATCTAATATATAAAATTAAATAAACAAGTAAATGTAAAGTGCAATAAAGTAAATGTGTTTGGTTATGGCCCCATCCTATGTGATCTTTATCAAGCTCATGATAAAGATCAAGGTCAATCTAATATGGTGATGGAAATAAATACAACTACTTATTACATAAGTCTTCTTCTTTATTTAGACTTCTTGTATGTCTCGTCTTCTTCTTTGTATCACCTCCATTGGATAGCCTTCTTGAGTCTTCAATTACATTACATGATTGAAAGTAAAACTAATCTAAGGAACTTACAAGAATAACTCGAGTTACATTCGAGAATAATGATTACAAAAATTGACGACATGCAAGTCGTATTTAAAACCAAAACCATTACACTAAGGTCGAAAGGCCATAACCATCCACCATGCTCATACAACACATAAAAGTATGTTAAAACACATAATCTGATCTTAACATATCATATTATCCATGATCTAATCATAAAAAGAAAATATGACAAAAATCAGAAAAATTAGAATCAAATCAGAAAAACAAGAATCACTGTTTACGGGCAGTAAACGACGTCAAACGCCTTACGGACGAGTTGTTGATAGCTATTGCTATCAGTTTTGTTCAGACGCTCGTTTACCTATGGAATAGGGTATTCGTTTGCGTAAATCGGATACCAGACCCAGATTTCAGCAAATCTGCAGCAGCCAATTCAGAATCTGTATCTAATATGATTCTCATAATTAGAACAAACATAAATCATGTATATATCAATATATATACATATTACATAATCATCTTATGATTATACAACTCACATGAATATCATATATTCAAAACCATACATATATAAGCATATTATATCAACATCAAATCATGGCGAATCACGTACATGCTCATATATCGAAAACAGTTAAACACATAAACGAATTAAAAACTTTTCACAAGTAGCTCTGATGCCATTGAAGGGTTTTTAGCACATAAACGCAGCGAAAACGTAAATTTAATCTTAAAAAAAAAGCCGAAACCCTCCGGAGGATCCATGCGAAATATAATATTTAATTCGTAGTTCAGTATGTTTACCTTAAGAAGCTTTACGTTAATGGAAAGATGAAGGTCTTTAATAGCGATCCAAGAACGATGAACGGAGATCCTTAGCAGCTGCTCCTCAAGTGTGAAGCACTCCACCGGTATCCACCAAGAAAACGATGTAATGAAGGAGGAGGAGATGGAGAGAATTAGGGTTTTGTAAATCTTTTTGGTTGAGGCAAAAATAGGGTTTATAATAGTATATTTATAGGCAAAATTTTCAGCCAAAAAATTTCCCATAAAATGATATTATTATTAACCCTTTATTATTCTCACTAATAATTAAAACACCTTTTAATTATTAATCCTTTTTCTAAACTCTTTAGAAATAATTCTCTCACTTGATTTAATTTCCAAAAATTAAATTCTTAATTAATAATATTAAGAAACTTTTCTTAATTAATTTATAATCAATTAAATCTCATTTAATCAATTATTAAATTTTCCAATTAATTATTTATTTCATAATTAAATAATTATCAGCCATTATTAATTAATTCATCCACCATTAAATCATTCTTTTTTATGGTGTGACCCTATAGATTCAATATTAAGCCGGTAGTAGAAATAAATAATAATAAAACTATTTTATCATTATTTATATAAATTCTCTAATTTATTAAATATGATTATTTAATTAATCATATTTAATCTACATCGTGAGGGATACTTCTCAGCATATCGCGACTATCCGGATAATACGAATTCACTGCTTAGAATACCAAGAACCTATTCTGTGAGTAGTTACCTACAATTAATTCCTTCTACCCTGTAATGTCACGATTAAATACAAGGCATGGAACTTGTGTCAAGCCTATCTTATTTAATCACTTGTTTTCCCATTCACTATGCTTAGTTCTATTTAATGTAAATTAGAAACTCCTTTCTAATTTCATTCACTATGGCCAGAGATTCCTGAACTAACATAAGTGGATCAGCATTGAACATTCTCTTCCTACACTGGAAGGGGTAGATCCTTTATTGATCATACACTATCTTCGTGTACAAATTCCTATACCAAGTAGAGCCCTTATAATTGTCCCTTGAGACTAAGAACTAAACCAAAGCATAGTTCAGTGTACACAAGATGACTATGATGACCTCAAGTCTAAGGATACTTGTACAACTATCACTATGTGAACAACTGCTGACACGTGACTGAACTCCATCAGTTGTTCAGCTGTGTGAGTCATGTTCAGTGAACTTATTCTATAATAAGCACCTACATACTAGCTATAGTGTCACCACACAAATGTCTATGAGAACAGACATCCTTCATAATGAAGCAAGCATAGTATGTACCGATCTTTGCGGATTATTAATTACCAGTTAGTAATCCTACGACCGGGAACTATTTAAGTTGAGAGCTATCATCTTTTAGGTCTCATTATTATGATCTCATCACAATCCATAAAAAGCTTTACTCTAAATTGTGGTATATCTTATTTAAACATTTAAATAGATAGAGCCCGCAATAAAAACAAAACAAGCCTTTTATTAATATCAATGAAATCAAAACTGATTACATAAAAGTTATTCCTAAATCCTCATACATGATTGGACATAGGACATATCTCTTTCAAGATTAACTCTTCTCAGCCACCTCTTATTTCTGTAGGTCAAACAACATTTGAGCCTTTCATGTGAGGATAAGAGAAAAGATCGAGTGAAAAACAAAGAATAAGAGAGGCAGGATCCTTCCTGGCAAAAGGAGAGGTAGATGAGTGTATGGATTTGGTAATCCTTGTGAGGGAACTCTGACTCTCAAAAGTCATGAGACTAGTGCAGTGAAAACTGGTGAGACTACTTATTCAAAAGAACAGAGAGCTTGGGACTTTTATCACTGACAGACTTTTTCTGCAGATCTAAGTGAAACTTCTATTCTTTTTGATAAACTCATCACCATGAATCTCAATGAAGCTTGAAGCTGCAGACAGTGTTCCAAATGGACAATGAGTCAATGACAGCAGCTTGAACAATGTGCATTTAGCTGGATCTTTCTTCCTGAAGATAATGTCAAAAAGGGGGAGAATATATATCTAAATGCCAAAACAGCTAATGGATGTTGAATAAATCTAAATACAACTCAACAAAAGAAGACCTGATGGGAAGATTGGTTTTGGTTTCTGCATTTAGTTAAAGTTTTGACATCATCAATCAGAACTTGTGCATAATTTCATAATGAACAAGTTGGGGGAGATTGTAATATATAATAGATGATGTCAAAGCTTACTGGAGCTAACAATGTCATTAATCTTCAATGATCTGATGTCAAAGATTACTGGAGCTATAAATGTTATTAACATGATGATGTCAAAGATTACTGATGCTGACAATGTCATTAGCAATCAGTTATATAATAGATGATGTCAAAGATTATTGATGCTGACAATGTCATTAGCAATCAGTTAAGCTTGGGGCCAACCCTAAGTAAGTTGTATTATAACCTTAATCTGTAATCTATACTTATAACACTTAATGTCTGTAAAATGTAAATGGAGCAGATTGGAGCATTTTTTCCTAAACAGTGGCAAGCCTAAAAATTCTATCTGGAAAAAGATCAAGAAGGTCATGCCTCAGAAGAATTATGAAGAAGCTTGGAGTTGAATAATTCTGTTTGTTGAAAAACATTCTAAGTCAAGATCTCTACAAGTTACAAAATTAGTGTTATAGATAAGTCATTCGAGAACTCAGAAAGACCTATCGAGAACTCAGGAATTGCCTATCGAGAACTCAGGAATTGTCTATCGAGAACTTAGGAAATGCTATTGGAGATATCGATAAGTCAGATACCCATTCGAGAACTCAGAGATATCGACAAGTATACATTTATTAGAGAACTTTGAGTTATCGATAAACCAAAGTCCATTAGAGAACTCTGAGTTATCGATAAACCAAAATTCACTAGAGAACTCAGAGTTGTCGATAAGTCAAGTCAACAATGAAGTTTCAGAGATATCGACAAGATAACATGCCTATCGAGATGTCGAGTTCTCTACAGCTTAATTGGAGATCTCGAAGTGAAGAAATTTCTCTAAGTACAGAATTGCAGAATAGTTCAATATCCAAGGTTGCAAATCAACAAACAATTCACACAGTTGAATTGACAAGTCTACAAAAAGTAGCTTGAGAGATGTGCAAGATCAATGGCAAAGATTAACTGACAGAGGAAGATTAAAGTAAACACGGGATGCTAAAGATATGCTAAGCCAGAAATGGAAGATTTGCTTTTCTATAAATAGAAATGACAAGTGACAGTTTAGAAAAGCTAATAGCATGTTTATTATCCTCTATGTAAACCAGCAGTTAACTGAGTTATAAAGTTAACACTGGTCCTCTAGTTACACGTAACAATCTAGATAGAAAATCTGGTATTCTCTCTCAAGAAAGAAGCTAAGTTCTAAAACAAGATCTTAGAGATTTTGTAGCAAAACACTGCTTGATTTTTAATATAAAATTAAGTGAGTTTTGAAGATCTTTGTTTTACATATTTGCATTGTTATTTATGTTTAATATCTATTCTACTAAATCATTGATAACAACCAACTGCCAAAGCCAAAGTCGATCAAAAAGTAAATATTTAAGCCAAAATACATTCACGCCCCGCCCCCCTCTTTGTTGTATTCATACCTAACACGTTAGGTTCAGATTTGATATATGTCTATATCTTAATATATAGTACTCCATATGTCCCCCAATATGTTTACCTTGGTGATGTTTGACAAGCATTTTAAGGCTTCTCTAAAAGATGTAGTTTCATGAATTATTTTAAATTTTTTTCTTCTAAATAATAATTTAATGTTTAAATTTTTATATACAAAAAAAATCTTAAAAATAAGTTATAAAACTATGTTTGTAAGAAAAATATTTTGTGAGAGTTGTTTGATTTAATACCAAATTCACATTATTACAACATAATTCTATTTTTGTGTTTATATATATACTTGTTTCACAATTTTATTAGAGTGGATGAGTTTATAGTTTTGATTTTGGGTCGGTAAAAATTACATGAAGGAGTTGTGATTAGTAATTTCATTTGGTTTTTGAAAGTGTCGTTTGGTAAAATATTGATACGTAATTTTGTTAATGGTTTTAGTACTTTATGATCAGTTTGCTAATTTGATTATACTGAATTTTTTAATTTTTTATTTCCCAATAATTTTAGTACGGATTGAGATGCCTCTTCGTAATAATTTTGGTTTTGAGTTTAGTACCCCGCCTAAAAAGTAAAAGACGTATATGAACTGATTTTATGCGTCTGTTTACAATGTATATACATCTGTTCTGATCAGATTTTTAAAATAATATGCGTCATTTCTCTAACTTACATATATAATTCAGACATTATACGATTCCTCCATATACATCTAGCAAACTCAGACACATATAAGCTTTCTTATAAGACAAATATGACACTTTTTGTACTGGTTATCACTATATTTTAATAATGCTATAGAAAATTGACAAAATACTAATAATCAAATCTGAACCTAACGTCAGTGACTAAAAAAAATCCAAACCTAACATTAGTGAGTAAAACAAAAAAATTATAGTTGAGTGATAAATTTCTAAACACACAATAAGTTGGGTGACGAAAAATTCATTTTCCCTTTAAGATAATATAGATGAATAAACCTAACGATCCAAACTTCTTATATCAAACATTAATGAACTTAAAAGGCAATATACTCGTCACTGTTGTAAGAATGAAAGCTTTCGATATATACCAAACATTAATGAACTTAAAACTTGACAAAAACGGCCAATAATCATTTTCTCATTTTTCTATATAATAAAATAAAATGGTACCATTTGATTAAGCAGATTCAAAATTAATTAAATCATTGTGCACACTTTCAAAACTAAGCAGATTCAAACTGTACCATTTGATTGTAACAAACCTGGACCATGCAGATTGGCGAACTTCTGCAAAATAACCTATATAACCTACATGATGAACAAAACACGATCAACAAACCTTGTAGTTAGAGAATTATGTTCGGAATCCATACTATATTACTCACTTCTTGTCATAAATCTTTTATCTGCAATCGTCTTTAACTTTTTTTGTACATCAGATGGTTGAAGAGAAGATGAATCATATTGATTTATATATACTACATCATTTCCTTCTATCTGCACACCAACAATAACTTAATTAGAAAAATCCTCAATAAACCTAGAATACAAAATTTAATAAAAAAAGATCAGATAAAAGTTTAAAAAAATAATGAAGACCCAATTTGAAGGTATATTATACTAAGTAGAATTACCAATATATCAAACGACAATTTGAAGCAACATAAAGATTCAAGTAACTGAATTAAAATTTCAACTTGATACATGTCCAAAATTATAATACATATTACAGAACATCGACTCAATAGCGATAATATTTGCTTTTGAATAATATTGATCTTGCTTATAATTTTATGTTATTGAACTCAATAACATTGTTAAATTTGGATAAACTTAAATAAAAATTGGATCTTTAAGCATTATAAGCAAAAAACAAAAGTAAACTTTTATTTAATATAATATTAAAATAAATTCATAAAATCAATATAATAAGCTAGTGGGTTAAACAAATTACATATAACCACAGTCTAAAGCATAAGAACAAAGAAACAATTTCCAATACACTTAAATTCTCCAATTTATAAATATCGAGAAAGAGTGCTTTGAGATTAAAACTGCACGTCAGCACATGAGCGAGATTTCGTTTCATTATAATATGTTCATCATGCAATTTTCCTTCTAATAATGTAGATTACTACTACTACTTTAATTATTAAAACTTTTACAATACCCAAATTAATCGAGCATAACAATTCTAGAATAACTTTATTTTAATTCTACCAATAATTTAATATGCCTCTTAATCAAGAGAAAACTGAACCCCATACATAAACTGAGAGATAAATGCATATACTTTTTATAATTATTCAATCTAGAATAAAAAATGCTTGAATAACTTAAAAGCCTACATTACACAAATGTTAAATGTTTGTATTGTGTAGTCTAGCGACGTATTTAGGGAAGCAAAGAAAGAGGAAAAAGGTGATAACCTGAGCATCCATACTGACCTTATCAGTTTGAGCAAGGTTGTTTATACCATAAGCAGTGTATATCTTTGGACCCAAATGAGGTTTAAGGACATCAGGTGGCAACTTCACAGAAAGATTGAGAAAACCATCTCTATGATTTGTGTATGCCTGGAAGGTAATGCACTAATAAAGTTATCATAATGGCGAGACAATAGATCTTCAAACTTATTTGATGGAGGTCACTCATTTAATTTGAGCATCTGAGGATATAAATTTGCATATGTTCTTCCTTCAACATAACATGGCGAAACCCGCAAGTATGAATCTCAACCTGTTTATGGAAACATAAATTAGACTTATGACATGCTCTTTTCGTAGAAAGGAATAATATCTTGCACCGATTATTTAATTAAAACTTAATTGTAATCTTATTTCAGTCTGAATTCAAACAAACATGGATCTTAAAAATATTAGTAGGTCACTCAATTTTCTATAAATCAATAAAGTAGGTCACTTAACTACCTAGATGAAGTGTAGATGATAATCTTGAAGTTTTCCGTCGCGCCAATAGCTCATTGACCATAAAATGGCTTGCACCAAGTTCGTATCTGATTTAGAGTCATCACATTCAGTTTAACAGATTAAGCATACTATGTGTTATTTGTCTTTCCATTCAATATTTACAATACATAGATATTTCTGCAGTTTAACATAAAACCAAAAATGTTCAGCTGATGCGCATTCCTTGTATGATTAGTTGGGATAAATACATGGGATAAACTTGGCTTATTGAGTTTAAAAACTGGCAAGAACATCAAAATCTGATTTTGTATTATTAAAAAAGGGAAGTAAGGAAATGAAGGAGCCAAGAACATGTAATACTGACATATTCTTGGTTGACATGTAAAAAATAATCTTAAATTTGGCCAGGGCCTGTGACCTCTTAAACATAAAAATGGTACATGAATTTTTTTATGACTTGCCTCGTGATAGAAACATCAAAAATGTTGGATCCTTCTCGTCTATCTCTCAGGTATCGCAACTGAAACATTTACAATTAGTCCATATACAATTCTAATTGCTAAAATTGCATCATCCTAAGTAAAATGTTAATTAGTCCATATTCAACTGAAATTTTATGGAAACATATATTGTAAAATGTTAATTAGTCCATATACAATTCTAAGTGCTAAAATTGCATCATCCTCGCAACTGAAACATTCATTAGTTGAACTGTTCTGAAAATATAGTATCATATTTGTTTACTTTGTTGTTTAAGCCTGACTTTAGAGATCTTATGGAAGGTCGGTCCATGTGAAAGATTTCTCCACATAAATCCATTAATTATTAAAATACATATTCCGGTATGGACATTATATCTACGTTACAATTTTAGCATATTATTTATTAGTAATATCAATGTAAAATATTTTACATATTAAGGTTGAAATATATAAAATTAATTGAAGACTCTATCAAAACTTCAATTAAATATTTGATCGACAAACAAACATATAAAACATTAGTAATATTTAAAAGAAAAAAAAAATATAATACCTTCAACAACTACTTGCATAATTCACAGACTGTCCACCAAGATTAGCACCCATGGCACCAAGATAAGAAACACTTCGGCGCCCAATAACATTAAGGCTATCAGATGATTGATTGGATGATCAATTTATCAAGTAGGTCAGCTCTGTCATATACTGATCTTCCGCGAAGGTGCATTTGGATTTAAATCTCCATCATTTTTTCACATTCCGAATTACCACTATATTTCAGAAAAATCATAACTTTGTTCAAGCAAACAGTTGTGAAAGCTTTGATTTGTGTATATGTATACGACATGACACTTAAAGTTCTAAAAATGTTTCAAACACTACACTGGATATGCTGACACAAAAAAACCTAGAATAATATTATAATACATTCATCAACTACTTCCATGGACTTCCCTTTATCCTCCCCCTCCTGAGCAGCATCACAATTCTCCTAGGTGACCCAAAAAATAGTCTGGCATAACCACATAAATCTTAAACTCAACATTCATTCACAAATTCATAGACACATACAAATATACATACATATATACAAACTTATATTCTTACAGGATGGGAAAAAACATCATTTAAAAATCAAAATACCATGGTAAATTAAAAAAGTAGAAAGGGCATAAAGTATTATATCTATATAAACACACACAAAACTCAATGTATCATATGTATATATACACACACAAACCTCAAATATAATTGTCAAAACAATTGGTGTAAGGTCCATTATCCCTTCATCCTGCATAAATTTTTATAGTTAAATAAATTAAACAAATCACAAATCACATATACATATACAAAAATTGACAATTTTCTTCCTATTGTCAGCAAATCTATACCACTCAACCATTCTAGAAAGAAATTTATTCATTTGCGCATTTGTGTGAGCTTGAGTGGCATGGAACATTCTAAAACATGGTTGTGGATCTGGATCTCTATCCCCCTTCAGATAATTTAACTTTCTAAACTGTTTAATGCACTGTTTGAGGCTTCCTGTAACAGATAATAAAGTTCCTACACCTTTCTCACTTATGATCTTTCCCCCAGTGGTAGTATAACGTAGAGTGACCATTAATTCAATCACAAAATGCACCAAGAAGTTGAAACATGAAAAATTAGTTTAACGTACAACATTAATATAAAAAAACAAAATAATTAACACTGTAAAGAATAATAGCTCTAAAAAATCTGATGTTGTTTTCTCCCTTAATTCTTTAAGATTCATAATCTAAATTGTTGGTGCATTTGAGTTTACAATCTGAGTTAGTGATGAAAAATTATTAATATTGTGTCTGCAAGTATGAACGACAGTGTCAATTACTGCATAGAAGATTGTTGCCATTTTTAAATAATATAACACTCAAATTAATGATGTATTCCAAGAAATTCCAGATTCTAACTTGGGGCAGGGAAATTTGTAAGCAGGGAATTACATAAAAACTCATATTATGTATTCAGTAATACAACTTAAACATAGATAGATCCAAATAAAATAAACTATATTTTGGTACCGAATAATCTTTGACAGAATTGGAAAATATTATGTACAAACCTATAAGGGAAATGTCGAGAACTTTAACTACAACGGTCATCGAATGTCAACAGTCTAAGCAAACATCAACTCTTGAGTAACAATATTTGGCATTATCATGATACGTCATATCCTGTTGTACAGAGATACAATAACATATAAATGATGAATGACGGATATGATGATACGCCATATCATGTTGTTATATAAATCTTAAACCTTTACTTCCATTGCCTTGCCATATCAAGGCCTGAAATAAATATGAAAATAGTAAGTAACATGAATGTGTATCTGAAAAAATAAATTAAATAACAAAAATGAAAAATAAAATATACATAAGGAAAAAAATGAGGCAGAGAAAGAAAACAAACAAACCTACAATTGTAAACACATATGCAAACTTCTATTTCAGAAGCAAATAATCTATCCACAATCACGATCAATTACAATCAACACAAATACATATAGTTCAAAAAATATATAGGCATGAATCATATTTAATGACAAAAATAACTGAAAAATTATCCGAGAAGATATGGACACACTGAGAAATACAAAGTGAGACAATAGAATTTGTCCGAGAAAATAATTAACAAACATGTACATTTACACTTGCATTATAAAATTTATAAATATCGATAAAAACTACAAAAGTCATGCTTCAAACATATGAGACATGAGGCTATAGATAGTAAATCATTACTTAGTGTCTAAAAAAGTTTTAGCTAATTAAGTAGATCCATATATCCAACTTATGATCATTATGCTTGAAAAATATACTCTTGAATAATTACTACAATTGAATCAAAAAAATATGAAAAGTATTTTATAAGATATAAAGAAAGCATATGTAAACAATTAAATCAAGAATTCCTAATAGAAATATTTACATACATCATTGTTATATGACCCGGTAATGGTTTGAGAGAAAGGAGACGATGGTCAAGCAGAACCGCTCCCGGCTTTAAAACGGAAAACATATAAAAGTGAATCAAACTCTGTGCAAGAAGGGAGATTACTTATCAATTATATCTATCACCAACATCTGTAAAAAGTAATAAGGCATAGAGTAAACAAATTAAGCACGCTACATTTCACCTGACAACAATCATGTCGAAATTGATAAGTATTTACATGTTGACGTAGCATTAGTATGGTTTGAGGCGTCTTGACAAAATATCTTAAACGGAGTTGTAAAATCATCTAAATGAATTAAATTACACTTGAATCAGACATAAAATAAAAGCAAATTCAGGAAAATAGTAAGAATAGTACATTAGCCAACCGCGGTGGCATTAGAAATGTTGGGATGAACATTCTCTGAGTTTTGACTCCAAATCCTACGATTTAAACCTAAAGAGAACAGCACATAGAAGTTATTCATTTTCCACATGGCTACAAAAATTACAATTAAACTTTGATGAAGAATAAAACTTGTAAGTGAGGATCTCGAGGATGAATTTGTCGAGGGTGGATCTATATCCGTAACTGACCCACAAAGGATCAAAACGTATTTATCATCAATTTAGATGGTGTGTCCGAATAATCAAAAGAGGTTTGGTCTTTTCAAGTAATCTAAATTGAGCCGGAGGATTAAAAACAAATCTCTTTTAGAAATTTCATCAAACATGTAAACCCCATAAGCAAAATTAATATAATTGTCTCCGTATAAGAATTTTTACCTGGTTTAATAGAACCTAAATCAAAAACCTTCATCCAGCATAAATCAGTTACACTGGCATACGTTTCATCCTGCACAAATCAAACAAATTAAATAATTTACACACACATATACAAATATATATATAAAAAGAAGGAGACAAAAATTGGGAGAAAGAAAAAAGTCTAAGAAGGAAAAAGAAAGAAAAAAATATATTAATGATTTTGTATGTCTCGCCATACTTGAAAGAGTTCTGAGAAAAGTGTATACATCAATATATAAAAGAGAAGCAAGATAAGTAGAAAATTGAGAGTGAATAAAAAATGAAGAAGGAGAAGGAAAAAGAAGGAGAAGGAAAAAGAAAAAGAAAAAATAAATTGATTGTGTGTATTTCCATTCTTGAGAGATAGAATAATTTACAATTTTGAATTTTGAAAATTGATTTGGAATGATAATAAGATACAGTTGCTAATTTGCTATAATCATGGAGCAGTAAGTTAATGGGCTGAGATTAATATTTATGTGAAACATTCATGGATATGTGTATAATATAAAGTTTTATGTGTAAAAAAATAAAATGGATCATAGGTCATGGGTAAATCTTACATGGGCAATAGTAACTTTAAGATTATATAAATGTAATCTTGATTAAATCTAAATAACTATGAAATAAATAATATATTTATAAATGATCAACAAAATGAAGGTATTATATTAAATATAATTATAATATTAAAGTACATCAAATTTTTCTTCCTAATTAATCATTAGGATTAATACCTTTCCTATCGATTAGTTCTGAAGTTAGTACTTCCAAACAATTAGTTCTGGATTTTTAACTACCAACCCACTCAATCATACAATTCCTAAGGTCAACTCCAAGAGTGCCTAAAAGTCCAAATTTGGACCGATAAAACTTAATTGGAAACACAACATAAATGAAAATACGATGAGACCTTATTAACGGCTTTATTATAAAAATTATAACTAAATGTGTTTACTATTTTTCATATATATTTGAAGTTTAATTAGAATTATATTATTCATTTATTAATAATTTTAAAATAAAACAAGTAATTAATAATAATAATAATAAAATATAAAGATAATATCTTATATCATAAAAAAATAATATATTTATTATTATAAGACCTTAAAATAATTAAATAAATATTTTTAGATTTAAACCGAAATTTAGACCAAACTATTATAGTTGGAGAGGGGTTAGATCCAAATTTGGACTGAGGTAAATTGTTAGAGTTGGTCTAAATGGAAATGTATAGTGTACGGCCTACAGCTAGAAAAACCGGCAATGTAAAATTGAAGTTTAAAGTCTCCTCATTTCTCAAAACATACTAGCGCCGGAGCGCGGGCCGGGCAAATTTGTAAAACATTTTTTTAAGGAAAAAAAAGAGGCAAAGAGAAGAATTGTTGGAGTCTATTTCAGTGTAATTGAAAAGTCAGGGTCAATTCAAAATTAATAACCAGCTCCGTGCAGAACTATCGAACAGAAATCATTGTTCTGACTCAAATTGTTGTTTTATCTTCTGGAGGTTCTTATCATATTTTGGCTGAAATTTGGAACACACATGGGACTGAAGGAAAATTCAATGAAAGAAAAAGGCTAGGAGAAAGTCTAGCACAGCAGCAGATTTGCATCCACATATATCTTCATCAAACTTAGTTAGCATCTACTCAAATTTTAACTAATTCAATATATCATATGTGTTTTTACTTCTTAAATGATACCAACAACCACTCATACGTTACCAATTAGTAGAATATAACATCGCTCTGCGCGTGATATAATATTTTTTTACAAAAATCGTGAATTTAACAACTTTATCAATAGAGCTTATATATTTAATTGTTGATACCGTTAATTTATAATTGTGTATAATACATTACAAAAATAATAATGCTATGTTAATAAAGTGAATGTTTTCTACCTACGATAAAAAAAAATTATTTATTGGGTGTCAATAAATTTATTTTTATTAAAAAAAGAATTATAAAAATATGTATTATACAGAATCATACTTCATTTTTTTGCGCGAGTTATATTATCCTTTCTTTATTTGTTACCTTTTAATCTCTCAAAACAATTTTAATAGTTTTAAAAATATTTTTAAAACAATTTACATTAAACATTATTATTTAGAAGGATACTCTTATTATATATCTAAAATATATAATTTTAGAAAAATATTAAACATAAAAAATATGAGTTATAATATGATTGTCATTTTTATGATAAAAAATTACAAATATTAAATTAAATAATATCTTTAAAAGCCGATACCCCTCTCATAACTGACATCATTAAAAGTGAAAGAGTTATTCTCTTATTCTGACACATTTTAATAATAAATGGTGTGTAATATTTTATATCAATTTAAACAGAAAATGATCAGGTTATTTTAATATAACTCGATTAGTCACTCTTCATGCATAATTTGTTTATCTGTAATTTCAATCTCTTCATGCATAATCACTCACAAAATATTTTTCAAAAAATTAAGACCATTGAAAAAATTATAACATAAACTAAATATTTTATTTAAAAAAGAAGTTATAACATAATTAATCTTCGATCAATCCAACAATTTTGTATGAACTATTTGATATAGTATAAAAGATCATCTTTGTGGGGATAAATAAAAAATATATAATTTTTCAAAAAAAACCATCTAATTTATGAAAATATTTGAAAATTTAAGGTCGGAGTGGTAAATTGGTCCTGAGTGTAACATCCCCAAATCCGCGGTCAGGATTGGGTGTCACCAAACCAATTTAAATAATATAAACCTGTATATTAAAATAAATATACAGATAACCCCTCAATTCCGGATCGAAAAAGTCAAAACACGAAAAATGTTCAGAATAATCAAATTAGTTTAGGAAGGAGTTTTTGTGAGACTTTCAGGTTGTTAAAACGCAAAAACGGTTGAAGTTGGACGATTCTCGGTCATACAAAATGGTTTATAATTATTGAGAAAAAAATAATTATTAAATCCGTAAATTATTTATAAAATTATATAATAACCTATAAATTACCAGAAAATATCAAATTATCTATACTTTATTTTGGAAATATAAAAATTAAAATACTCAAATTTTACTATATATAATGTGACGCCCTCAATCTCGGGGTTAGGAAATGAGGACTCACACACCTCTAATCTAATAATTAAATGTGCATAAACCCCGATTAACTACTAACATGATCAACATGATAAAGTATGAGACAAGATTACAACTACCAATCATAAAATATAACTTACAAACCCAAAATATTATTAAATAAACAATATCGATTCCGGCTGGGAACCGACAGATAACCCATTGTATCGTTATACACCTCTTTCTAGGCGCGAGCTCACTCATAAAAACCACTACCTGCTCTGGCAACCAGAAGCCCTCAACACGGTAGGTACCACCAGGTACGCTCTTACGAGCAGTGCGCCTAAGCCTGGCCATCTTCTTGCTTAACTGTCATGGTTAGATTAAGACAAAACAAATGAGTATAAAATTCAGCAAGTAACTATATAGCAGTTCTACAATATCAAATCACAATACGCTTTATCAAACTAGGGCATTCTACTTAAATTAGTCTAGGTAGCAGATTTCCATTTTTTTAGATAAGGAAAGGTATCTGAAGAATAGTAGGGGCTTTCAAGAAACAAGGTTCAAAACAGGACGAAAGCCGACATTCATCACAAATCATTATAGGATCAAAATAGATCTTTCGATAGAGGAAAACAACAGTATTTCAAGATGGAATCAATCATATGATCAACAATTTTAAGAATCAGGGTTCTCGAGCTTTAAGCTCCATAATAACATAATCAACTCTTTTCAAGGCAATATAAACTATTTTCATTTCCAAAATCAATTTACTAAATAAAAGTTTCAGTTCCCTTTTAAATAATCAATTAGAACCCTTGATTGGATCACTTTATCTTTCCTTTTCATTATATACGGGTGATCAGCCCGTATCGACCTCTATTCCGGTCTTTAAGGTACCAATCAGCATAATTTCATCCTTAAATTGGACTAGTCCCACTAGACTCTTACCATGACTGGACTAGTCCCACTAGCCTCTTACGTCTCAATCCAATCCATCAGGAATTCATTTGGAAAACCTTGAGTTGGAAAAACAAATAGGTTTTCAAAAATCCATTTTATCATTACCAAGCATTTGAAATCATTCGGACTCTTTCAAGTCGAAACTCATTCTTAAATCAGATTTTAAAGAAACAAAGTTCAGGGAGTGAATCAAAGATACGCAAGGAACAATTCACAAGAATTCTGTGTCAAGGATAACAAGGCACCAAATTAGAAGGATAAACATTGATTTAGGGATCAATAGGGTGATCAAGAGAAACTGAATATAATTAAACAGGGTTAACCAAGATAATCAATAGGTTCAATATGATTCATGGCATTATAGGTAACTTGAACAGAAAGGTCAGATTATCAATGAGTGAAATCAATAGGCTTATCAATAACAGGTTATCAAGAATAGGGATTTTTTAAATCAATATCAGGGTTTCATAAAACACGGGTCTCATAAAACAAGGGTTTCATGCTTAAACAGTTCAATACTCTACATGGTATGAACAACATTTCCTTTATAATCATTTACACAAGTAATCAGAGTTACTTGCCTGAATTTGCTTTCCTGAGGGTTGAACTACTGCCACCTAGTAAATCATTTCCTTTCCTAGCATGAATGCCCTCACGCTCTGAATCTACAATAAAACCAAAATCTTAATCAAATTCTCAACTCTCGTTCCCGGAACGATCACTCTATACGATAACTCGATTATATCTTTGACTCGAGTATACGGATATAGCTTATACATATAAGCACATAGCATATAGCACATCCCTTTTTCGTAGCTTTTATATCCTTATATACTTAACCATCAAAGCGTACTCGCTTAACCTTGGCTATTTCTTAAATCACACTAACATAACTCTTTTACGAGTACAAGACCTATTCACAACCAAACATTTATGTTCATAACTATCACTTATATCAATCAACTTAGTTCCCTTTTCTTTTGTTCCTTAATTCGAACCACATATTATAATCAAGCAACAAATTCATAAATGTTAGGTCACACACACACTGTAGAGGGGGTGAATACAGTGTATAGTACACTCAAATCGAACAGAAAACAAACTTTATTGAAACAATAAACTCTGTTACAATATGGAACTGTTACCTCTCAGTGATGAACAAATATCACGAGAGCTGCTAGGGTTATAAAGAATAATAACTTCGATAATGATAACACTTATAGTGTAAACCCTATGCCTGTGTTTATATACTACACAGTTACAAGATAATCGCTAATTGATATGGAATATAATTCTGCTTCCTAAAATATATCAATCAGATATCTTCTATTCCAAGTATTCCATTCTTCACGGAATTCCTTCTTCATGCATATCTCTTCTTATGTTTTATCTCTATCTTCTTTCCTTTAATCAGCTACTGTCCTTATCTGATTGTCCTTCAGCACTTAAGTTCTGATATCTATCTTCTGATGATTATCTCCTGATAATATAAGTACTGATATCCTTAAGTCCTGACTTCCAGTATAAGTACTGATCAACAGTTAAGTACTGATCTATCCTATTCACACACGATCTGAAAGCTAAACATAATACATATTAGCCATGACATTATCAAATATATCTAACAATCTCCCCCAACTTGTAAATTAACAAAATATACAAGTTAAACAGATATTTGATGATGTCAAAAACATTAAGTACAAATGCATGAGAAATAGACTAGATAACTACAACTTAAAGTCCTTAAAGTTTTACCAATTTCAACTTCTGATAACAACTTCAATCTGCATAAATATCAGAATTTAAGCAGTTGTAGATCTTCGACTTGGCTTCATCATCTTCTGATCTCTCTGATGTCAGGAGTTGTTCTGAGATAGTTCTTCAACAAACATTTCTCAGCATATCTTAGTTCATCAATCATTCTCCTTTTAACACCTTTAAGCTCTGCAGTATCTTCACCAGTTTAAAAGATTGCAGCTCTGAGATCATTAATCTTTGCTTTCCTTAACTCCTGGTCTAGTCTTATGACATAAGCTTTGTCAGATTCAAGATTGAATTCAAGTCCCTTAATACCAAGATACGTTCTGATCTGTGCAGTATTAGGCTTCATATCAACAATATCCCCATTGTGATCTCTGTACTTTGGAACATATCTGCTGTCAGACTTAACAGAATAAAGCCTTTTCTGTCTCTAAATCTGTTCTTTTAAGTAGTTTGCAGCAGTCTCTGTTATTCTGTCATCCACTTGAAGTAAGAAAAGTACATGCTCCAATTCTTCAAAATACTTCAAAGGAATGACATTTTATCTTATATGATAAACCCTACCATCTGTCATGAAATACAACATGATGTATTCTTTCAAGTAGGTATGGTAAACCATCTGTACAGATTCTAGTTGATTCAATCTCTCAGGAGTTGCTCCAATACCTGGTTCACTCAAGGAAGTTGGATCATCGGTAGTGTTGTGTACTCTTCTTTCATCAGCACTTCCCAATCCAGTTTTATCTCTAGCTTCCTTTCCAGTAACTACTCTTGCTTCAAAACCACTTGGAGTAGTCTTCAAAGATTGAGTCTGTTTTGCTTTAGTGAATCCTGGTAGGAGTGTTTTAGATCTATTTTCTGATATCAAGTTAACTTGAGCACTGTCAGAGATTACTTGCTTCTTCTGAATATCAGAACTTACAATTTCTTGACTCTGAACAACTTGAGCCATGTCAGAGGTTGTTTTAAGAACTTTTCTTGAAGTCAGAGCAAGATCATCTTTTCCATCAGTAATTTCTTCTTCCTCAGGAGGTACATAAGGCTTGATAGGTTCACCAACCTTTTCTTTACCCTTGGATCTTGGATCTATCTGTGGTTGTGATCTAGCCAAAGTTTCTTCAGTATGTATCCTTTCTTTGATCACAATGCCTTTAGGTTTTGGAAGTAACTTTTTACAAGAAGCTTCAGATTTAGATGTGACTTTCTCTGATTTAAGTCTGGCTTCTTCTTCCTTTAAACTTTCCAAGTCCATCCCTGGATTTTCTTGAAGAAATAATTGTCTTGACATTTCCTCATCAAGATCTAGAAGTTCATCAGAACTTATCCTTTTACCAGCAGCAGAACTTATTCTTTTCCCAGTATCAGAACTTGTTCTGTGACTAGCTTGTCTTGATGTAAACCTTCTACCTTGACTATGACCACTACCCATTCCAGAGTTTCCTTGGTCATCTTTGCCATCATCCTTTCCTTGCAGTGTCTTGTTGGTTTTGCATTTGGACTTAATTACCTTCTCCCCCTTTTTGGCATCAGCAGGTAATAAAAGAGAGATAAGTAGTTCCACTGAGGTCTGGATTTCAGTAAGTTGCGATTGCTGAGAAGCTTGATTTGTCAGAATTTGATCAATCTGAGCTTGTTGCTTCTCTTGAGTTTTCTCAATATAAGCAACCCTGTCAATGGTAGGTTGGAAGAACTTTTTCTTATCAATTTTCCAAACTTGTTCCTGTTTGATAAAGTTCTCCTGAATCTTGTGTAGCTCTGCATGAGTGTTGGAATGAAGACCTTGTAGATGTTTAGTACTCAATGCAGTGACTCTAAGCTGGGTTTTAAAATCATCAGAATGTAACATTTCATCAGCTTTAGTCAAGTGCTCAGCAAGATTAAAGCATTTGGAACACATGAAACTGAGTTCCATTCCTTAGTCCACTCCTGACCTGCAGGAGTTTCACTCCAAGGTACTGGTGCATCCCTGATAACAAACTCCTTTACCAGTTCAGACTTAGGAAGAGTCAGTGGAGGAGTATGTCCTGAAGGACCTGCTTCATCAGCATCTACAGTTGTAGCAGCCTCACCAGTATCTCCAACATTTGCAGCATCAGAACTTAGAGAATCAGTATCTTCTGATAAGACAACAGTGTGAGTAGCAATTGAGGCTTCAGCATCCTCTAATTGCTGATCTGATACTAAGTTCTGATCAACAGCCATATCCTGATGCTCACCTAAAATCTGATCATCAGCATCTTGATGCAGAGAAGGTGTTAGTGATAACTCAGGAGTTTGAACAACATCAGTAATAGGTGTTGTGGAAGGATTATTTGCTGTTGGAGCTTCTAAGAAAAGTATTTCAGGCACAACCAGGTTCTGAATATCAATTTCAGCACTTGTACCTGGATCAACAAGAGACACAGAAGGTGAATTATCCTTGTCAGATACAGGTTCCTGAGATGGAGTTGATGGAGAAGAAGTGACTGGAGCAAATTCCTTGTCTTGTGAGATCAGAGATTCCTGATCCCCTTCCTTAGCTGCTTCCTCCTCATCATCTGAAACTGGCCTTTGTGCCCTCTGTTTCTTGTACTTCCTTGTTGATTTGGATTCCTTGGGAGTTTCAAGAACCGTCATACGTCTAAGCCTCTTGAGAAGCCTAGAACCCCCAATTGCAGAATCCTTCTGAGAAGTTGCCTTCTCAGCTTCATTTACCACAGGTTCTGAAGAGGGAATCTGATCCTCAGAATCTGATTCATCTCTCAAAGTAATGCTTCTCCTCTTTTGAGGTGTTTAAAGAACAGTCTTTGTTCTCTTTGGCTTAGAGGATGTAGGCTTCACAGTAGGTGCTGAAGAAGAAGGTTGAGCAGTCTGTGAAGTGGAGATATAGGATTTGAGATAAGTTCTGAGGGTAGGTTGAGTAGAATGAGAGGTAGGTACTGAGGTTGATGGATTTTGGTTATGGTGAGTTGGTTGAACATTTGAGTAAACAGATTTGTAAGTAACAGGATCAACATTTACCAGAATCTGTTTCACAGACTGAGGAATCTGTAATTATCTCACCATTGATTTCTTTGTGTCAGCATTTATCAGGTCGTTAAAGTACCTTTTTGCAACCTTAAAAGGTGGGGTTTGAGTGCTGACTAACTGGGGTTCAGCAGTACAATACGTATAAATAAGTTGACAGAATCTAGCAAAATAAACAACATCTCGATCCTCTGTCATCCTATCCCCAATAAAACCAATTATTCCAGTTGCAAAATCAAAATGAGTTTGATGGATAATAGCATACCCGATGTGCTGACTCAGAATTGGGATGACATTAAAATTTGAACACTTGTTGCCAAAAGCCTTGGTGATGCAATCGAAGAAGAAACTCCATTCTCTTCTGATATTAGCCCGTTTCAACTAGTCCAAGTTTCGTCAGACTCTTTTCATATCCCAAATCAGTCATTAACCCCCGAAGTTCTGATTCCTCTGGTATAGAGAAGGTACAATCTTCTGGAAGATGTAATGCTCTTCGTACTGTACCAGGAGTGACTACATAGGATGAATCACCCACTTGGAAGATAATACTGGGAGTTCCTCGTTTACCACCATCATCAAAAACTCCAGTCCTCCAGAACCGCAGAACTTGTTGACTTGAAAATAATTCAGGCTGAGTTAAGGCGTACCCAACCTCACTATGTGCAAGAAGATCTTGCACAAAGTGCAATTCAGATGGAGCTTCAGCATGATCAAGAATTGCAGCATAGTTGTTTGGAACAAACTTTGCTCCATCAATGATTAAATCCTTTGGTGCCATGTGAAAAAATATTGAGATTCAAGTATGCCTGTTAGGTGTTTGAGATAATGTCTGTATGAAAAACCAACGTGAGAAAGAATGAGAAATAGAGTAAAAGTAAGAAGAGAGATAAAGTATAAAGAAAATAAAAGATTAAAGAAATCTTCTCTCTGTTGTTCTTATACTCTGAAAAAAAATGTTACCAGTTGGACACCTGTCAGACATGCAGTAATAACGGATAGTTACTGGGCTCGAGAAAACACGAATGATTACTTACCCAGTTGCCTTGTTTCAAGGAAAAACCGTTCCATTTATCAAGAGACACAGTTTTAATTCAAAATTTAAACCGTTAGTACTGATTGAATTATTTTTCACTGCAACATTAATATTCTGAAAATGAATCATGTTAAAAATGACCGAGATAATTTCGATGAATAAGTGCTGACAGAGAATCAGAACTTAAATGAAGACAAAACTTAAATGGTCATCAGAATATCAAGCAGGATTTAACAGCACAAGATAAAATAACTCAGAGACAAAATCTTGAAGTAAAAACAGTTTTCATTAATATATCAAGTCAATACATATATGAAATAGAAATTACATCAATACAAGATTTTCCCTAAGCTTCTAATCCTAACGTCAACAGCTTTAGTCCTAGCTAAGAAGCCTGACAAAGCCGAGGATGAAGAAGAACAGGAAGAAGACGAGATTAAGTCATCTTCCTCTTCCTATCTTCGATAAACAAGATGGCGAGTCGTATGATTCGCTCTTGCTGACGGATAGCTTCCCGCCTTTCCTCCTTCAGGCGCTCCAGATGGCGATGATAATCCATCTCGAAGAATAGAAGGTGAGCCAGCACCTCCTGTGGGACAGAGTCCCAGATCTCCTCAGGAATGGCTGTTATATGCCACTTCTGCTGCCAGTTGGCACAACTGAGCTCCATTGTGAAGGTTTGTGTGTTCAAAAACATGTTGTATCGAACCATTGTGTTTTTGACAGAAGAAGGAGGATAAGTGTGTGAGAAGAATGTGATGGAAAGACTGATGTGAAGTGGTTGTTTATATAGGCAAAAGAATGCCAAGAGACGCAAAGATATTTAATGCTGACAGGTAGAATTAATTCTACCTCGTCTCCCTAGACTTTGAAAAAGAATAACAGTCATTGGAAAGAGGAATCATGGTCTAGACCGCACAAGACACAAGAAACAGTGGACTGTTCAAGTACAAAACCATTAATCCTAATCATAGTGACTATTAATCTTCCACTTCAACATATGCGAGTACAAACTGAGACTGTTATTAAATTTCATTCAAAATAAGCCAAGTAAAGGATTAGACTGAGAAATCAGAACTTAGACCTATACCAGAACTTAACAGTCATCAGAACATAATTTCTTAACTCGAAAAAGGAATGCTCATCTTAGTAAATCCTCATACAAGTTCTTAGTTATGAACGTCAGAACTGAATCATCAGAACGTGTAACTAGAACTTGTCCTCAGAATTTGTGCAAAAATGACACAATGACTGTTTATCTACAATAACATAGACCACCACAGAAATTTTCATCATTCAGATGGAGTGATTAGTGTGTGCATTAAGCTAAATAACAGACAAAGAGTAAAGTCTGATTCACTTCAGTACATCTTAGAAATAAGGCATAACTAAAATTTTGCTAAAGAGCTGTCATTATCCTGAAACCTACTGATGAATGAGTTCATGCTTGAGGCCACCTCAACTGTTTTGTGCTAATTTTATGCATCTTTTGAAATTCTATTTTACAGTGGCTTCTCAGTGTAAGTGAGTCACGACTGTTTATCAGAATTTATGCTATTATCAGAGTATTTCTCCAGTAATCATAGAGTGTGAAAAGTCACCAAGAAAATATTTTGCTTTTCTAATGCATATTTACTTAATACCAGCAATGCACTTGGGTCGTCCCTTTCACATTTTTACTCTAGATCTCAAAGGAGTACCTGATTTTATTCTTAATCTTTTTGCTTTTTCTTTTGATAAGAGAGGTCTATCAGCACTTAGTGCACTTCAGCAGTTTTACTAGTATCAGAACTTAACAGATGAGTAGCATTATTCTAATTTGTGACTTAGTAATAAGATATACAAAGTAAACTTAACTAAGCTCAATTATCAGAATTTGCTAGTGTCATAAGATTTCCACTGAAATAATTACTTCTTCCATGGAATCATTTGTTTATTGAAGACTACTAGGTCAGTATCTAGCACAGTTATCCTCATAGGATTGAATAGGTACTAGAACAAACATATCACTTATCAGAGTTTAGAAACATATATCAGACAACAGTCAGTACTTAAAGACATTTATCAATTAAGCACAGAATACACAATGAGATTAATTCTGTAAATACTGAGCATAAAGTCTGATAACACAGAACAAGTCTAAGCAGATTTAAAGAAAGAACCTGAAACCATTCCAAGTTCATTTACCAATCTTGTAAAAGTAGCTTCACATAATGGTTTTGTGAAGATATCTGCCAACTGTTGATCTGTGGGAACAAAATGCAATTCCACTGTACCTTCATCCACATGTTCCCTGATGAAGTGGTACCTGATGCTGATGTGCTTTGTCATTGAGTGTTGAACTGGATTACCTGTCATAGCAATAGCACTTTGATTATCACAGTAAATAGGGATTTTGAAATATGTTAACCCATAATCCAGTAACTGATTCTTCATCCAAAGAATCTGTGCACAACAGCTTCCTGCAGCAATATACTCTGCTTCTGCAGTTGATGTGGAAATTGACTTTTGTTTCTTGCTGTACCAAGAAACCAATCTGCCTCCAAGAAATTGGCAGCTTCCACTTGTGCTTTTCCTGTCAATTTTGCAACCTGCAAAATCTGCATCTGAGTAACCTATTAGTTTAAAATCTGATTCTCTAGGATACCATAATCCCAGAGCAGCTGTTCCTTTAAGATACTTAAAGATTCTTTTTACAGCTGTTAAGTGAGGTTCTCTTGGATCTGCTTGAAATCTTGCACAAAGACAGGTAGCATACATGATATCAGGTCTACTAGCAGTTAGATAGAGTAGAGAGCCAATCATACCTCTGTAGTCAGTAATATCTACTGATTTACCGGTATCCTTATCCAGTTTTGTTGCAGTGGCCATTGGAGTGGATGCACTTGAACAATCTTGCATTCCAAATTTCTTTAGCAAGTTTCTGGTGTACTTGGTTTGACAAATAAAAGTGCCTTCCTCATTCTGCTTGACTTGAAGGCCCAGAAAATAGCTAAGTTCCCCCATCATACTCATCTGATATCTTGACTGCATTAGTTTGGCAAACTTCTTGCAAAGTTTGTCATTTGTAGATCCAAAAATGATATCATCAACATAAATCTGGACCAGAAGTAAGTCCTTTCCATGGTTGAGGTAGAACAGTGTTTTGTCTATTGTTCCTCTGTTGAATCCACTTTCCAGAAGAAACTGAGCTAAAGTCTCATACCATGCTCTAGGAGCTTGCTTAAGTCCATAAAGTGCTTTATCAAGCCTGTAGACATAATCTGAATGTTTGGTATCTACAAAACCTGGAGGTTGTTCAACATATACCTCTTCCTCCAATTCTCCATTGAGAAAAGCACTTTTCACATCCATTTGAAAGACAGTAAACTTTTTGTGAGCAGCATAAGCCAAAAATATCCTTATGGCTTCTAACCTAGCAACTGGTGCAAATGTTTCATCATAATCAATTCCCTCCTGTTGAGAATATCCTTTTGCAACCAGCCTTGCCTTATTCCTTGTAATTATGCCATCACTGTCAGTTTTGTTTCTGAATACCCACTTTGTACCAACAACAGATCTATTCTTTGGTCTTGGCACTAGGGTCCAGACTTTGTTTCTTTCAAATTCATTCAACTCTTCCTGCATTGCTTGCACCCAATCAGCATCTTGAAGAGCTTCTTCTACTTTCTTTGGCTCAGTCTGAGAGAGAAAAGAATTGTATAGACACTCATTTGAAGTACCTGTTCTAGTTCTGACACCTGCATCAGGATTTCCAATTATCAAATCAGGTGTATGTGATTTTGTCCACTTCCTTGCAGATGGAATGTTTTCTCTAGAACTGGATGCTCCCCCATGATCCATGCTATCTTCATTTTCATTTTCTGATGCTCCCCCTGAAACTATGCTCTCTGAGTTGGATTCTTCAGTATTTAGATTTTCAGCACTATCAGAACTTGGCTTATCAGAACTTGACGAATCAGAACTTGAAGAGCCAGATGCATGTTCTGATGTTTCTTGAGATGTGGTAGGATCTTGAGTATGCTCCCCCTGCATAGGTGCATCTTCCTTTAACGTAGTCACCACAGTTTCAATAACATCAGAGTTTAATCCGTCAGAGTTTGTAGTATCAGGACTTAGACTGTCAGGTTTTTCAGTATCAGAATATGAGTCTTCATTTTCAAATCTCAGCTGATCATGGTCAACGAAATCTTTAAGACCAGTGATCTTCTTGTCATCAAAAGAGACATTGATAGATTCCATGACCACTTTTGTTCTCAAATTATAGACTCTGAAGGCTTTTGTGGAAAGTGGATATCCAACAAAGATTCCTTCATCAGCTTTTAGATCAAACTTTGATAGCTGTTCAGGATGAGTCTTGAGAACAAAACACTTGCATCCAAATACATGAAAATATTTCAGATTTGGCTTCTTTTTCTTCACCATCTCATATGGTGTTTTTCCATGCTTGTTAATGAGTGTTGCATTTTGAGTAAAACAAGCAGTCTGCACAGCTTCAGCCCAGAAATAGGTTGGAAGCTTTGCTTCTTCAAGCATTGTACGTGCAGCTTCAATGAGAGTTCTATTCTTCCTTTCAACAACTCCATTTTGCTGTGGAGTTCCAGGAGCAGAAAATTCCTGCTTTATTCCATGGCTTTTGCAGAACTCTTCCATTATCAAATTCTTGAACTCAGTGCCATTATCACTCCTTAAAATTTTCACAGAATCTTTGACCATTTTATCCAGCTGTTTGACATGATCAATCAAGATAGATGCAGTTTCACTTTTTGTGTGCAAGAAATACACCCATGTGTATCTGGTGAACTCATCCACTATGACCAACGCATACTTCTTCTTTGCAATAGACATGACATTTACTGGACCAAATAGATCAACATGTATAAGATGATAAGGCTCAAGAATTGATGATTCAGTCTTGCTCTTGAATGAAGATTTTCTTTGTTTGGCTTTCTGACATGAATCACAAAGACCATCAGGAGCAAATACTGTGTTTGGCAATCCTCTCACAAGATCTTTCTTGACCAGTTCATTTATATTGTTGAAATTTAAATGAGAGAGTTTCTTATGCCAATTCCAGCTTTCTTCAATTGATGCTCTACTTAACAGACAGATTGCAGAGCCATCAGTACTTGTTGAAAGCTTAGCTTCATAAATGTTACCACGTCTATATCCTTTCAGAACAACTTTGCCTTTAGATTTACTCACAATTTCACAGTGTTCTTCAAAGAAATCAACATGATAACCTCTGTCACAGATTTGACTTATACTCAGAAGGTTGTGTTTAAGTCCTGAGACCAGAGCTACTTCTTTAATGATGACATTCCCAAGATTGATATTGCCATATCCCAATGTTTTTCCAATGTTGCCATCTCCATAAGAAACACTTGGGCCAGCTTTCTCCACAAAGTCTGATAGCAGGGCCTTATTTCCAGTCATATGACCTGAACATCCACTGTCCAGAACTAGAATATTTTTCCTGTTGCCCTGCAATCATAAAGACCACTAATTATTAGTTTTAAGGACCCAGACTTGCTTGGATCCTTTGGTCTTATTAAGTTTGTTAACATTTGCAGCGGATTTAGCATCAGAGTTTATGTTAACATTTTTCTTATCAGAATTTACATTATCAGACTTTGAATCAGAATTTATACTAGAAGGAACAATGGAAACTTTCTTCAAAGAAGGTTTTATTTGATAATAATCATAGTACAGACTATGATATTCCTTACAAGTATAAATGGAATGCCATAAACTACCACAATGAAAACAAGGATTTTGTGGTTTGTATCTAACTGACTGACTCTTAACTCCTGATTTCGAAGGTAAGGAGTTAATATTCTTATTTTTCCTGCAAAAAGAAGCCAGATGGTTAGAACTTCCACAGTTATGACATGTTTTCCTAGGTGCATCAGGAACAGGTTTATAATCATTGCTTTTATTCACACCTTCCTTTCCATTCCTATTTTTCCTAGGTGATTTTACCTTGTTTGCATTCTTGACATCTTTCAGCTTATGCTTAAGCTGCTTCTTTGTCATTAAGCCTATGTTTACTTCAGCTGTCTTTTCCTGTTTTAGTTTGTCAGAAGTTAATTCCTCTTTAACTTCTGATTTCTCATTATCAGACTTTACAGTTACAAACTTAACAGGTTTTAACTTTGGCTTTTGCTTAACAACAGGCTTAATTTCTTCAGTTCCTTTATCATTCTTATTTTCTCCATAACCTAAGCCCTCTTTCCAATTTTCACTACTTAGCAAATTTTGAGTTGTTCTGCCAGAGTTAGTCCAAGTCCTGATTATCTCTCTTTCCTTTTCTAACTCAGTTTTTAGAGATTCATTCATTTTTAGCACTTCATCCCTAACATAAAAAGCATCATCTCTATCCTTCTGAGTTTGATGGAATATGACTAACTCTTTTTCTAAGAAATCATTTCTTTTCTTATATGCAAGATTTTCAGAAGTTAATCTTTCACATGTTAAAGTTTGATCTCTATAGCTAACAAACATGGTTTTAAGATATCTTCTCAACTCATTAATATCATCAGTATGAAAAGCATAAGTAGTCTGAGGTACCTTTGTTTCAGCAGCTTCAGAACTGCTCTCAGCACTTTCTTTATCAGCATTTGCCATTAATGCATAGTTCTCCTCACTTTCAGAGTCTGAGGTGTCTGTCCAGCTTTTCTGCTTTGTGACAAGAGCCTTGCCTTTGTCACCCTTTACCTTCTTGCAGTCAGGAGATATGTGGCCTTTCTCACCACAGTTATAGCATTTAACATTGGTGTAATCTCCTCTGTCAGACTTTCCTCCTCTTCCTTCAGATCTTCTGAAATTCTTCTTATCAGAACTTATGCTTTTCCTGGGAAACTTCTTTCCCTTCCTGAACTTCCTGTATGCAATCTTTGTGATTCCTTTCACCATAAGAGCACACAGTTTCATCATCTCCTCATCAGCATCAGTCTCAGGCAAGCTTTCAGAATCTGAGTCATCATCACTCTCAGAACTTGATGACTCAGTATCAGACTTTATGAAAAGAGCTTTACCCTTGTCTTTCTTTGAGGAAGCTGCTTTGGGGAATTCTTCTTCAGCCTTAAGAGCAACTGTCCTTGACTTTCCTCCTTTCCTCTTGCTTCTTTGTTCCATCTCCAGCTCGTGTGTCTTGAGCATTCCATAGATTTCGTCAAGAGTTGTTTCATCAAGATTGTAGTTGTCTCTTATTGTCGTTGCCTTCAAATCCCAGCATTCAGGAAGAGCTAACAGGAACTTAAGGTTTGAATCTTCAAGATCATACTCTTTATCAACCAATGACAAATCATTCAAAAGTTTGACAAATCTATCATATAAATCATTCAATGACTCATTAGTCTTTGAGTCAAAGTGTTCATACTCTTGAGTGAGTATTGTCTTCCTGTTCTTCTTAATTGTGTCAGTTCCCTGACATCTTGTTTCCAGAGCATCCCATATCTCCTTAGCAGTCTTGCAGTTGATTACCCTGTTTGACATTACATTATCAATGGCACTATGCAGTAAGTGTCGTACCTTAGCATCCTTAGCAATTGATGCTATGTCCTCAGCAGTATAATCACTCTTCTCCTTTGGTACGGTCGTTGCTGCTTCACCTGCAACTGCAACAGCGAGTTTGGTTGGTTTGTGAGGACCTTCCTTGATTCTATCCAGGTATTCTGGATCTGTTGCTTCCAGGAACATGGTCATCCTTACCTTCCATATGGGATATTCAGATGGTCTCAGTATGGGGACTCTGATGGTCTCATACCGACTCTGAATTTGTGTCTTTGGTGGTTCCTCAGTTGTGGTAGGCTTAGTTGGAGTTTCTGTGTCCGACATGATTGTGTTTGGATCTTTAACTGTATGTAAGTTAACAGATAGGCTCTGATACCAATTGTTAGGTCACACACACACTGTAGAGGGGGTGAATACAGTGTATAGTACACTCAAATCGAACAGAAAACAAACTTTATTGAAACAATAAACTCTGTTACAATATGGAACTGTTACCTCTCAGTGATGAACAAATATCACGAGAGCTGCTAGGGTTATAAAGAATAATAACTTCGATAATGATAACACTTATAGTGTAAACCCTATGCCTGTGTTTATATACTACACAGTTACAAGATAATCGCTAATTGATATGGAATATAATTCTGCTTCCTAAAATATATCAATCAGATATCTTCTATTCCAAGTATTCCATTCTTCACGGAATTCCTTCTTCATGCATATCTCTTCTTATGTTTTATCTCTATCTTCTTTCCTTTAATCAGCTACTGTCCTTATCTGATTGTCCTTCAGCACTTAAGTTCTGATATCTATCTTCTGATGATTATCTCCTGATAATATAAGTACTGATATCCTTAAGTCCTGACTTCCAGTATAAGTACTGATCAACAGTTAAGTACTGATCTATCCTGTTCACATAAGATCTGAAAGCTAAACATAAGACATATTAGCCATGACATTATCAAATATATCTAACAATAAATATTTACTTATACACTTTCAATCATCCTTTTAATCATAAAACCAAGTAATTTGACTTTCATTCCCTATGGCCTATTCGGCCTTATCATACAAAATTAACCAAATTCTCACTTTAACTCACATACATACACACAACTCCATCAAAACTATTAAAGTATCATCCTTCTTTATTTTAATCATAAAAATTCGAACCAAATCATACATACTTGCGCACATGCAATTCAATTTCAACTTATCATGATATCAAACACTTTATCTTTATTAATTAAGCCAACTAAGTTCCTTAACACAATCGATTTTCACCTAAATCATAACATGCATCCATTTATTCATCACACTAATCCCTTTTAACTCAATTTCATTCGGCAAAACTCAAACTTGCACCTCAAAGATAAATCAATGACATGCACATCTTGATCCTCTTTAAAACTAGCATGCAATCACTTTTAAACCATACAAACTTAGTGTTTACCAAGATTATCTCACAAAATTCAATTTCCTTTCTTGTTAACACAAAAATTCGAATCTAAACTTAGCATGCAACAATAATTTCATTCCTTTTTACTCTAATAGCAATCCGCCATTATTTTAAACAAGTTAACTCAAATCAAACAACTTTAAAGATTAACACCATTCGGGTTTTTCAAAAACAAAACATGCAACTTGATATCCTTAATCCTTGAATCACCAATCATCCTATTTTTCAACATCAAATCAATAACTCATGCATTTCAATACAATCAACTTGATTTCCTTAAAATAATAATGGCCATTCGGCCTTTTTAATCAAAACATCACATACAAACTCAAATATATGGTCTTAAGGTTCTAGAGCTCAGTTTTTACCATCATAGCTCACCACCGGTTCACCGGAGTTCATCACCGGTGGCAGTGGCATCACGGTGCTGCCCTCATTCGAGGGTGTCCAACCACGAAACCCCCGATTTCTTAACAAAAGAAATGCAGCAACACCACATGCAATCTGATTTCAGCACAATAATCACATAACACGAACTAATCAAGCAATCCCTCGGTTCTCGGCTCAAAACCGAACCCAAAAACACACACACACTTTGTATGCAAGCATAAACACACACATGCACATGAATTAAAGCTCTTGTATGGAATAAGGTTGATGATTCATGGAGGGTTTCAAAGAATTAGAGAGGGAGAGACAATATATCGAGAGAAATCAAAGAGAGAGAGTTGCCGAGAGAGAGAGAGAGTGAGAGTGAGAGAAAAAGAGGAGAGAAAAGAGTGAGTGCACGGAAAAGAAGAAGAAAATGGGGGAGGAAGGAGTGATTTATACTCCACCAAAACAAGGGCAAAATGGTAATCTAATAACTCCTTTTTGACTCACACATTCTTTCTCTTTTTACTCGAATGCAACAAAATTCGAATATAAAATATTTCTCTCTCGGAAAGTCGAGAATTATTGAAAATGACAATTTTAACACGTAGGTCTCGAAATTAGCTTTTTATCCATTACTCATAATAAGAATTTGAGCGAACGGTTGATTTTATATGAATTTCGCAAACTTGCTTTAATAAATACATTTTCCACATAAAATCGATTTAAAAATGCAAAGATCAACAATCAAATTCACTTATTATTTTTAAAAAGTCTCTAGGATCTTTACGAAGATAACAGAACGAATCCCATGTTTTTATCCTTCTCGGATGATTTTATAAAAATGTCCGAAGGTTAATTAAACCTTTACTTAAATCACGTAATTCCTTTAAAATTCGCAAAAATTGACACAGAATACATAGTCATGCATACAGTCAAGCAATCACACATATACAGTCACAAAACGACTCAGGTCTGATCATAGAACTTATCCCTCTTGAATCTTTTATCCTCTTTTACGCGTACCGAGTCACGTTCAGCCTGACGGCCCGACGCTCAGCGTTTCAATTACGCTTCTCATTATCTTTGCCAATCATCACGTCTCTTAGGACGAAATACTTTATTCATTCACTTCACATATAATTCTCATTTTATATTATTTAATTCCATATTTGGACGAGTTCCGTTCTACCTGATGGCCCGACACCACAACTTAACTTCTAAGCTGACTCTTTAAATTGGAACGTTTTTATCCACGCTCCTTAACTCTAGTATACAGATAAGACAAATAATCATCACTTAGTCACATTGTTATTCCTAATGAACTAACAATGAGATTTACAGAAGGGGGGTTGAATGTAAATCTCAAAACTTTTTCAAGTTTTGAGCAGTTTCAAAGGCTATGTGTTTAAGATAAACAAGTGTATGAATTGCTTTAAGCTAATACTGACAGATATATATTCAAACACTAATGTAAAGAACACAACAGACCTTAAAAACTTTTCTGGTGGATTGTTGTTCCACCAGAGATGGTATTTCAGAAAATCTGTGATTCAAGAAGTTGATCACAGCTGCGTCCTAGTACAAACTAGATAATTTTTCTCTCAAGATTTTTCTAAACAGCACTGGAAAAATTCTCATCTAATTACTAGCTGCTACTTGGTTTATATATCACCAAGTTTACAAGTGAAGACAAAGATAAAAAGTATAATAATAAAATAAGTTCTCCATTTGTTTCTTCTCCATTTTACTCCAGTGCATTGTTGACTATTGCCTCTTTATACTAGAGTAGAACGGCTGCTTTTTCTGATGTTCCTGAAATAGGCTACCACATCTCAGTTGTCTCTGTCAACCCATGTGCCTCTGTTTGTAGGTACAACTACCACTTGTCAACTGCTATTTAACAGAACATCCGTTGAAGCCTTCATCCGTTGATGGCTTTATCCGTTGATGTGTTAGCAGTTGAAGCTCTATCCGTTGATGCACTCATCCGTTGAAGCTTTAGAGACATCCGTTGAAGCTTTGTTTCTCATCCGTTGAAGGTCTTTAAGTTATCCGTTGACACCATTTCATTTATACAAAATTACAAGGCATGAAATACTTACAATTGGCCTTCCTATCTGCATATCCTCTAGTAGTCAACATGACTTATAATTTCCCTCAACATTTAAGAATTTATATCTCAAATTCAGAGACTGAAATGTGCTACAACACTAGACTTATTTCTAAGTAAAGCTACACCATCAACGGATAGCCAAAATGGTCTTATCCGTTGAGGCTACAAACACTAGATTTCTACTTAAGTGTTTTGTTAAACATATCATCAAACTAATGCACATTTATTCCTAACAATCTCCCCCTATTTATGTCTATAAGAATTGTAGACATAAATTCAAGGTTAACTTGATGATAACAAAACACTTAACAAATATATGAACTGAAACTAAGTAGAAATTCAAAAGTGCTGCAAAAGTGTATGTACTAGAAGGTAATTGAAGATTTACAGTATTTCCAAGGATGCTCCTCTAGCCTGAGCAAATCATCTTTTTCTTCTTTGATCCCTGGTTTTCTTTCCTAGCCCTTTATCATTTTCCTCAATTTGGAGTTGGAGTTGTCTGAAGAATTCAGCTTCATCTTCATCACTGATATCCAACTTAGATTGCATTTCTTTGAGAGTTTCATTGCTGGCAATCTTGAGTTGGTCTTCAAGTCTGAAAAATCTTCTGACTCCTTTATCATCTCTGAATTCCATCAACCAATGAGGTGATTTGTGAATTGTAGTTCCCCTTTCTTGAATGAGTAAGGTTCTGGGCAAGGCATTGGGCTCCCTCCAAGTTTTCCTTATGTTGGCAATCTTGTTGAGAATTTCAGTCTTGGCAGTCCTGGTAAAGCCAGAATCCTTTTGTATGGCTGAAAAGACTCTGATCAAGGTAGAGTAGCCTTCATTCAGAATCCTGTAGAGAGGCCATGTTCTTTCCCCAACTCCTTTGTATCTGAACACCAATCTCTCTGGTAGCTGTCTGTAAGCAGCAATTCCCCTTACATCCTCCAGCTCATCCAGATAGAGTTCAATGTCTGAAATTTCTTTTATGTCACAGATGTGAACATAATCATCTTTAGAAATGGGTGGCTTAGGGTTAGGTTTATGTTTTTGAGTGAATTTCTTAGAGTTTAGGGGAGGTGTAGATTTGGATTTTCTTTTCTGTTTCTTTGGTAGTGGAAGAGTGGTTAAAAAGGTAGGCAAATTGATGGTGTCCCAATCAATAGGTTCCTCTTTTGGGATGATTGGTTCACCATGGATGTTTATAGTGGGATCAGCAATAAAGGGTTCAGGTATGGAAGGTAGAGATTTAGTTTCTTCAGTGTTGCCTTCACTCCTTCTATGTGCCTTGGCCTTTCTTCTGTTTCCCTTCTGCCATTCCTCTTTTTCCTCCATACTTTCACCAAATATACTCCCAAAAACCTCATCTAAGTTTACAATCTTGTCTTCACCCCTGACTTCAATTCCTTTCTCATTTTCAACTAGACTTGACTTTAGCTTTTGTTCAAGCTTTGCTTGTGCTCTTTTGTCAGCCTTGAGTTTTTCAGCTTCTTTCTTTAACCTTTTGGTTTCTTCCCTCTTGGCTATTGAGAATTTGGGATGTCCTTGCATCACACATATGCTCTTGCCCTCTCTAAAGATAATAGCCATGTTTCTCCTTACTGCCTCATCCATGGTCTCCTTGTGTTTTATGATGCTAGTACCCAACACTTTGTCTTCATCAGGCTTTGGAAGAGGAAAGTCCACTTCTTTCATCTGAGCAAAGTCTAGAGGGTTCTTTGTGGAGTCCTTGCTGGATCTAGTGTTGGGCTTGAGAACCATAGGTTTTAGATTCTTGAAAGAAGTCTCTCCAACCTTATTTCTCCTTTCTGGCTTGTGCTCCATATTGATTGGTTCAACCTTTGTGCTATGTTTCACAGATATTGATTTATCTTGTGTTGAGCCAAACAGCTGTTGCATCCTTTCATCAATTCTCCTCCTTTGCTCTTTCACTTGAATTTCAGCTGCTGCTAGCTGGATTAAATCAATTCCATCAGGCTTTCCTTTGATTTGAATGATTGGAGAAGTAGTGATGGCAGGAACTAGCACTTTAGATATTTGGATTTTTGTAGATGGCTCTCCTTCCCCTTCCCTTTTACTCTCCCCCTTTTTGTTATCATCAAGGAGAGGGGTCAAGCCCTGTGCTTTTGCCAGCTGCATAAGTAGATTTGTTTGAGATTGTTGGTTGTGAAGAATGGTGGCCACAGAATCTTCAATAACTTGAACTCTGTCTTCCAATTTGGCCAGCCTCTTTTCAGTATGTGATTCCTTTTTCAATCTCAACAAAATGTCCTGCATTGTACCATAGGGCATGACTGAATCCAATTTTTCAGAATTGTAGGATTTCAAGTCAGCAATATCCTTTCTGAGTTCATCCACACTCAGATTCTTTCTTACTTGCTGCAACTTCATGAGATGCAGTGAGTCCAAGTGAGCTGTAAGGATAGCCTTTGTACCAGCATGAGAAGTTTTCTGAATGGCCTGTTTGATAGTATTGATTTGTTTGACTAAGGAGACATTGAATTGCCCTGTTGTAGACTCCTTTGTGAAGGCCCATTCAGGTAGATTTGGAATAGAACTAGGGCCTTCATCTCCCCCTAAGTTCATGCTTCCATCAGAAGAAACAAAGTCATCATCATCAGAATTTACTCCAAATTCTTCAAATGACTCACCAGCTGTTGAAGGCATCTTGTTAGTAGCAGCTTTGTCCCTTTGAAGAGATGCTGTTGTATGTACTAGATGTAGTGTCTTTTCTGCCTCCACATTGCCCTGTGCAGCCAATAATTGATAGGCTGAAACAGGATGAGTAAAAGTGTCAGCATCCAAGGAAATGTTATCAATAACAGCTTTGTAATGTTGCTGAAATTGTCTTTCCTTTTCAGCATCATTCACAATCATTGACTCACTAGCAATGGCTGGATCCATCCTTATTTCTGCTGTACCTGCCTTTCTCTCATTTTCTCTATGTTCTTGCATCAGGGGCTCCCCCTGGCTCACACAACTCACTCCCTCACCTTCACCTACTAAGGTGGTACTCCTCTCACTTACTTTTGCCATGCTGGAAAAAATAGCATGCATGTTTGAGCTCTCAATCTCTCCTTTTGCCTGGGAGCAACCCAGCCTCTCACTCAAATTGTCACTCCCTTCCCTCAGTCCTAGAAGTGATTGTACAGTAATCAAGTCTTCTACACTTGGAATTGTTTCAGTTGTGTGTGTAGAGACTATCAACGGATGAGGAATAGCCGTTGAAGGTGAAACTGATGGTATCAACGGATAACTGCTGTTAAGCTTATCCGTTGAAGAACAACCACTTGTCAACGGATGAGTGATATCCGTTGAAGAAGGAAAATAAGTAGAAATTGAAAGTGATATAACTGTTGAATCTGTGTAGATTGATATGAGTTTTGGTGACACAGATCCTTCAATTACATCTGAAAGAATTTGCGGGTGATCCAACAAATCATCTAAAAGATGATGATCACCTGTATTTGAGTGGGGCTCCTCCCTGAGTTGTAAAGAGGGAGAATCAGGAATTGATGGGAATAACATATCCACATCTAGAGATGGTGAAGAAGTGTGTGGTGATTGATGTGTGTTAATTGTGAGAGAATGGGGCTGTGACTCCACATTTGTTGGAGCCACATCAAACTGAGTTTGAGAAGGCATAGATACAGATGGATGTATCTGTGCAGTGTGTGCACCCTGTGTAGAAGATTGGGTTCTTGCTCTCTTTCTTCTAATAAAGGCTTTTGTTGGTGAGTGTTTGGCTTTAGTGTCCCTCCCTCGTTTGTTCTGTGTTCCTGGTTGGGAACTATTTTCAATAGTTACATCCTTTTGGGAGAATGCAGCTAGGGATGTGCTAGTAACCTTTTCAACCACCACAGCTTTTTGAGAAACTGTGGTTTGGCTAGCTTGGGAAACACTTATCTCTCCTTCCTTATCCTGGGGGTTTCTTTGATGTTCACCCCTCCCCTCACCACTCACACCCTGTTCACTCCCCTCAGGGTTAAGGGTAGGTGTTACAACTATTGTCTTTTGAGAAACAACAGAGGAGGTTTTCTTTGTCTTTGATTTTGAAAGTTTAGTTTTGGTGACCTTGGTAGGAATCTGTTGGGGCATTGTCACAGATTCCATGGGCACACTAGAAGATAAAGAAATAGAGGGGATGGAAGAAGTAGGAGTTGTAGAAGCAATTACCTCACTTACCTGAGGTGCATTCGTGATTGGTAAATATACCAATGGCACACTGCTGTTGAGATCCATTGTCAATAAATCTGCAAGAACTCTTTTCTCTTGTGCCCAGCACTTGAGTTTATTATTCTCATTGGTTATGACCAAACCTTCAGCAACATGGTTAGCCAATAACATAAAGAATCTAGCATAATAGATGTTATTAGATCTATTAGCTTTGTTACCTAATCTAGTACCCAATTCTAGCATAACATAGTTGCTAAAATTAAAATACCTATCAGAAACAAGCATATAGAGCATATTAACAAGAGATGAAGTTATGGCATCAAAATTGCTAATTTTCCCAGAGAAAACCTTGATAAAGGCATCCCCAAGAAAACTCCATTCTTTCCTAAGGCCTTTTCTTTTAATACTCCCTAAACTCGCAGAGTTAAGAGAATAACCTATGGAATCTAACATACTGGATACATCATTATCAGTGTGTGGTGTCATGGCATTGTTCTCAGGTAATTTAAAACATGCTAGTAAATCATCACAGTTAACACAGTGATTTTTACCTTTGAGAGTGAAGGAGATAGTCATATCTATTGAGTTGAACTCAGCAGTTGTCCAAATCTCCTCAACTACTTCACAGTAAATCGTTGGGGCTTCCAGCATTGCATAGCTAAGTTTACAGTTTTTGATGAAGTCCATCATTTTGTGATAATCGGAGTGGGCTTCATTCTTTTCTACCAAAGCTATGAAATTGTTCTTCTCATAGATGAATCCGGATTGAGACATAATCTTTACTACTGGTGCCATTGTTGTGAGTAGAATTTGCAGAGAATAACTTGAAGGTTTTGCAGAGAGAAAATGGTAAAAGCTTTGAAATTTCAAGAAAGCGTAAAGTAAAAAATGAAAAATCAGAAGGGCTTATATACTTTCTCAAATTAAAAAGCATAAATAAGAGATTAAACAATAAATATATGTAAGTGAATTTCAGCCGTTTAAGAATAAACTGTAAGTATTCTAAAAACTACCTTTAAAACAAATACATACAGCTGTATGTATGAGTATCAACGGTTAAGACAATAGAATCAACGGCTGTGAAACACCTGAATCGACTGATGTGATATTTCAACGGATAAGGTAAACTGTCATCCGTTGAAGAGCACTTCAGTTTTATCCGTTGACGGATAAAAATTCCAGAAATGTGTATGACTTTCAACGGATAATGAACATCCGTTGACAGAACAATTTTGACTTTCAACGGATAGGGAATATCCGTTGATGGAATAATCTGTGTTAAAAATCAAATTTGTTCTTGCAGCTAATACATTTCAGGCTTCAATTCAAATTGCAATAAGGACATGAATTTTAAGAGTAATTAAGCATACCTAGCTCACTTACCAATCTTGTGAATGTGGATTCATCAAGTGGCTTGGTAAATATGTCCGCAATTTGTTGTTCACTTGGAACAAAATGAAGTTCCACTGTACCTTTCATCACATGTTCCCTAATGAAGTGGTACTTGATATCAATGTGCTTGGTTCTTGAGTGCTGCACTGGATTTTCAGTAATGGCAATGGCACTTGTGTTGTCACAAAATATTTGAATTTTGTCAACAGTCATACCATAGTCAAATGACTGGTTCCTCATCCATAGTATTTGTGCACAGCAACTACCAGCTGCAATATACTCAGCTTCAGCTGTTGATGTGGAAACAGAATTCTGCTTCTTGCTGAACCATGATACAAGCTTGTTCCCTAGAAATTGACAGGTGCCTGTTGTGCTTTTCCTGTCTATTTTGCAACCTGCATAATCTGCATCTGAGTAGCCAATTAGATCAAAACCAGACTCTCTAGGGTACCAAATTCCTAGATTTGGAGTCCCCTTGAGATATCTGAAAATTCTTTTAATGGCCACTAAGTTAGATTCTTTAGGGTCAGCTTGAAATCTAGCACAGAGACATGTAGAAAACATTATATCAGGTCTACTAGCAGTTAAATATAAAAGTGAGCCAACCATGCCTCTATAACTTGTAATATCCACAGACTTTTCAGCCTTGTTTAATTCAAGCTTAGTGGCAGTGGCCATGGGAGTTTTTGCAGGTGAACAATCCATTAAGTCAAACTTCTTTAAAAGATCATAAATATATTTAGTTTGACTAATGAAAATTCCACTACTAACTTGTTTTACTTGTAACCCAAGAAAGTAAGTTAGCTCTCCCATCATGCTCATTTCATATTTACTTTGCATTAATTTAGCAAACTTTTTACAAAGCTTATCATCTGTAGATCCAAATATAATATCATCTACATAAATTTGTACAAGTATCTTAGAGCCATTAACATTTCTAAAGAAGAGAGTTTTGTCAACAGTACCTCTTGTGAAATGATTATCTAGAAGGAACTTTGACAAAGTCTCATACCAGGCTCTAGGTGCTTGCTTTAGTCCATAGAGTGCTTTCAACAGATAATACACATGGTCTGGAAAATTTTGATCTTCAAAACCTGGAGGTTGGCTTACATAAACTTCTTCCTCCAATTCCCCATTTAGAAATGCACTCTTGACATCCATCTGATAGACTTTAAAATTGGCATTAGCTGCATAGGCTAGAAAGATTCTGATGGCTTCAAGTCTTGCAACTGGAGCAAATGTTTCATCAAAATCTATTCCCTCTTGTTGAGAATAGCCTTTAGCAACCAATCTGGCTTTATTCCTTATGACAATGCCATTTTCATCCATCTTGTTTCTGAATACCCATTTTGTGTCAATGGAACTCTTGTTCTTTGGCTTGGGTACCAGCTTCCAAACTTTATTTCTCTCAAATTGGTTCAGCTCTTCCTGCATAGCTAATATCCAATCTGGATCCATTAAGGCTTCTTCCACTTTCTTAGGTTCCTCCTGAGATAGAAAACTACTATACAGACATTCATTTTGAGTAGCTTTTCTTGTTTGCACTTTAGATGATGCATCACCAATGATCAGTTCAAAGGGATGATTCTTGGTCCATTTCCTTTGAGGTGGAAGATGTGCTCTAGATGAGGTGGCCTCAGTATTGTCGTGATGTGAGACAGAGTGTTGATCAGTTGAAACTCCCCCTGAGTTGTTGGTCCTTTGCAGGAAACTTGGAGTTCTATCAACTGATGATGTAAATCGATTATCCATTGATGAACTATAATCAACGGATACTTCATTATGTACTTCAACGGATGATGCACTATGTCTTTCAACGGATACTGCATTGCCTCTTTCAACGGATGCAGAATTCTGTGCATTATCCAAGGGCATATCTTGAATCCCTTTTGAAGTGTCATCTCCATCAATCTCCTCTTCACTATCATCACAATATATCTCAATGTTGTCAAATTTGAGTCTTTCATGGTGTCCCTCATCTGTTAGTCCATCAATCTTTTTATCATCAAACACAACATGCACAGATTCCATAACAATGTTGGTTCTTAGATTGTAGACCCTATAAGATTTTCCAGCTGAGTAACCAACAAATATCCCTTCATCAGCCTTTGGATCAAACTTCCCTTTATGGTCAGATTGATTTCTCAGTATAAAGCATTTACATCCAAAGACATGAAGAAAGTTTAGAGTTGGTTTTCTTCTCTTGAACAACTGATAAGGAGTCATGCCTTTAGCTTAATTGATCAAAGAAATATTCTGAGTGTAGCAGGCACAATTAACAGCTTCAGCCCAGAAATATGTTGGTAACTTTGATTCTTCAAGCATTGTTCTAGCAGCCTCAATTAAAGATCTGTTCTTTCTTTCAACTACCCCATTTTGCTGAGGTGTTCTTGGAGCTGAGAACTCATGCATGATTCCATTTTCTTCACAGAACAGCCTCATTGTCAAATTCTTGAACTCAGTTCCATTGTCACTCCTGATATTCCTAACCTTCAAGTCAGGATGATTATTGACTTGCCTGATGTGATTGATAATGATTTCACTTGCTTCATCCTTTGATCCAAGAAAATAGACCCATGAAAACTTTGAGAAATCATCTACAATCACCAAGCAATATCTTTTTCTTGCAATTGACAATACATTGACTGGTCCAAACAAATCCATATGTAGCAGCTGTAATGGTTCATCAATTGTTGTTTCAAGCTTCTTTTTGAATGATGCTTTCCTTTGTTTGCCTTTCTGACAAGCATCACACAAACCATCCCTTGAGAATTCAACAAGAGAAATTCCTCTAACTAAGTCCTTTTTGACTAGATCATTTATTGTCTTGAAATTCAAATGGGATAGCTTCTTGTGCCATAGCCAACTTTCAGCTGAACTTGCTTTGCTGAAGAGACAAGTAATAGATTCTGCATCTGTAGAGTTGAAGTCAGCTAAGTACACATTTCCTTTTCTAACTCCAGTTAGAACCACTTTGTTGTCTTTCTTACTGGTGACAACACAGGCTTCTGAATTGAAGGAAATTGTATTCCCTCTATCACATAGTTGACTGATGCTCAGTAAGTTGTGCTTGAGACCATCAACTAATGCAACTTCATCAATTATGACATTCCTTGTTGAAATCAAGCCATATCCCATAGTAAACCCTTTGCTGTCATCTCCAAAGGTTATGCTAGGGCCAGCTCTCTCCTTAAACTCTGTGAGTAGGGAGAAATCTCCTGTCATGTGTCTTGAACAGCCACTGTCCAAGTACTATAGATTTCTTCTTTTTCCCTGCACACCATAAAATCAATCAAGTTGATTTTGGTACCCAAGTTTCCTTGGGTCCATTCTTGTTAGCCTTTCTCCTAGACTTCATTCCTCCTACATCTTTAGACCTAGGTAACTTTGAGTCAACCTTGATCTTAGATGTAGTTGGTTGAGGTGTAGGGTTAGTCACAGAATCATTTAGCACATTTGGAATTTGATAAGGCATGGATTGTGCAAGCATGTTATTCCATATTGGCATATTGTATGGCATTTGAGGCATACTAAATGCAGCAAGATAAGGATTGTTAAAATATGGCATGTTTGCAAAATGTGCATAAGGATTCTGTTGAGACATAACAGGCATAGCATGCAGAGGTGATGCAGACATATTAGGCATGGAAGAGGGCACAGTTATGGGAGTTTTCTTAATAGATTTGCAATTAGCAGATAGATGATTAACACTACTACAATGCACACAGCTTTTTCTAGGAGCATACTTATCAGGTGTGTAATTGTTATGTTTGTTAACCCCTACCTTCCCATTTCTATTAGATTTCCTTTTAGTTTCCTTTTTATCCTCAACCACTTTGAGCCTATTCTTTAACTGTTCTAAGGTCATGTGTCCTATATTCACCTTACTGAAATCTTTGGATGTGCTTGCTTCTTCTTTGACAAAGTTCTTGGAAGTTGAACCAAACTTTTTGTTGAGTTTCTTTAGATTTTCACTTTTAGAAACATCTACCTGTTTTAATTGAGGAACCTTCAACGGATGCTCCTTTTCTTCCTTCAACGGATAATTTTCATCATCCGTTGATTCCACATCCGTTGACAGCCCATCAATTAATTCCATTTTCTTTTTGTTTTTATCCCAGGCAGTCTCACAAAATGATTCAATTCCTTGGACCTTGACAATTTGAGCACTAACATCCCTAGATGTCTTCCAGGCTTTAATCACCTCTTGCTCTCTCTCTAATTGATTAGAAAGTATTTCTACTTTCTTAACAGATTCAGCTAGTTCATTTTCAACAGATATGCAATGTAGCTTAGTTTTCTCTAGGTCAATCAACTTATCTTCTAACACAGCATTTCTATTACTTAGAAACAAATTGTTCTCTTTAATCCTACTATTTTCTTTAGAAAGAGATTTAAGAGACACACGCAAATGATACAGTTCAGTAGACATGTCATTAAAAGCATCATTGCACTCTTCTTTAGTAAGATGTGTTAAATCAGTAGTGATTACCTGGTTGCTTGATGAACTTACTTCATTTTCCTCAGAATCAGCCATGAGAGCCAAGTTGACATATTTCACATCTTCATCCTTTTCTTCTCCATCAGCTGCCCAGTCTTTTTCTTGAGTAATGAAAGCCCTCTCCTTTTGCTTGAGCAGATCAAAATATTTCTTTTTGTAATCTACTTGGTCAAATTTCTTCTTTTCAGAAGTTGGCTTTCTGTACTCACTTGCAAAGTGTCCACTTATACCACAATTGAAACACTTGAACTTGGATTTGTCCACCATGTTCTTATGAGGTTTAGTGGCTCTAGTATTTTTCCTAAATTTCATCTTTGCAAATCTTCTGGAAAGAAATGCAAGATGCTCATCAATACCATCAGAGTCATTGTAACACCCCCAGATCCGGGGTCGGGGATCCGGGTCGTCACGGTCTTTCTTTCCACAATATCACTTCACTTAATTAATAATAAATAACCTTATGCTGTGACCCCACACTAACACACGCCACAACCCGTTATAGTCTCAGAGATGAAATTTAAATAAGTACAAGTCTTTGAATCCACAATTTAAAAGTTATTACAACCCAAAATGATTACTTGATAAATTTACAGTTAATTGCCATTATCTGCCACAAGTTATAATTATACATAATTGATTCTCAAAAGTAGATGGTCTGATCTATAATAGATCTACCTCTGCAGCTATAGCAGCTACAACATCAACGGGAAGACGCGGGACGCTTCCCACGCGCTTGCGCTGGGTCTGCTGGAGTCTGGCCATCTTTCCTAACTGTTGTTGTGTGATGAAGAAATAAAGCAAGGGTGAGCAGCAAGCCCACCAAAATAATATGTATAATGATTAATAGTATATGAGCCTTCTCATAGTACTCATGAAAGTCTTGGTCAAAAGAAATGAACCAAGTTTGATATCTTAATGCGATGAAGTCGTAAAATATTCAGTATATATACATATATACTTTTCAAAATCTTGGAAGTCCTCTTCCATCCATAATATACACAGAGTTCCAGTTTATAACTGTATACACAAAAAATATCGTTGCAAGGTGATCTCATATATCTAACCTTGTCTCAACATTTTTCCGAAAATCTTTGTCATTCATAAGACAATCATTAACTAGATATAAGTTTAAAAGATGAAGTTACAAGATACCCCAAAATACTTATATCTTTACCAAATACTACTTGAACTACCCCCGTTCAAGTTATAATCAGTTTCAAAGGTTCATCACATAGATGAGACTACAAGATAAGACTTGAATAGATTCAATCTTTGAAATATCATTATAAATAATGAAGTTACGAGATACTTCATTAAGTCCTGATATATATCCATATATATATATATATATATATCTCATACATTTCCTGAAAATCTCTGTCATGTAAAGTATGAACAGAGTTATAATATCCAATGAATTTTGGAAAGGAAAAGAATTTTGGCATAAACCAGATATCTTGCTGATCAGGCAAAGATACCAATAAGTAACCTTTTCTACTGTAGATGGATGAATTCCTCACCGGTCATCACCCTGGCCACATTAGGACCTCACGCTAGACCGTTACCCGGCCACTCACGCGTTGATGGACTGCCACCCAGCCACTTACACTTTGATAGACCGTACCCCGGCCTGTCGCTTATGCCGACTCAATTAGATGGGCTTACTTCCCGAACATTGGGCAAGTAATCAATTCATTTATCAAAACAGCAACCTTGTTGCGAATATAAAATACACCATAGAGCCGGATCCCTCAGGTTTTGAACGAGTATTTAAATCCCCTTTAAAAGGAAGATCTTAAATATAAAAATGAGTTTTGGGATCCGCTCTAACTTTTAAAAATCATTTTGAAGACTCGAAAACATTTTTAAGAATGTTTGGAGTAATGCTGATTTAATAAAATAAATCAGTCCCAATATGAAAGAAATATCTGAATATTATTATTTAAATAATATTCCCATAAAGAATAATTGAGGTAGAAGTTGGAAAACTTATACTTGAATGAATAGCAATTAATCAAAGATATACTTATACGAAAGTAATATCTTTACTTGAATATCAAAAGTAAGTTTGATTATCGAACATTATTCTTTAATAAAATAAAGAATATTAATAAATAGTAAGCGGAGTCATAATACCTCGAATGAATATTATAAACAATATTCATTAAATAAAATAAAGGAGTCATACATCCTCAAATGAATATCCAATAATAATCATTAATAATATAAACTGAGTCATAAGCCCTCGAATGAATATTCAAAATAATATTCATTAAAGAAAATAAAGTTATCGAATAAACCTTATTCGATTAATAGTTTTGAAAACTATAACCATATATTTATATAAATATATATATTATACTCGGGATCCTCGACTCCCGGTTTAGAAAATATTTCCACCTTTTGGGTCCCTATACTAAGGGTATATGCAAGTTACCGCTATCCTCTAGCATAGGTATTATCAACTGAATCAACAATTATATATGGAAAGAATATGAAACAGGCATGCATATATATACCATAGCAGCATGCTTCAATATATTGCAACATTTGCTAATATAAACATCATGCATCTATCACAAGATAATGCATATACATATATACATCACAACAACAGTATAACGGGTAGAAAACTTGCCTGAGCGACTGGGGGTTAGGAATGGCTCGGGACGAGTCTGGTAACCTATAAACAACAAGTAAGTTGGAATTAAACCAAAGTCACTTGTAAATCTATACTTTAACTAACTTAGACTCTAACGCTTGTTTTGCGCTTACTGATTCTCTTAAGTCACTCGAGTACCCTCGGCTCCACCATTTCTAATAATTTAACCTTTACGAGTTTTAAGGCGATTCCTTCGCGAGTGTCTTACCAACTGCCTAACACACTTACCATAAATGTTTCATACATTAATTAACCCTTTTTGGTCTTTAACCTATGTTTCAAAGTAAGGCGAGGGGAAAAGTTTCGTTCGCGAAACGCCGTTACTTGAAACGGTCGTTTCTCCTAAACCGTGCATCGGAATCGAACGAACTACATATCAAAACGAAGCTCGTAACATGAGCTATCTAAACATGGCAGTGGTAATAATCTAGTAGGAGGTTCTCGGGTCCTAATGTTATGCACAAAAACAGTCCAAAGAAAATCGGACGTTACGACGGCTATGTTTACGCGATTACCAATGTTTAAACTACTCCAATTAACCACCAACCAACTCATAACCATCAATACAACAAAATTTCACCTAAACCATACCATATCAGTCCATAATCTCCAAGGTTTTCAACTCAAACAACCACAATCAAGACCTATGAACTATAATCAAGCTTCAATTACCAAAACACTTCCAAATCAAACCAAACTACTAATAATCACAATCCATGCTTCTCATTTCACAACACCAACCATTAAACTTACTAACAAATAAAGTAAAGGCTAGGGTTTGAAGTTTATACCTTCCTTGGGAGGTGTTAAGTTGCTAGGAAGCCTTAGGGAGCCTCCTACAAGCTTGATCTTTCCAAAGAAATCAAGAACACAAAGTTAGGCTTTGAAGTTTCTAAAAGTCCGATTTAAAGAACTGTAAAAATGAGGGTCTTACCATAATTATTTGGACGAGACTTGTGAACAAGAGTTGTAGGCCATCTCAATACCTTTCCAATGAGCTATAGAACACAATATTTGAGTGAGAAATGAAGGAGATACAGCAGTTTTAGTGTTCTGGTTCTGTTTTGGCCGAGAGCATGAAGAACAATGCCTTGGTTTCTTTTTGATTTTGATGAAAATGATTTTACTTGGCTTGGTTGCTTTGTTTTTGTGTTTGATTTAGTCAATTACCTTGTTGCCCTTGAATTTGTGTGGTTCTCATTCAACCACACCTCCTTCCTTCCCATGTCATGCTTGTGTCATCCTCATGATGTCATCCTCCCCTCCTTGTCCTCTTTCTATTGGTTGGATGACATCATCCCCACTAATCCCCTTGATTAACTTCCTAATCATTTGCCTAATGACCGCTGATCTGTTATACGGTTTGCTTAACTTTCATCTTCGTTTATCGTTTGAGGGATCATACCCGGGATCTTATTACTTAGGTTCCCTTAACCTTTCTCAATATATTGTATTCCTTTTATGATCCTCTCTTATAATCCTTTAATTTAAATCCTTTTTATCCTGTTACCTTATACTCAATTCTTTCCGTATCTATTGGATTTCCGGGAAAAATCAAAGTGTTCGGATTTGGATTCTGACGATCTTTACATACACTTATATCCCATATAAAGTACTAATAAAATCTCAGAATATCCATATCAGAACCCCTACATAGTGTGGCATGAAAAGTTTTCTCATTCAGCAAAAACACTATTCATAAGGGTTTCAAAAATTTCCCAAAAATTGGGGTTATTACAGTCTCCCCTCCTTAAAAGGATTCCGTCCCGGAATCAAATAGAAAATGAATAGGGATACTCTCTTAGCATTGTACTTTCTAACTCTCGAGTAAATTTTCCCACATTGTGGTTCTACCATCAAACTCTTACTAGTTTGATAACCCTTCTCCTAAGCACTCGTTCCCTTTTACTCTATACCCTTCCTGGTTGCTCCATATAGGTTACGTCTGGTTGCATGTCTATGCGCTCATATGCCCCTATTTGTCTGGCATCCGAATTACACTTCCTTAACATTGATACGTGGAACACGTTATGAACTTGCTACAGGTTCGGGGGTAGGGCTAGCTCATATGCTAACTTCCCAAACGTCTTAATATATCCAAGGGTCCAACAAATTGTAGACTTAGCTTTCCTTTCTTTCCGAACCTCATCAATCCTTTTCAAGGGTTTCCAAGGGGATACCTATAACATTACTAGGCCCCCTATTTCATACTCTTTGTCCTTTTTGAGTCATATCAGCATACCTCTTATGTCCATCTTGGGTTACTACCAGCCGTCCTCTGATTAGATCTATCATATCCTTGGTCATTTAGACCACTGCTGGTCCGAGCATCTTGCGCTCTACAACTTCATCCTAACATAAGGGAGATCGATATTGTCTTCCCTCAAGGATCTCATAAGGCGATATCTCAATACTGACATATGATCTATTGTCGTAAGAAAACTCAATCCGTGTTAAGTGATCATTCCAATTTTTTTCAAGTCTATTGCACAGACTCTCATTATAGCTTTTAGCATTAGAGCTTTTGCTTCTCAATACCCATTCTTTTCCAGTTCGTAATCGCTACTACCTTCCGTTCCTAATATTATACTGGTTATACTTTTGCTCGTTAGCGTTCTATAACCTTTTAATAACCACGTCAACCTTAGTATCACGAATGTGTTTCCATTCCGAATACTACCACAACTTTATTACTCCTTTTTCAGCTGTTTCTATTTCCCAAAGTTTGATCAATCATATAGAAGTAAAGGAATTTGTTGAGAGATCACTATGATCATGAACACTTGTTATCTCGCATAGTTAGTACATAAGGTGGCCAGCCTTTAGTACTTGACAAGCAATTAAACAATAGTTGGTATCCTACTAGGCTTCTATCACACAGATAGACAGTCATTCGGCAATACCTCCCCTTCTAGAAGGGTTGTTCTTCTCAAATTACATAATGAAAAGAAGAGAAAAGAACGAACTGAAGAGAATTGTATATATATAAAAAAATATACTGCCACAAAATATCTGGCTTGGAACCTACCTCTGAACTATAGAGGTTTGTCATAGGAGAACAAAACATATATGTATTTATATCTACATCAAGTATTATAGCATCCTATTTCACATGCCTAAATATTTCTATTCCGTTCATCATTCTATGGACCCATGCTCTTCCTCGAGCTTATACACAATCACCTTTGAAACTCCCTCGACATCGAAAATCGAATCTGGGATCTCATTCTATACATCATCGCTACTAGAATTCTATGCTTGCACCGCAACCTTCTTCGTATAATAATACGACTCTCTATTGATAAGAAAGAATAATAATTCACTAGGTAGATACTCTACTTAATTAGTCTATCAATGATAACTTATACACTACCACGACCCGATTAGTGGTACTCAATCTCAACACCCATTCCAATACAACTCTCACGGTTGTAATCAGCTCATTACTCGCAGAATCATTGCTGCCTTACTATGGTCCACCACTGACCTACTGTCGTCATTCACTTTTCCATAAAATCTTAATATCTAACCATACGGAGTCCATACATCTCGTATCTAATTCTCCTAAGGAGTTAACATAACCACCAATCACAATTCATGAAGAACACTCCAAACTCTGACGTACTTTCATGACATGAAGTAGATAAAATTGCAGAAGAGTTTCAATCAAAGCAACGATAGCAGGTTAATACCATTCTTAGTCATATGCCTTAAATAGAAGACTTAACTCAAAGGTTCGTTTAGTCCTTTTTGAAACATGGTCCTGGATTATTCTCAAGATAGTACCTCCTAAGATAGATAGCCCGTTCCTGGCGATTACACGAATTAAACCTTTACCAACTACTATTACGGTTGGGTATTGCACAGTCATCAGAAGGAATATCAATCTTCCAAACCATAATTCAACCTTCACATTTTTAACCATCATCACTGTTTTCTTTTGGCACACGCGCCTATAATTATCCACTTACCTTTAAAGTGTCGGCCACCTCTTTGGCCTTTCCTGATAGTAAAATTTCCTTACAGTCAATGTCATTTTAACCACCTCCAAATAAATTTTCTACCTTATTTCCGATCACTACTTGAGTGAAGATGTTTTCCTTAAAATCAGATGGGAAAGAAAAGAAAAAAAAAATATCACCATTTTTCCATAAGTTATTGCCTCAATCTTTAGAGGCTAATCACTGTCAAGACTGACTCTCAATCATACTTTGAACATTTTTTATCTTAAGTCCTAATTGCCCTGAACAATTTCGACCATTACTGGTTCGATCCATACTTTCTCGTGGTTTAACACGTACCCCACTTGGCATCATTATAATTATGTCATATTTCCTTTATCAATATTTTTATTCTTGAGAATTTCGAATATTTCCTTTCTCTTTGTAAAACCTCTAAGGTTATCCTTCAATCGTTCCTCCTGTATTCCCTATATACAGGGCATATCAAAATACCATTTACTAATACTAGAACCATTGTCTATATACTTCTGAAAAATTTCTCCACTGATCCTTAAAGGTTATTATTACCTTAATCCTTTCCAATTCATACTGTCAAAACTCATACTATCCCTATTAAGGGTGAAATGCCAACCTTTATGCATTCCCCTAGGATTCGTTTTAAGTTACCGATGTTCTATCCTTAATTCCACCTTTAAAAAGGTACAAGCATCCTTCCATGGATAAATAAAGTCATATATCCCTGATAAGGGTATCTTATTCAATCATTTCCACCTCGATAGTCTATACCGAATTTCACAATAGCATCCTTATTCAAGTTAAGGTCAATCCACATGGCCTCCAAAAGATAAAAATGGTTATCCGCTTTTCTTTCCTGATTTGGTAATGATCACATGGATGATCTGGAAGATATTGGTCGTGTTCAACGTGAACTTCTTCTTAATAAATCCTTATTTACTTTTGTTGTTTATCTCAACAGTCATCTCAATGTTGGGATATCTTTCATACCTGGCGTCTCCCTTCCTGGGTATCAAGCCACCAGTCTTACACTTCACATTCTTGAAGGTCACTTCCTTCATCCAATTTTCTTAATTTCTTACTTTCTTGTCTCCTCAGTCTATCCGCGTCTCATTATTTATCCTTCGAACTATCTCAAGGTTTCTTCGAATCCTCCCAACTTACAGGGGATAATATATATGTATCTCTTATACCTTCAACCATCAATTTAACTCATGGTATATCACCCTCATCCTGACGATTACATACTTTACTATGTCTATTGCTACGAGTCTTTAGGGTTTCCTCATACCCAACTCCCTTATCATTCCTCAAACTCTATTGCCTTTATATTCCTTTCCACTTCAGTTTCTTTTTATTTTCCTTTCTCTTATCATTATTTCATGGACCAACACAACATAAACATTGATTTCATACATCCCGTCATTCTGGATTCGTGTCCTCAGAACGAATCTTGATAACTTTTACAACTTAGATTCATAATTCATCATACTCGTCTGCCTTTGTTCTGTCTCTAAAGCTTTTACACTATCTCCATAACCTTGGGAAGTACTTTCCTAAAACAATTGACTGAACTTAAATCAGTTTATTATAACCTCTGGCTCCGTGCCTTTCTTGGTCTTTCACCAGCGGGTGGCCTCTCTCTTAGGAGGGTAAGTGACAAAAATAGTCCTTTGTGGTTCGTCAATCATTTAGAATCTCAAATGATTCCTCTATTTCCTTTAGCCAGGCTCTTGCCTCGGCTGGGTCAGCTTGTTCCATGGAACTCTGAGAGCTTAGCGACTTAAAGGTCCTGAAAGAATTTCTCACCGTACTGTCTCCTCAGGGTGGTGGTTGGGGATAATAGTCTAAGTTCCCTTTAGACAGGTCCATGAATTGCCGTATAGGGGTACCATCTCGGGTCTCCTTTCCTTACTCGACTTTTTGTTTCCTTAGTATGAAATGTTTCATCCTACTCCCCATAATTGGGGTCATCTTTTAATTTAAAATCCTCATTTTCCACTCCATTATGTCATGGGTTCCTTCTATCTTGATGGCGACCTCCCTGACTATCACGTTCAGGGTTTGCTCTAAATCTTATTCCTCAAACTAGCTTTCATCTAAGATCTCATCTTTAAGCTCTTGAACATTTGGAACCCAAATTCTGTAGGAATACCTCATTATTCCCTTCTCATCTTTCTCGGTATTAACCTCTTATCTATTTGTTGGCTCTCTGCCTTCATTCATAACTTTTTCTGGCACAATATGATCTTTTCCAATAATTCGGGATGTATTGCTATCTCAAACAGCTTTTCGGTACCGGCTCCGGTTACCTTCACTACTATTTCCATTTTCTCAAAATCTCTTATAAACTCTCCAAAAGACATTATCATCTTGAGTCTCTCCTTTTTACTAAGGGCATCAGCCACCATATTGGCTTTCCCCGAATGATAAAGAATCTCCCAATCATAATTCTTGATTAGCTCTAACCGCCTCCTCTGGCGTATGTTGAGCTCTTTCTACGTAAGAATGTACTAGAGCACTTATGGCTTAGGTAATTCTCGCACTTCTCTCCATACAAAGTAGTGCCTCCAATCTTTAGGGTAAAACTATTGCCACGAGCCTAAGCTCATGGGCGGGGATATCGAATTTCATATTACCTTAATTGTCTTGACACAGACGCGATTATCTTGCTGTGCTAAGAAGCACCCTAATTCCTTATGCGAAGCGTCACTTACAAATCACAAAATCTCCTTTTTCCATCCGGCAACGCCAGCATAGGGGCCATCACCAACCTCTGCTTCAGTTCTTGAAAGTTGTTCTCGCATTTCTCTGTCCATTCGAACTTCTCAGTCTTACGAGTAAGCCGCGTTAAAGGGGCTACTATCTTTACAACTTGAACGAACCTCCGGTAGTGACCGGCCAATCCTACCTCTGGTAGTTGCCCTAACCATGGTCATCAATTCCTCAGTGGTCCTTTATTCATTCTTGTCAGGATCCTCCATGGGATCCTCCTCAACAACTATCCCTTCTAGGACAACATCCTCAACCGCTACATCCTCAATATCAACATCATTCGGTCCCGCATTAGGACGCTCTATCGGATCCATAATCTGATCCCCAATAAATAATAAAACATCATCGCGTTGATGTTCCTCAACTTCAGGGTTCGGAGTCCCGCTATCATATACGATAACGAACTACGCTTCTATCGCTACATTTATAAGGGTTCCCATAAGGGTTTTAACTGTCAGTACTACGTTAGGTAGTCCGATTATGAACTTGGCAAGAGTTCTTATTATCTTAGTGAACTTATTATCTTAACGTCTCATCATCTCTGAGGTTTATAACGCTTAGCTCTGATACCATTTCTGTAACACCCCCAGATCCGGGGTCGGGGATCCGGGTCGTCACGGTCTTTCTTTCCACAATATCACTTCACTTAATTAATAATAAATAACCTTATGCTGTGACCCCACACTAACACACACCACAACCCGTTATAGTCTCAGAGATGAAATTTAAATAAGTACAAGTCTTTGAATCCACAATTTAAAAGTTATTACAACCCAAAATGATTACTTGATAAATTTACAGTTAATTGCCATTATCTGCCACAAGTTATAATTATACATAATTGATTCTCAAAAGTAGATGGTCTGATCTACAATAGATCTACCTCTGCAGCTATAGCAGCTACAACATCAACGGGAAGACGCGGGACGCTTCCCACGCGCTTGCGCTGGGTCTGCTGGAGTCTGGCCATCTTTCCTAACTGTTGTTGTGTGATGAAGAAATAAAGCAAGGGTGAGCAGCAAGCCCACCAAAATAATATGTATAATGATTAATAGTATATGAGCCTTCTCATAGTACTCATGAAAGTCTTGGTCAAAAGAAATGAACCAAGTTTGATATCTTAATGCGATGAAGTCGCAAAATATTCAGTATATATACATATATACTTTTCAAAATCTTGGAAGTCCTCTTCCATCCATAATATACACAGAGTTCCAGTTTATAACTGTATACACAAAAAATATCGTTGCAAGGTGATCTCATATATCTAACCTTGTCTCAACGTTTTTCCGAAAATCTTTGTCATTCATAAGACAATCATTAACTAGATATAAGTTTAAAAGATGAAGTTACAAGATACCCCAAAATACTTATATCTTTACCAAATACTACTTGAACTACCCCCGTTCAAGTTATAATCAGTTTCAAAGGTTCATCACATAGATGAGACTACAAGATAAGACTTGAATAGATTCAATCTTTGAAATATCATTATAAATAATGAAGTTACGAGATACTTCATTAAGTCCTGATATATATATCCATATATATATATATATATATATATATATCTCATACATTTCCTGAAAATCTCTGTCATGTAAAGTATGAACAGAGTTATAATATCCAATAAATTTTGGAAAGGAAAAGAATTTTGGCATAAACCAGATATCTTGCTGATCAGGCAAAGATACCAATAAGTAACCTTTTCTATTGTAGATGGATGAATTCCTCACCGGTCATCACCCTGGCCGCATTAGGACCTCGCGCTAGACCGTTACCCGGCCACTCACGCGTTGATGGACTGCCACCCAGCCACTTACACTTTGATAGACCGTACCCCGGCCTGTCGCTTATGCCGACTCAATTAGATGGGCTTACTTCCCGAACATTGGGCAAGTAATCAATTCATTTATCAAAACAGCAACCTTGTTGCGAATATAAAATACACCATAGAGCCGGATCCCTCAGGTTTTGAACGAGTATTTAAATCCCCTTTAAAAGGAAGATCTTAAATATAAAAATGAGTTTTGGGATCCGCTCTAACTTTTAAAAATCATTTTGAAGACTCGAAAACATTTTTAAGAATGTTTGGAGTAATGCTGATTTAATAAAATAAATCAGTCCCAATATGAAAGAAATATCTGAATATTATTATTTAAATAATATTCCCATAAAGAATAATTGAGGTAGAAGTTGGAAAACTTATACTTGAATGAATAGCAATTAATCAAAGATATACTTATACGAAAGTAATATCTTTACTTGAATATCAAAAGTAAGTTTGATTATCGAACATTATTCTTTAATAAAATAAAGAATATTAATAAATAGTAAGCGGAGTCATAATACCTCGAATGAATATTATAAACAATATTCATTAAATAAAATAAAGGAGTCATACATCCTCAAATGAATATCCAATTAATAATCATTAATAATATAAACTGAGTCATAAGCCCTCGAATGAATATTCAAAATAATATTCATTAAATAAAATAAAGTTATCGAATAAACCTTATTCGATTAATAGTTTTGAAAACTATAACCATATATTTATATAAATATATATATTATACTCGGGATCCTCGACTCCCGGTTTAGAAACTATTTCCACCTTTTGGGTCCCTATACTAAGGGTATATGCAAGTTACCGCTATCCTCTAGCATAGGTATTATCAACTGAATCAACAATTATATATGGAAAGAATATGAAACAGGCATGCATATATATACCATAGCAGCATGCTTCAATATATTGCAATATTTGCTAATATAAACATCATGCATCTATCGCAAGATAATGCATATACATATATACATCACAACAACAGTATAACGGGTAGAAAACTTGCCTGAGCGACTGGGGGTTACGAATGGCTCGGGACGAGTTCTGGTAACCTATAAACAACAAGTAAGTTGGAATTAAACCAAAGTCACTTGTAAATCTATACTTTAACTAACTTAGACTCTAACGCTTATTTTGCGCTTACTGATTCTCTTAAGTCACTCGAGTACCCTCGGCTCCACCATTTCTAATAATTTAACCTTTACGAGTTTTAAGGCGATTCCTTCGCGAGTGTCTTACCAACTGCCTAACACACTTACCATAAATGTTTCATACATTAATTAACCCTTTTTGGTCTTTAACCTATGTTTCAAAGTAAGGCGAGGGGAAAAGTTTCGTTCCCGAAACGCCGTTACTTGAAACGGTCGTTTCTCCTAAACCGTGCATCGGAACCGAACGAACTACATATCAAAACGAAGCTCGTAACATGAGCTATCTAAACATGGCAGTGGTAATAATCTAGAAGGGGGTTCTCGGGTCCTAATGTTATGCACAAAAATAGTCCAAAGAAAATCGGACGTTACGACAGCTATGTTTACGCGATTACCAATGTTTAAACTACTCCAATTAACCACCAACCAACTCATAACCATCAATACAACAAAACTTCACCTAAACCATACCACATCAGTCCATAATCTCCAAGGTTTTCAACTCAAACAACCACAATCAAGACCTATGAACTATAATCAAGCTTCAATTACCAAAACACTTCCAAATCAAACCAAACTACTAATAATCACAATCCATGCTTCTCATTTCACAACACCAACCATTAAACTTACTAACAAATAAAGTAAAGGCTAGGGTTTGAAGTTTATACCTTCCTTGGGAGGTGTTAAGTTGCTAGGAAGCCTTAGGGAGCCTCCTACAAGCTTGATCTTTCCAAAGAAATCAAGAACACAAAGTTAGGCTTTGAAGTTTCTAAAAGTCCTATTTAAAGAACTGTAAAACTGAGGGTCTTACCATGATTATTTGGACGAGACTTGTGAACAAGAGTTGTAGGCCATCTCAATACCTTTCCAATGAGCTATAGAACACAATATTTGAGTGAGAAATGAAGGAGATACAGCAGTTTTAGTGTTCTGGTTCTGTTTTGGCCGAGAGCATGAAGAACAATGCCTTGGTTTCTTTTTGATTTTGATGAAAATGATTTTACTTGGCTTGGTTGCTTTGTTTTTGTGTTTGATTTAGTCAATTACCTTGTTGCCCTTGAATTTGTGTGGTTCTCATTCAACCACACCTCCTTCCTTCCCATGTCATGCTTGTGTCATCCTCATGATGTCATCCTCCCCTCCTTGTCCTCTTTCTATTGGTTGGATGACATCATCCCCACTAATCCCCTTGATTAACTTCCTAATCGTTTGCCTAATGACCGCTGATCTGTTATACGGTTTGCTTAACTTTCGTCTTCGTTTATCGTTTGAGGGATCATACCCGGGATCTTATTACTTAGGTTCCCTTAACCTTTCTCAATATATTGTATTCCTTTTATGATCCTCTCTTATAATCCTTTAATTTAAATCCTTTTTATCCTGTTACCTTATACTCAATTCTTTCCGTATCTATTGGATTTCCGGGAAAAATCAAAGTGTTCGGATTTGGATTCTGACGATCTTTACATACACTTATATCCCATATAAAGTACTAATAAAATCTCAGAATATCCATATCAGAACCCCTACATAGTGTGGCATGAAAAGTTTTCTCATTCAGCAAAAACACTATTCATAAGGGTTTCAAAAATTTCCCAAAAATTGGGGTTATTACAGTCATCTTGGCTGGAGTTGTCTTCATTCTCAGCAACTTGCTCCTTACCCTTGCTTGATTCTGATTTGCTTGTGCCATCTTTGGAGTTTAATGTTGATCTCACAGTTTCTTGTCTGCATTCTTTCTCATTTTCAGCTACCAAGGCAACTGAACCTCCTTTCTTTCTTCCCTTCTCCAATACCTCATCCTGTTTCAGCTCTAGTTCATAAGTCTTCAAGATTCCATATAATCTTTCAAGAGTGAAGTCCTTATAATCTTGAGAGTTTCTCAAGGAGACAGTCATGGGTTTCCATTCCTTTGGCAAGGATCTTAAAAATTTAAGATTTGAATCCTTCACCTGGTACACTCTACCATACAGCTTCAGTCCATTCAACAGCTTTTGGAATCTATTGAATGTGTCATTTAAAGATTCATTTTCTTCAAAATGAAAATACTCATACTGTTGAATGAGAAGCTGCATTTTGTTTTCTTTTACTTGTTCTGTACCTTCACACAGTAGCTGAATTGTATCCCAAACCTCTTTGGCAGTTGTGCAATTTATCACATTATCAAACATATCCTTGTCAAGACCATTAAACAAAATGTTCATAGCCTTCTTATCCTTGTGGACTTCTTCTGTGTCTTCCATTGTCCATTCTGCTCTAGGTTTTGGAATGGATTGACCAACAGCAATTGTGGTTGTAGCAAATGTGGCTACTTTGTGGGGAATGTGAGGACCATTCTCAATGCAGTTTATATAACCTTCATCTTGGGAGAGTAGATGAAGGTGCATTTTCACCTTCCAATGGTGATAACTGTCTTTGTCAAGAACTGGGATTTTTACTCCAATATCCTTCTTACTCATCTTTGTTAGTTTCCAAGAACTTTAAACTCTTTGTGTGTCAAGAGCCTGCTCTGATACCAATTGTTATTCCTAATGAACTAACAATGAGATTTACAGAAGGGGGTTTGAATGTAAATCTCAAAACTTTTTCAAGTTTTGAGCAGTTTCAAAGGCTTTGTGTTTAAGATAAACAAGTGTATGAATTGCTTTAAGCTAATACTGACAGATATATATTCAAACACTAATGTAAAGAACACAACAGACCTTAAAAACTTTTCTGGTGGATTGTTGTTCCACCAGAGATGGTATTTCAGAAAATCTGTGATTCAAGAAGTTGATCACAGCTGCGTCCTAGTACAAACTAGATAATTTTTCTCTCAAAATTTTTCTAAACAGCACTGGAAAAATTCTCATCTAATTACTAGCTGCTACTTGGTTTATATATCACCAAGTTTACAAGTGAAGACAAAGATAAAAAGTACAATAATAAAATAAGTTCTCCACTTGTTTCTTCTCCATTTTACTCCAGTGCATTGTTGACTATTGCCTCTTTATACTAGAGTAGAACGGCTGCTTTTTCTGATGTTCCTGAAATAGGCTACCACATCTCAGTTGTCTCTGTCAACCCATGTGCCTCTGTTTGTAGGTACAACTACCACTTGTCAACTGCTATTTAACAGAACATCCGTTGAAGCCTTCATCCGTTGATGGCTTTATCCGTTGATGTGTTAGCAGTTGAAGCTCTATCCGTTGATGCACTCATCCGTTGAAGCTTTAGAGACATCCGTTGAAGCTTTGTTTCTCATCCGTTGAAGGTCTTTAAGTTATCCGTTGACACCATTTCATTTATACAAAATTACAAGGCATGAAATACTTACAATTGGCCTTCCTATCTGCATATCCTCTAGTAGTCAACATGACTTATAATTTCCCTCAACATTTAAGAATTTATATCTCAAATTCAGAGACTGAAATGTGCTACAACACTAGACTTATTTCTAAGTAAAGCTACACCATCAACGGATAGCCAAAATGGTCTTATCCGTTGAGGCTACAAACACTAGATTTCTACTTAAGTGTTTTGTTAAACATATCATCAAACTAATGCACATTTATTCCTAACACACATAATTATAATCACATCACATAACACATACTTTATTCACTTAATTACGTCGCAAAATTCTCAGTCGTCACATATAAACATCCAAACATTAATACCAATTATCAGATAACTCACCAAAATTCACATAAAAATCACATAATAATTATTTATTGATAAAAATAATTACACGATATTTTCCGGATATAACTCTGCGTCACACGCCACATTGTTAGGAGTGAGGTACGTACGATAATAAGAAAATGATTTTGAACATAATTTAAGTTGTCATGTCATCGCCCTACTCGTCGGCTATTAGTTTCATAAATTATTTTAAATTTTATTTTTTGAATTATAATTTAATATTTATAATTTTATTCGTTAAAAAATAATTATCTAGCTGTGTTTTTTATTCACTGAAAAAAGCTAAAGGGACATATATTTATGGGGTAGTATTAAATGTAAGAAAAAATATATATAATTAAATAACACTAAATGTTTAAATGATATTAATAGGTATAGTTTAATGACCGCTAAATATTTAATAAAAATAAAAAATATGAAAATTCAAGAAATATATTTTAAAAATTATGGATGTATCCCGCTCCGATCTCCTACTATTATAATATATATATATATAGGGGGCTACTCCAATAAAAACCAATTTAGAATAGAAACTAGAAATCAAATATATTTTTTTTAAAAATTAATTCGAAATATAACACATATGGTATGCAAATCGATCGTTGAGAGATGTAGAAAAATACAGTGAAATCGGATTTTAAAAAAAAAATTACGGTTTGACAGGAAATATCAAATTAAAAAAAGAGGGGAAAAAATGAAATTGGGTGTAGGAGGGTACATGATGGCTGGTGTGATTTAGGGGACCATTAGATTGGGTATATCTAATGGCTTAGATTAATTCTAAGTTTCTATTTTTATTTTAATTTGTATTTGATTATTCCCCTCTATATATATAGGCAAATACTCAAATACAAACCAATATTAGAATACAAACTATAAACCAATGAGACCCACATGTTTAATCACTTTCCCCTTCGTTTTTAATTTTACTTTTCCCGTTAATTGGTTAACTTTTTAAAAAAAATAATTTCACCGTATTTTTATTTATCTACCATTCATCGATTTGCATAGCATATTTGCTATATTTTGACAACAAATCAGTATTTAAACTTATCCGAATCAGTATACTGAAATTAGTACTAATTCCAAAACCGGTACTTTTAGTGATTCTCGTAGACATAATTAGTGATTTATCGTCGAAACATATCAAATATGGTATTCATACTGATTGTTGGATGATGTAGAAAAATATAGTGAAGTTAGATTTTAAAAAGAGTTTATTAATTGACAGGAAAAATTCAATTAAAAATGGAGGGAATTATGTGTAGTTGTGTGTGAGAGGTGTAGTTTGTAGTTTGTATTTTAATTTAGTTTGTATTGGAGTAATACTCTATATATATAGAGAGATAAATAGATATAGATTTTAAGAAAACTAATGCTCCTTTTATTAGTCACACCTACTTAGGTCACCGAGCAACAGAGTTAGTTCGTCAACAAAATTTTGGATTGACTTGTTTAATTAAATTCGATTTAATTCATTTTAACGAGCTGATTTTAAACATAAAAATAAACTTGAACGAACTATCAAGCCGAGCCGAGTTTTATACCTGTTCTGCTCATACTCGTTTCTTTTAGCTAAGAATCAGCTAACTCATTTGACTCGTATAAATTTTATATTTATTATAAATGATAAATTATTATTAATCAATTAAATATTTTTATTAATACATTATTCTCGTCATTTATTAATAAGTTAGTTATTTTAGAAATTTTGTTTATATTTTCAAATTAAACATTTAACTTTTTTCGTATGTGAATTATCAAATATCGTTATCACGAATTATTCGTCTCCGATTCTTAATATTTTCATAAATATTATTAAATAACTTGCAATTTATAAAATCGAATTTAAGTAAAATATCAAAATATAATAAAATTTCGACAATTAAAATTTAAAAAATAATGTACCATTTCTAAAGTTAATAATGTCTTAATAATTTAAAAATAAAATTTTATACTTTCTTAAAACTCTACTCGAAAAATAAAATGATATAGATTAAGACCGGAGTGGAAAGTGTGAACGTGCTATTAATAGACAACTTATCATGTTCGAGTTCGGTTCAGTTCGATTGTTTATGGTAAAACTCGAGTTCGGTTCAGATTTAACTCTTTTATTAACGAGTCGGTTTTGAATATCACTTTTATTGGGTTATTAAACTTAACTTGGCTCATTTTTTTTTTAAATAAATTAAGTTCGACTCCTTTCAGACAGAACTTCATATAATTTTTTATCAATATAATATAAGTTGAAAATATTGTGTTTAATAGCATATTTTCAAATAGTCTAACAAATTTGTGATTAATGTAATGTTAATTTATCATGATGAATACAAATAACTAAAGTATGAAATAATGGTTTAATGCGTTTAAACAATTTTATCCTACCAAATATATGCAAAATTAGGATATATGCTATTGCTTCTCTGCTTTTCAACAATTCAACAGTTAATAATTTAAAATAATAAAAAAAATTCTTCCTAACAAATCAAAGCAATAATGATTAAAATATGTAAATACATATGTAGAAAAAAGCAGTCATTGAAAGAAAATTAAACTTATTGGACAAAGACTAGTAAGAGTCAAGGGTGTTTGCCTGGTTAGGCAGTCAAAAGAGTTTATTTCAAGAAGTAGTTTATAACCGTGTAAGTGCAGAAACAGTAACCTTTTCATCCTTGCACCAAGTGTTGTAAACTACCAAAATACTCTTGTATAAATGTATACATGCTAACATGCATCTACCATATGTTTAAATAGAGTACACAAACTAAAGATTTTGCAACCCAAGATTTTGTTATTTTGTAGCTTTTACAAACAGCCATATTTCCCTCATTTCTCAATTTGGATTCCTGAGTTTTATTGTACACATGACAGAATATACAAGTTATAAATTAAAGGAGATTAAGCTTGATCAAACTCCAACATGGGCAGTTGCTGGTTTTTGTGCTGCTTTCATCATTATTTCCATTCTTTTGGAGAAACTTCTTCACAGACTTGGAGCTGTAAGATTGTCATTTATTGCCCCTTCATTTAATCTTCTTTCCCTCAAACTCTAGCTGCGTTAACTTAATATTTTACTCTTCTTCTGTTACTTTTTTGTGTTTGTCCTAGATGCATTTTCTTATTAATTGTTCTTGATTAGTTTGTCCTAGCTAGATGGATTTTCCTGATAATGATTCTTTCTCTTTTCGTGTCCGATTTTGTTTAAAACTTGTATAGTCTTTACATGTTAAAAGTTTTAGGAGATTTGCAAAACTTACAGCCTATTACTAATTGTGGATTTGTGTATATTTCACCTTTGCTGTTTCTGGAAGTCTGTGTGCTGATTTTTTATGCCAAGCAACTAGTTGTATCGAGGCTTAAAGTCTACACTAAAATTTGTATTCACGGAAGAATCAGAGTCCCTTTTATTAATGAAGTTTAGTTCAAAATTGTTGATCGTAGGAGTTATTTCAATCTCAGTATAGTTTCTTCTTTTAAGAACATGGACATTTTCGCCTAGGATGTCATTTTTGTAGGACAAAAACTGTATTCTCTCAGGGGAGGTGCTTCTATTTTAACTTCTCCACAGTTATTTTCTATAACTCTTGCATATTGTAACTAAATTTGGTTAAATGAGTTGCCTCAAAATACCAGGAATGATGATTTAGTTGTATTTTCAGTGGTTCACAAAGAAGCACAAGAAAGCACTTTTTGAGGCTTTGGACAAAGTTAAAGCTGGTAAATACATGACTCTTCTATGTTCACACTCGCGCACACATAGAGAGAGACCTATAGATTGTATAACCTCCTCCATTCCATGGTTGATTTTGTTAAGACGCAACTTATTCTGGATCACTTCAGAATAACTTTTACTGAATTGCTGCAGAATTGATGATTCTCGGTTTCATTTCACTCATCCTGACATTTACTCAATATTATATTGCTGACATTTGTGTTTCGGAAGATGTTGGAAACTCCATGATGCCATGTAAAAAAAAGAACGAGAAATATAAATCTAACTGTGGAAAGGTATGTCCTACTTTAAGTAGACACAAAACTGATAACTGGCTATCTTATTCGTTTTTCTCTCTAGTGTAATTTAGTTAGACAAAGTTCTAAAGAACTTCCTTGTCACTCGGAATAGTTTTTATCTTCAGAAAACAATATATGTTTTACTAGTTGAGTAGAGTTTTGGGACAAAGTAGTTGTTTCTACTAGTAATATGCAGAATGTTCTTGACAATGTAGTTCATAATGTTAATATGCAGAATAAGCTCACCCTTATCTTAAGAACGATCATTTACAACAAAAAAACCCTGCAATAATGATTAAACTGCACAGTGATCAAAATCCCCACATAGTTGGAACCGCTGCCAACCTTTTGGGATATTCGCGTACGCAGTGGTAAGTGTGGAACGTAACTTCAGAATACACAAGTAGCACTCCAAGAATGCATCATAAAACATTGTTAGTACATCCCCCCCAAAATTTTAAAAATGTTTTTGGACTTTCAAGCATAAGTATATGGATCCCAACCTTACACGGAAAAAAATTATATATCAACTGCGAGCCCGCTACTAATTATGAATTTAAATAAATATGTGTTCTAACGAAATATTCTGGAAATAGGGGAAGAGGCCGCTTATAAGTAAAGACGGACTACATGATCTACATATCCTCATATTCTTTCTTGCTGTCTTTCACGTTGTTTACAGTGCCCTTACTATGTATCTCGGGCAACTAAAGGTATTCCAGAATCTCAAAAGCGACTCCTTGATGGTATTTGTTGCGAGATTGAAATGGCGGAATGAATTTACCTAATATTAATCATTCTTTACCCCTACAGATTCGAGGTTGGAAGGTCTGGGAGCAGGAAACTGCATCTAATGACTACGAATTTGCTAATGGTATAAATTACCAGAAGCACTAGCTTGGTACTTTATATATTAGTTGTCTAACAGATGCATTTTGGGAATATCTTTAACTTTATTTCTTTCAATACTGGAATATACAGACGCTTCAAGATTCAGGCTTGTTCATGAGACATCTTTTGTTAGAGCCCACACAAGTTTCTGGACTAGAATCCCCTTCATGTTTACTATTGTAAGATACAATTTCTTCCAGTTTTGCATAAAGACATCTTAATACAAAATACATGATTATGTTAAAGTACTTCCTCACTCGTATGTTTTTTTCACAGGGATGCTTTTTCCGACAATTTTTCCAGTCTGTTACAAAGTCTGATTATTTAACCTTGCGAAATGGATTCATCAATGTGAGTTTCGACTTTCGAGTTGCATATTATATACATCTTTAAATATTTTTCTTTCACAAAGCAGCAAATTTATGGTTCTCTTTTCTTCTTTTTTCCGCAGGTTCATTTTGCACCTGGAAGTAACTTCGACTTCCAAAAGTATATCAAAAGGTCCTTAGAGGACGACTTTAAGGAAGTAGTTGGAGTCAGGTAGGTTAATTTCAAGATTCTAAATCTCTGACATTTCTTATCTTGCATATCTGTTTTATTAAGTTTCTTGACGATATCTGCAGTCCTGTTTTATGGGTATCATTCGTGCTTTTTCTGCTCATCAATGTAGAGGGTATGTATCTTTCATTTGGCCTTTTCCTGGAAAAGATATACAGTATTCACTTCCAGTTACTAAAAATATATCATGTTTCTTTCATTACAGGATCTAAGGCACTATTTTGGGTATCATTTATTCCACTTGTGGTAAGATATCTCTTCTTGTCTTGCCTTCGATTCGTGTATATAGAGGAGAATATGCCTGACAATAGAATGTTTTAACAGATCATATTAGCTGTTGGAACAAAGCTACAAGCCATTTTGGCACAAATGGCTGCTGAAATTACTGAAAGACATGCAGTGGTCCAAGGAATTCCTCTTGTGCAAGGCTCAGACAAGTATTTCTGGTTCGGTCGGCCTAAATTGGTCTTTTATCTGATCCACTTCTCTCTGTTTCAGGTATATAGAGATGTGTTGATAGTATTACTAATAACAATAAATTTTCTAAAATCTTTAATGAATACGCCAGCGCAGTAGATTGTTTTGTCTGTCTATTTCATAACTGCTGTAATGTAAAGTTTGCAACAGTATCTATAGTAAATCATTTACGTAAAGAGATTTAATCTTAGGAAATGTGTGAGATATTTCTGTCTATGTTAAGATGATACGTGATTAGTTCCTTCGCAAGGCTGATTAGAGCTCAACAAGCTAGGAAGATTTTCATTTGAAAAACCTGAAGTAAAACTTGGAAGAAGGCTCTGATCTTCTTTAGAAAGATAAACATGATTGTTTCCAGGCTACTTATTGATGTTTGTACATAAGAGATGAGAAATAATGTGATCTCTCTGATAATAATCCACAAAACTTTGATTTTGTTTTTATTTGAATGCTCATTATTTTCCAAAAGGAAATCTAAGTAATCAATAGTTTGAATTTTGCAGAATGCATTCCAAGTAACATATTTCTTGTGGGTGACGGTAATATACTTCTCTTCATTTTATTTGTTAACATAAAGTCATAAACCTTAAAGATCACATAAGTTAAAGGAATATATAGGTCTTCACTGATATGTTTATATTCTTCTTCTGTGCAGTATGAGTTTAAAATGGATTCTTGCTTCCACGATACATGGCCTTTTTTAGTTGTCAAACTTTTAATTGGGCAAGTGAAGTCTCTACTCTCTATAGCATAAAATCTCCTGCAATATCATTTTAATTTAGAACTCAGTTAGCCTTAAACAATAACTAACAGATAAAATACATCATGTTGAATTTCAGGGTATTGGTGCTGGTCTTATGCAGCTATATCACACTCCCACTCTATGCCCTTATAACTCAGGTAATTTTTACATTTCATGTTCCACTGAGTGTTAGTAAATTCTCCCTTCAGTCGTATATCTATTATTCACAATATTAATATACTAAAATGTATTAAGTATGACAAATTTTTAAAATATTTTAATGTGATTGCAAAGTCAAACGCCTTATATAGGAACACAGAGATTAATATCTTCGGTGACAGAAGTAAGGTATCGTGATTTTTTTTACCAACTTCAGAAACAGTAACCACATACAATTTAAAAAACAATTTCACTTGCAGCAGGAGCTCTATTTGTGGAAGTAAAAAGATATGCACATATCACAAGTTGGGGAGTTTTGAGTACAACTCATGCTTATGTCAACACTAAACCATTGTATATTTCTCTCGCAAGTTCTATTTCAGATGATAAAACCAGGATTCGAAGTCAAATTCCCCAACCATATAAAGAAAACTTTTTTAGAAGAAAAATATAGGCTTTAAACTTGAAAGATAGCCAGTAATGTCTAGATACTTGTACTGAAAATTTTCTTGAGATGATCTTCTGTTGAATGCAAATTTATCAGATGGGTTCACATATGAAAAGGTCTATATTCGATGAGCAAACCTCCAGAGCTATAATGAATTGGCAAAAAGCTGCTAAGAAACATGCAGAAAGAGCAGGAGGATCTACTACGCAAGAGGGGAGAAGAGGAGGATCTACCATGTATGGGGGAAGAACAGAAGGATATGTTGTTCGATCTCTGGACGATGCTAACCCCATCAGTCAAGTGGCATTAACTTCAATGTCCAATATGGCGCACTCCTCAACGGCTACACTTCATCGCTTCAAGACTACGGGACATTCTTCATATGACGAGTATAAGATGTCGGATATGGAAGTTGATCCTGGTGCTGAATCCGCTACAGCCAGGTTAATTGTTAGAGTTGATAACGGTGATAATGAAGTTGCCACAACAGAACTTCAGCCCAGGGAACAAGTGCAGGATATTGTTGATTTCACATTTGGGACGCCTGCATCCCCACATGAAAGTTGATTAGGCAAACTGTATATTAACTAAAGTCACTTTATATCCTTGTTTAGTTCTGTTTCATTGCAATTTGTCTGATATACGAAAAAATGCAAAGAATCACATATTTGTGCTATTTTTTCCATATGAAATTCATTTTCATCAACGGAACCAATATGTTGAATGTACTAATTCTCATCAAGTTGAAATTAGGAATGTCCCTCTAGATTATTTTAGTACAAGGCTACCAGCTTGCCGTGGTTTTCCACAAAAAGGGATGTTGTACAATTATCACACAGGTAATTGTTTGCATACTAATTAGCTTCATTAGTACTGCAGTAGTTAAAACTCTTTAAAATAATTGAAAAATTATTTTCGCGAGTTTATTATTTTATCGCAATTAAAAAAAAAGAGCAAAATTAGAATTGTTGAACTAAAATTTTAATAAAAATAGGAATACGATTAATACAAATAAAATTTTAAATTAGCACTAGTATACTGTATAGTTGGACCTCGATGAAATAATAATCGATAAAATAATAATCTCATTAAAATAATATTTTTCTCAGGTTCCAATATAATGGACACATTGTATTTTTACTCCGAAAAAATAACAAACTCGCTAAAGGAATATTTTCTCTCGATTCCAACTGTATTCGATTCCAACTGTATTGCTACTTTAAAGATGTTTGCCTATGAACACTATTAGCATACTTGGAAAGCCATTTCAATTATCAAAAAAAAGTTAAGGTAACTTAAAAATGTAGGCAGACATGAGAGGAGGAACCGTTAAACTTGTAAAGTATCACAATTACCTGTTAAACTTGTAAAGTATCACAATTACATCAATTATGAGGTTACTATGAACTGAAATCAATGCTAAAAGGTTAAAGAAGAAGATGATCTTACATTAAAACTTAAAACTTCAGAGAGAAATCATTATAAACTCAACTAATCAACTAAAATATTTTGTACATACTCAACTAATATAAATACATCCCCAAATTCAGTTTTGGAGGGAAAAATTGCTACAAAACTATTTACAAATTATCAAACTAAAATATTGACTTTTGTTGACTGAGTTATTTGACCAATATTGATTAAGCAATCCCAACACCCCCGCGCAAGTTAGTGGGTGAATCAAGCAACCCCAACTTGGACAGGATATTTTGATGTTGCAGACCAGTAAGCGGCTTAATAAACATATCTGCGAGTTGTTGTTTGGTAGGAGTATAGGACAAACTGATCAAACCAGAGCCAAGTTTCTCGCGTACAAAATGGCAATCTAATTTTAGGTGTTTGGTCCGTTCATGATAAACGGGATTCTTGGCAATATAAATGGTAGCTTGACTATCACATTTACAATAATAGGGGTGATATTTGGAACTTCAAGCTCAGAAAGAAGTCGAGATAGCCAAGCCAACTCAGTTGTGACACGCCTAATGGACTGCTATTCAGCCTCTGCTAAAGACAGGGAAATTGTATGTTACTTTTTAGATTTTCAGGATATAAGGCTACCATCAAGGAATATAACATACCCACTGACAGACATCCTGGTGTGAGGGCAAGCAACCCAATCAACATCACAATAAGCTTCAACACTATAAGAAGGAGATGAATTGAACAAAATGTCATGTGTTGGTGCATTACGAAGATACTTAAGAACATGGATGGCCGCATCCCAATGAGGTTGTCGAGGGAAAGCCATTAATTGACTTAAGTGTCGAACACAAAAAGATAAATCAGACCCGGTGTGCGTGAGATGATTCAGTTTCCCAACCAGCTTTCTGTAAAGAGAAGGATAAGTAAGAGGTGTACCCTTATCATGCAGTAGATTGACATTCAGATCAAGAGGTGAAACTACTAGTGATTCTTGTTAACAATCAAACTCAGTAATTAAGTCTTGAGTAAATCTTTATTGAGATAAAACAACTCATTTAGCTACCTTCTGATATTTTAATCCCAAGAAATAGTGAAAATCCCCTAAATCTTTGATTTTGAAAACATAATCCAAATATTGTTTGATAGAATTAATTTCTGCAGTATCATTGCTAATGACAAGAATGTCATCTACATCAACCTCTAAAAAAAAAATTAGAGAACCATTTTTCATATTGAATAAAGAATGATCATTTCTGGAATAGTTGTAACCCATTAAAAGTAACTCAACACTTAACTTGTTATTCCATTCTCTGGAAGCCTGCTTGAGCCCATATAAGGATTTAATCAACTTACAAATCAGAAAAGAATCAGATAAATGAAGCTCATAAGGTGGTTTCATATACACATCTTGGTGAAGATCTCCATAAAGGAAAGCGTTATTAACATCTAGTTGAGACATGTTCCAACCTTTCTTAACATCAATAACAATTAAGCTTCTATAGTCAATACCAGCCTTCTGGGTGAAACCTTTAACTACTAACCATGCTTTACACCTCTCTATGGACCCATCAACATGATGTTTTATCTTGATACCCACTTACCTCATTTTGACTGTATCGCACTATGTACAAGATATAGCTTTCTTGCCTTGTGGTAAAGGGACTAAGGACCAGCTATTTTTTGCTTCTAAAGTAGAGAATTCAACTGCAATAGTTTGTTTCCATTCAGGGTAAAGTGAAGCCTCTTCATAAGTAGTAGAATCATGGATAGGATTGAATACAGTAGTGGCATTGAAACATTTAGAGACAAGATTCCCATGATGGGTAAGGTTGTGGACATAAGGATGTAACAGTATAGGAACAAAAGGATGGTGTACAAGTAACATGTCCTTCCGTATGTATATAATCCTGGAGATAAGAAGGTGGTTTAAGAATTATGGTGGATATTCTGACAGGTTGTAATGTTTGAATAGATAGAGGGGATGCTGTAGGAACAGAATCATGTGACACTGGTGACATATATGTGACAATGGAGATGAAACTGAGAAAATTGTAGAAGGTGAAAGTAAACTATTCTCTGGAGAAGTAGTAGTACAGAATTCGGGAACAAGAGAATTGTTATCATGTCCAGGAACATATAATGGAGAAAAATAAGGAATGGCGTATTTGACATATGAAAAAACATGTTCATGAAATTGCGCATATCTAGAATATTAAATAGAATAATTTTCTAGATTAAGAAACGTATACGCTTTCTTACCAAAAGGATATCCTAACATAACACGGTACCTGCAGAGAATTTATCCCTAAATTTCGTAGGAATGCAAACCTATGTAAGACAACCAAAGGGCTTAAGGTGGTCATAAGTGATAACTCCGGAGAGCGGGCGGCTCCGTCCGACGGCGTTCCTGGACCTTCCGTGCGTGAGAGAGGTGTAGCTGCTGGTTGGGCTCCTGCAAAACAACACCGGAAGGGGGGTTTGGCTCCCACGGCGCCTCCGGTGTGAGAATAAGAACAGGCTTTGGAGAAGATAAAGGTATATATGTTTATGTAATTTAGAGGCTGCTGTGTATGTGTGTTTATATGTGATGGCTGCTGTGTGTTTTTGAGTGTATGAGAGTGTGTGAGTGTAAGAGTAAAAATATTTTCCCCAACCCCTAAACCCTTCAGTCTTGGGGGTATATATAGCCCCAAGGTAGGGTTTAGGGGTAGTTACCTCTAAATCTGGGCCGTTGGATGTCTGGGACCAGAGGACGCCTGGCTTGGGTGGATTGTTTACACGTGTCCAGGGGAGGACCACCTCCAGAGTGTCCAAACGGCCTCTGACACGCGCAGTGCTTGTCTAGTGCGCTGGTTGTTCATAGCTGTCATAGTCACGTGCCCACGTACCTTTGCTTGGCGGGTTGCGGGATGTGCATGTGCTTGATGGGACCTCCCTCACTGTGGTTTTAGCCCTGATCCGGACCCGGGTATGCAGGCGGATCCGGATCCGGGAAGTAGGATAGGCCCGGGCCTGGGCTCCTATGTTTGATTGGCTTGGGAGAGGGGGGTCTTAGCATGTTGGTTGAGCCTTCCTCCATTTAGTCCAAGTTGAAGCATACCCGGGTCTGCTATGCCCTATCATTTGCCCCCCACTCCCTTATGCAGATTTTCTGGATGAGGGAGTAGAGTAGGATCGCATATTTGGCTTAGAGAAAAGTTTCTGCCCCCCAATCCGGATCTGGTGTAATGGATATCAATCCGGATTAAAGTAGAGTGGTTGCTTAGGAAAATTTCTGCCCCTGGTTGCCCCCCAATCCGGATCTGGTGAGGTAGATGCCAGTCCGGATTAAGGTAGAATAGTTGATTCAGAAAAATTTCTGCCCCTGGTTGCCCCCCAATCCGGATCTGGTGAAATGGATACCAATCCGGATTAAGGTAGAGTGGTCGCTTAGGAAAATTTCTGCCCCTGGTTGCCCCCCAATTCGGATCTGGTGAAATGGATACCAATCCGGATTAAGGTAGAGTGGTTGCTTAGGAAAATTTCTGCCCCTGGTTGCCCCCCAATTCGGATCTGGTGAAATGGATACCAATCCGGATTAAGGTAGAGTGGTTGCTTAGGAAAATTTCTGCCCCTGGTTGCCCCCCAATCCGGATCTGGTGAGGTAGATGCCAGTCCGGATTAAGGTAGAATAGTTGATTCAGAAAAATTTCTGCCCCTGGTTGCCCCCCAATCCGGATCTGGTGTAGTGGATGCCAATCCGGATTAGGGTAGAATTGTTGATGCCTTTGGAAGAATTTATGATCCTGGTGGCCTCTGAAATGTATCTTGTTTGCAATGATCCGGATTATGGCTATTGATCCGGGTCTTGGGCTGTGGAATTCGAAGGGTTTTGGATTTTCAATCGGTTTTGCTCGTTTTTTTCCCCCCTTCGAATTTGAATTTTGGGCAGTTACCTCCTATAAACTCGGCCATAATAATTATGGGTTTTAAATGTGTCTTAACATATTTATTTTTTTGTAACCGCTCCTGGAACCAGTAGGATCCTGCCACGTGGCAGGAGCGGTTTCTCTTCCCTGGGTCTATAAAAGGCTGCAGTCCCCATCCTTTTTTTTTTCTTCTTATTTTTTTTTTTTATTCTCCCAAATTCTAAAAGACCCAATAGTTTCTTCAGTTCTTTCTCTCATCTTTCTTCGAAGGCTTTCATTCTCGGCTTCTGTCTTCCACCGCTGATTCGCTGTTGCTCCGTTCGTCTTCAATTGACTTGTAAGATCTCGTCTTTCTTGTTTTTTCCATTTTTGCTCTGATTTTGTTTTTGGAATTTTGATTTTGCATGCTTGAGATTCGTTTATATTTCTTCGAAGTGGAAATCGAGTTTTTTGGTTGTTTTTGTTGCTTGGTTTTTTGTTTATTTGTAGATCTGTAAGTGTCTCTGTGTTTTAGGCTGGATTTTTGTCGATTTCTATGGGCTTTTTGTACTGTTGTTCTTCGTGTTCTTGGCTGGGATATATATGTATGTATAGGTGAAAAGTGGCATGTTTTGCTTTTTGATTCCGAAGGTAACTGTTTGTGGCTTAAGGTTTTTGTTTGGGTCCGGGTAGGGGGTATCGGATCCGGGTGGGGTTTGGTATATTTGGGTAGGGTTAAATGGCTTTGGGTTTTTAATTTGTTTTTGGTTGCCATGGATCCGGATCTGGGTATTTGTCGCATAGATCCGGGTACGTGGTTATTTGGTTTTTTGGATTGTAGTTGCCATGATCCGGATCGTTGATGTTTTTCCGGGTTGGACTTGCATTGGTGGTCCGGATCATTAGGTTATGATAAAATTAACATAAAGTACCTGATCCGGACCACTTAGTTAGACAAATAAGATCTCTAGTGCCCAGGCTAACTGACCTTCATTTTACTAGGTATATGGTCCGGATCAAGGAGCGGGCTAGAAAAGTATATAACTGCTATCCCAACTTTTCTGAAGAGGAGAGTGATCCGGATTCGTCTGGTAGAGAACAAATCCGGGGCAAGATGGTTAGAAAGGGTTCCGGGTCTGTGGGGACAATTACGAGCTTCCGGTTCAAGAGGCTTCCAGAGAATTCTGTTATTTTCACCCCGGACGGCTTCTGGTCTGATATTAAATATCACTTTGTTAGAAAGCCAACCGGGTTCGACGATAGCATATACTATACCCGGGTCAGATATGAGAGGCACGAGGATGGCCACCCGGGTGTTTATGATCAGGGCTCCCTGGAGGCAGCTTTTTCTTCATTCGGAATTAGCCGGGAGCACTACCAGTTGAAGGATTTTTATGCTGAAGCCGACCCGGGTGAGATGGATAAGGCAATCCGGGCTGCTTTCCAACTGACCCCTGATATCGCTTGGAGGTGGCATGAGCCGTATGAGAGGATCTTCCACCGTCCTGCTGACGGTTTTGTTCCGGTCTGGCTTGAGCATTTAAGGTCCGGGTGGAGCCCCCGCTGCCATATTTTTCTGAAGCATCTGTGCAAATACGTCTATGGGATATCCCCAATGCAGATAACCCCAAATGGAATAAAGTCCATGACTTGGTTCATAGCTTGCTGCAACAAAGCTGGGCTTATGCCAACTTTTAAGCTGTTTCACCAGATATTCTACCTTTCTAGGTCAAGCCAAAAACCTTTTTATGAGCTTAGATTCCGGGCAGCGGAGTGCGGATTTGGCCCGGGTAGGTCCAAACCTGTTATGCACCAGACTTCTTTGAAACATTGGAATGGGGAGATATTAATGTTGAAGGGTTGGGATTTGGAGTATATTCCTTATTTCACAGCCGGAGAGGTTAAGACGAAATTTAACCCGGAAGTCTTGGAAGGGGAGGCTTTAGATCAAATCAGGAAATTTTGCGGTAGTCTCGGGTTCCAGCCAACCCGGGACACGTTCATGAACCATAAACTCATGTTCCAGCTTGGTTGTAAGTTCTTGTTTAATGTTTTTTTTTTTTTTTTTTTTTTTTTTTTTTTTTTTTTTTTTTTTTTTTTTTTTTTTTTGATTCGGGTCCCCATCCCAACTTGCTTGTAACTTGTAATTTTTGGTCCGGATCAACGCCTATTTAGGTCTTTGATCCGGACCCCCCTGCTTTTCCTAATTTGCGTAAAAAGTCTTTTCATGGTCCGGGCTCCCTGTATTACTTCATTTCCAGTTTGGTAGTCTTCATTTTTATTAGTCCTGATCTGATAGTTTTCTTCTTCTATTTCTCAGGTTTGCCGCATTATAACCCTGCATTCCGAGCCATAATGTCTTCTTCAGCTTATGCAGCGGCCTTCAACTCTTTGGGCTTGGCCTACAAGACAACAAAAGGGGCCCCAGGTACCGGATCCGGATCTGCGGATGTAGAGGGCGGTGCCGAATCTTCTGCTCCCCGGAGCGTTTCTGATCCGGGTAACGCTCCTTTGGCCAAGGACCCGGACGTCCAGGAAATATCTGATGAGGGGCCTCCTTCGAAGAAGAGGAAATCCGCCCCGGGAAAGCCTCCCCGCGGAAAAACTGTTGTTTCCGAACGGGTCTTATGCGACTCGGAGGGTAAGGGCCCGGATGGGGCTCCTGTCCGGATAGGGACTAAGAGCCTTGCTGATTTGGCCGGATTCATGTCCAGTATCCCATCCGAAGAAGACTGGGAGGAAGTTGAGGGCTACAACATGGCTGCCGCCTTGAAACGGGTAACAGGCCAATGGGGGCAGGTAATTTCTGATTTTTTATGTTCTTAGTTCCGGGTCATGTCCTTTTGTCTACCTTTTACTTTGCTCATAGATTTGTTTTTTGTTTTTTTTTTTTTTTTTGTTTCTCAGATTGGGAGTGCAATTTCCATTTGCTCCGACGTTGCCTTCACTGAGCTCAAGGAGGCTAATAACCGGACTAAGGCTGAGAAGATGCTCTCTGATTCCCTTAGGGGTGAGCTGGAGGAGGCCCGGGAGGGGTTCCGGGTGGTTGAGACCGGGCTGAACGAGAAGTTGAAAGACTCTGAGACCCGGGCTGACGGGCTGGCCCAAGAAGTTGAGAGGCTAAAGGCGGAGCTTGCTGCAAAGGAGAATTTGAACAAGGATGCCATAATTGCTGAGTTCAAGGCCAGCGATATCTATGACTTCGAGGTTGCTCAAGCCGGGGTTCCCGAGGTACGCAGATCCTGGGTTGTGGCAGAGCGCCATATCAAGACTGACCCTTTTGCTTCGTGGGATAGCTTCATTCAAGAGTTCCTTGCTGCGAAAGCTGCTGTCGAGCAGGGTCAAGGGGAACCGGAACCATATGATGGTCCGAGCCCCAGTTTCCTCTAGATCCGGATCAGCCTTGCAAGGCTTCTCGGGCCCGGCCCATGTAATTTCCTTTCTAGAATTTCTTTGTTTCGTACTTTGATTTGATCCTTGTAATATTTGGATTTATCTCGGATTGTTGTCAATCCGGATCATTGATTCGGACTAGCCTTTGAACTTCATTTGAAAATTTTGCTTTTCTTCCATCTTTGGTTTTTTTTTTGTGCGATCCGGATCCTTGTCATGGCCCCTAATCCGGACTGGTTTCATATCTGGTTTGGTCCGGGTATGGGACGGTGTCCGGATTGATGTTTGCTTTTTTGCTTCTTATACTTGAAAAAATTAAATTACATAATGATTGTTTGCAACTCGGATTTGAATTTGAATCCGGGTTGTTTTTTGCTTTTTGTTTTGGTTATTTTTAATTTTGCTTTCGATCCGGGTATATGACCCACCCGGGTTGGTGTTTGCTTCTTTGCTTTATGTACTTGGAAAAACTTAAGTACATAATGATTGTTTGCAACCTGGATTTGAATGTTAATCCGGGTTTTTTACCCGAATTTGAATTCTAATCCGGGTTGTTTTTTGAATTTGAATTTGCTTTCAATCCGGGTATGTCTAAACCGGATTGGTGATTGCTCCATCTTCTTAGAATTTTTCTAAGCAGATAGTGGTTGCTTTCGTTTTTTGCTTCGAACCCGGGTGTGAGAAGGTACCCGGGTTGTAATTTGCTTCCATAACTGGTAATTTAAAATTAATAACTTTCTGAGAAGGGAAAATTCTTTTCATTGATTTGCAAATTTTTTCATACAAAATATCGGATCATAGATTGGTTGCTTGCCATAGGCTACAAGTTCTGGTTGCTTTTGGTTGCTTTTCTACTGGTAAAACTTTCTGAGCCTGATTCCATGCCATGTATTAGGTACTTCAGAGTCATCCATTTTCATGAGCTTGTATGTTCCTGGCCTTAAAACTTCCTTGACTTTGTACGGGCCTTCCCACTTTGGCATTAGCTTTCCGGTATTAGTGGGATCTGAAGCTTCTGTGTCTCGTAGGACCAGATCTCCCACTTGAAAGTTTTTGACCCGGGACTTCTTGCTGAAGTACTCTCTTGTTTTCTGCTTATATTTTTCCATTCTTGCAACTGCCTGGTCTCGGACTTCGTCGATTAGCTCGATATTCGTTCTGAGCCCCTCCTCATTTGCTATCTCATCAAAGTTGATTGCTCGATGGGAGGGGGATCCTATTTCAATTGGTAGCATTGCTTCAGTTCCATAAGCCAGCTTGAAGGGGGTTTCTCCTGTACTAGTTCTGGGGCTTGTTCTGTATGCCCAAAGTACATTAGGCAATTCTTCTGGCCATTTGGTTTTGCTCTCTCTGAGTCTCTTCTCTATCCCCCTGAGAAGTATTCGATTAGTTACCTCGACTTGGCCATTCCCTTGAGGGTAGGCTACAGATGACTTTTTATGCCGGATACCCCGCTCTTGAAGGTAGGATTCAAATTCTGAACCAACAAACTGCGGGCCATTATCTGAGACCAGTACTCTTGGGATCCCAAACCTCATAAATATGTTGTTCATGAATTTGATGCAGTCTTGTTGATTTATTGTTCTCATTGCCTTTGCCTCTACCCACTTCGTCATATAGTCGATTGAGACTAGTAAGTACCTGAGGTCTCCTCTGGCTCTGGGAAAGGGTCCCATGATATCAATTCCCCATACAGCGAATGGGATTGGTGACAAGACTGAGGAGGGTAAGACTGGGCTCATCCGCGTCACATTGCTGAAGAGTTGGCATTCCTTGCATTTTTTCACAAAGTTTATCGAGTCCTGGTGGATGGTAGGCCAGTAGTACCCTTGCCTTATGATTTTATGAGCTAGTGCTTTTGCGGACATGTGGTCCCCGCATATTCCTTCGTGAACTTCCATGAGGCAGTATTGTGCCTCTCCTGGGCCTATGCATTTGAGAATTGGGGAGGAAAAGGTCCGGCGATAGAGTATTCCCTCTTCCATGAAGAATTTTGAAGCTTTTGCCTTTAACCTTTGAGCCTTTCCTTTATGTTCGGGGAGCTCTCCCTTCTCCAAGTAGTTAATGAATGGGGTCATCCAATTCGGACTGTTTCCTATTTCCATAACTTCCTCGGATTCTGTGCTTGGCTTCTGTAATTCTTCGAAGTAGACGGAGCAATCCAGGTCGGATGAATTTTGAACAAGTTTAGATAATGAGTCAGCTTCTGAATTCTCCTCTCTGCTGATTTGGATGACTTGGACTTTTGGTATGGAGGCCAGGTAGCTTTGGACCAGAGCCTGGTATTTGGCTAGAACTGGATCCTTGGCTATGTACTCCCCGTTTGTTTGCTTTACGACGATCTGGGAATCGCTGTAGATTTTGAGATTCTGGATCCTGAGTGTTCTTGCTAACTTCAATCCTGCAGTCAAAGCCTCGTACTCTGCCTGGTTGTTTGTTGCTGAGAATGCAAAGGATATTGCTGTTTGGATTGTGAACCCTTCCGGGCTCTTTAGGATGAGCCCGGCTCCTGATCTTTCATTTGTTGAAGAACCATCAACGTTGAGAGCCCAGGCTTCTGTTTCTTGATCTGTGTTTGTCTCAGTCTCAATGCACATGGGCACGGGCTCTTCTTCCGGGAAATTGCATTCTATGATGAAATCAGCTAGAGCCTGGGCTTTGATTGCTGTTCTAGGAATGAAAGTGAGGTTGAACTGACTCAGCTCAACTGCCCAATTTACCAACCTCCCTGAGATATCTGGCTTGTGTATTATCTTCCTTAATGGTTGATTTGTTACCACCCGTATTTCCCTTCCCTGAAAGTAGTGTCTGAGTTTCCTGGATGCTGTGACTAATGCGTAGGCAAACTTTTCTAGGCTCGGGTAACGGGTCTCTGCATCTTTTAGCACTTGGCTTACGTAATAAACTGGTTGCTGTTTGCCATGCTCTTCCCTGATCAACGCTGCCCCAACTGCCAGGGCCCCTGCTGAAAGATAAAGGGATAGGGGCTCCCCGGGTTGAGCTTTTGTTAATACAGGGGGTTGAGAAAGGTACCTTTTTACTTCTTCAAATGCTCTTTGGCATTCTGGGCTCCAATTAACTTCTCTCTTATTGGTTGCTCCTTTTAACAGGTCGAAGAAGGGTAGGCATCTCTCAGCTAGCTTGGAGATGAATCTTCTGAGTGCGGCCAGTGATCCTGCTAGCTTCTGCACATCTTTTTGTGTTCTTGGGGCCTTCATCTCTTGTATTGCCTTTATTTTTTCTGGGTTGGCCTCAATTCCTCGGTTGCTTATCATGAATCCCAGAAATTTTCCTGCCCCTACACCAAATGTGCATTTTTCTGGATTGAGCCTGAGTGAGTATTTCCTCAAGTTGTCGAAGCACTCTCTCAGGTCTCCAATGTGGCCGGCTATGCTTGTGGATTTTGCGATCATATCGTCTACATAGGATTCCAGGTTTCTTCCAATCTGGTCCTTGAAGATTTTATTCATTGCCCTTTGATATGTTGTTCCCGCATTAGTCAATCCAAATGGCAGCATCACATAGGCATAGACCGCCCTGTGGGTTATGAATGCTGTCTTTAAAATGTCTCTGGGATTCATCCTGATCTGGTTGTAACCCGAGTAGGCGTCCATGAAGCTTAGCATGACATGCCCAGAGGTTGCATCGATCAGTTGATCAATATTTGGCAAGGGGTAGGGATCTTTGGGGCATGCACTGTTCAAATCTGTGTAATCGATACACATTCTCCACTTTCCGTTTGGTTTTTTCACCATCACCACATTTGCCAGCCATTCTGGGTATTTAACTTCGCATATTATTCCAGCTTTTAGTAATTTCTCAATTTCCTCATCAATCGCTTTCTGCCTTTCCGGGGCAAAATTTCTTCTCTTTTGCTTGACTGGTCTCCTCTCTGGGTTGACGTCCAAGCTATGCATTGCTATGGATTCATCCAAACCGGGCATTTCTTTCGGGGTCCAGGCGAATATATCAGAGTACCCTTGGAGTAGTGACACCAGTTCTTTTCTGAAGTTAGCTTCGAGTCCGGACCCTATCTTTATCTTTTTTGAAGGATCGCTTCTACTGATCAGGATTGCTTCTGTTTCAACAGCGGCCTCTATCTTGGATTGAGCCGTTTCTGAAACCATCTTTTGGATCCGAGCCTCTGTATTCTTCTTCATATAAATTTGAGCCTGGGCTCCCATCTCATTTTGGTTGCTTTTCCCTTTTTCAATTGTTTCAGGGTTGGTTGCTTGCACAGTAGGGTTGATCTGGCCAAGGCCTAGGTTCAATTCAATCCCTTCTGTGACTTGGTTGGTTTTTTGCTCTTTTGAGCTTGGTTTGGTTGCTTTCGGATTTGAGAGGGACTCTATTACCTGAACTTCTTTCCTCGCATCGTCCCTTGAGTGGGGGCGATGTTTCTTAATACTTTGTTGTTTCCGGAGTACCACGGCCTTTCTCTTGTTGTCTTGGTGGGTTTCAGCCATTACCAGAGCCTGGCTGTAACATCTTTCAGCTACTTCATAGTCTCCCTTGATTTCTCCTACCCCGGTCGGAGTTGGGAATTTGATTTTCAAATGTGATATGGAGGTGATTGCTTGGATCCTGGTCAATGCCGAGCGCCCGATTATGCCGTTGTAGGATGAAGGAGTATTGATCACGTAGAACTTTATCACATGGGTAACTTGGTTTGAGCCTGATCCGAATACGACTGGCAAGTATAAAGTTCCCTGGATCGGGACCAAGTTGTTCCCGAACCCATACAGAGGGTCCTCTTGGCATTCATTGGAGCGTACGCTCCCAAGTTTCATCCTGTCCACAGTATGCTTGAAGAGTATATTTACTGAAGATCCATTATCGATCAGCATCCTTCTCACTTCGTTATCAAAGATGTCGAGTGTTACCACCAAGGCTTCGTTGTGATTTGGGTTGACCCCTTCATAATCTTTGCTGCTGAATGAGATCATCATCTCCGGGTAGGATTGGATTGAGAATACCTCATCTCCTGAGCCCGGGCTCCTCGGGGGAGAATGTGAGCCTCCCAGGACCACATTTACCATATTCTTACCTTTTCTTTGTCTTTCCTCTCTCTGATTTTTCTCCCTTGAGATGTATTGATTCAAGTTGCCTTTCTTGACTTGATCTTCGATGAAGTATTTTAAAGAGAGACAATTTTCAGTCTTGTGCCCATGGGTTTCATGATAGTCGCACTGCCTGTTGTAAGGCCTGCTCTCTGGCGGAGTCTGCATTGGCTTTGGAGGATAGTAGAATGGCTTTCCCTTGATCTCCTTCAGTATCTCTTCCCGGGTTCTGTTTAGTTGTGTCCACTCTGGCTCTTGCCTGGGCTCCCTTTGCTGCCTAGGGGGACCGGGATCACTTTTGGACTCTGTTTTAGGACCCAATCTTTGGAAAATTGGGGTGCTTTGCACCACATTTGTTTGCTGGGTTTGGTTGCTTTGTTTGAACTTTTTCTCCTGATGGTAACCCCCTTTCGGTCGGTCATCAGAAGATTTGTTCCTGTTCCCTCCATTCCGAGTCATTCTCATCGCCTGGAGAACATCTGTTTCTTTTATGAACCGGGCTGCCATGGAATAAGCCGCGGCCAGGCTTTGGGGCTCTTTGTTTATCAACTCCACAATATACCTCTCATTGTGTTCTGGATCCAGGTTTCTTCGAAATATGCTTAGAGCCTCCCTTTCATCGAGATTCGAGACTTTGTTAATGGCTTCCTGGAACCTCCGCATATAGGCTGAAAGTGCTTCGTTATCATATTGGCGGATTGTCTCCAGGTGGCACATGTGCATTTCATGTGTCTTATTGGCTCTGAATCTTCTAAGGAAGGCTCCTCTGAATTCTTTCCAGGAGTGGATGCTTCTTGATGGGATCCTGCTGAACCATCTTTGAGCCCCCCCTTTGAGGGTCGAGGCGAAGAATCTAGATTTCGTCAAGTCATTGTAATAGTATATCTGAGCTATTTGTTCAAAGTAGTTGAGGTGCTCTTCCGGATCCCCAAGTCCGTCGAAAGAGTCAAAGTTGTAATGTTTGAGATTTTTCTGTCGAGGGATGGCTTCTAGGGAGTGACTGAAGGGCGTTAGGGTCTCCCCAACTTCCACCCCGGATTCTTTCTCCATTTTTCTCTGGAGCTCGTAAATCATGTCCTTGAGATCTTTCTGACCCTCCTCTTCGTCATCAGAAATAAGTTCGGGGGTAGGGTCCCTCCGAGTTCTTTTGCCTCTTGTCTTAGCGAGGAGCCTCTCCTCCTCCATCTGCATTCTTTTCTGAATTTTTTGCTCTAGCTTTTCTTCTTCTTCTTTTCTTATCTTTTCTCTGATTTCTTCTAACTTTTTCTTTCTGGTTGCTTCTGTCTCCTTTTTACTAGGCTCTTTTTGATTCTTTTTTGCCTTAGCCCCAATTCGGTCGAAGACAGATCTCCTGGATTGCTGAGAGTCCCCGGACTCTTCTTGCTCATCATCTTGTTCAAATTCCATCTGAGCCCGGGCTTGTTCATCTCTGTAGAGCCTGATTGCTTCAGCAAGTTCATGGCTTGTTAAGTTAGCCATATGCTCCTCTGCAACTGGAACATTGGTGTACTTGTACTGATTTAGCTCTATGACATTTCTAGCATCCCTGATTGGGGTATGCTGTGTCAGTGGTTGCTCCTGGAAGGTCTCCCTGTCTCCCCCAGGTTCTTGAACTTGAGAGGGGTCTTGATCCTGAATATGGGTACTGGCAGAGGGCCTACCAGCTGTACTTTTTCCTGCTCTTGCCATCACCACAAATGTACAAACAACTGACCAAGATTTGAGGCTACAAATGTGGATCTGGGGTTGCTTTTTTGAATATTACAAAAATTTTCCAGAATAACAACAAGCAAACTTTCTGGGTTTTGCTAACAATAATACCAAACAAGAACAGCAGGCTCTTGAACACAAAAGAAAATACGCAAGCTAAAACAGTTCTGGGTTTTAAATCACCAAGACTATTAAACCCCAGGCTTCGAGATTACCAAGATTATCAAACCCTAAACAACTAAAACTTAACAAACAAGGGCGGGCTCACACAACCACGGCCTAAAGCAAGAAACTCATACAAATGTGGCTAAAATGAAAACTCATATTCAAGAAAGGGTTTGGTTGTTTATGTTCTTACAGGTTTGAAAGTGGACTCTCTCAAGAGTTTGCTGATGAAGATGAATCCAGGGGCACCGAGACCCAAGGATGGAGCCCCCTCCTTCTAGCGCCAAATGATAACTCCGGAGAGCGGGCGGCTCCGTCCGACGGCGTTCCTGGACCTTCCGTGCGTGAGAGAGGTGTAGCTGCTGGTTGGGCTCCTGCAAAACAACACCGGAAGGGGGGTTTGGCTCCCACGGCGCCTCCGGTGTGAGAATAAGAACAGGCTTTGGAGAAGATAAAGGTATATATGTTTATGTAATTTAGAGGCTGCTGTGTATGTGTGTTTATATGTGATGGCTGCTGTGTGTTTTTGAGTGTATGAGAGTGTGTGAGTGTAAGAGTAAAAATATTTTCCCCAACCCCTAAACCCTTCAGTCTTGGGGGTATATATAGCCCCAAGGTAGGGTTTAGGGGTAGTTACCTCTAAATCTGGGCCGTTGGATGTCTGGGACCAGAGGACGCCTGGCTTGGGTGGATTGTTTACACGTGTCCAGGGGAGGACCACCTCCAGAGTGTCCAAACGGCCTCTGACACGCGCAGTGCTTGTCTAGTGCGCTGGTTGTTCATAGCTGTCATAGTCACGTGCCCACGTACCTTTGCTTGGCGGGTTGCGGGATGTGCATGTGCTTGATGGGACCTCCCTCACTGTGGTTTTAGCCCTGATCCGGACCCGGGTATGCAGGCGGATCCGGATCCGGGAAGTAGGATAGGCCCGGGCCTGGGCTCCTATGTTTGATTGGCCTGGGAGAGGGGGGTCTTAGCATGTTGGTTGAGCCTTCCTCCATTTAGTCCAAGTTGAAGCATACCCGGGTCTGCTATGCCCTATCAATAAGTAGGAAATTTGTTGAATAAAAGCTCATATGGGGAAACACCATCAAGTAATTTTGAAGGAAATCTATTGATTAGGTAGGTGGAAGTGAGGACACAGTCTCCCCAATATTTGATGGGAAGATTAGATTGAAACATTAAGGCTTTAGATGTTTCAATTAGGTGTTTATGTTTCCTCTCCACAACTCCATTTTGTTGTGGAGAGTATGCATAAGAAGTTTGGTATGCTATACCTTTATTCAGAAAATAAGCAGAAGTAGCAGAACTGAGCCCTAACTCCAAAGCATTATCGGTTCTAATTGCTTGAACAATCATCCACAATAGTAAAAAAATACCTATATTTGTTATAAGTGGAAATTTTGTATGGACCCCATATGTCAACATGTATTAGCTGAAAAGGTTTAGAACTATGAATAGTACTAGAAGGAAAAGGATTTCTGTGTTGTCTAGATTTTGAATAAACATCACAAAAGAAATCAGAACCAACATTTACATTACAAAGAGAAAGAGTCTTAAACTTTGACATAGGCAAGTGGCCTAATCTAGTACTTCCTACGTCCCAAAATACAAGTCTCTTTGACTTTTTACGCATAGTTTAAGATGTACAAAAGTCAAAGATCCGCACACTTTTTTCTAAAATTTATTTATTTTTTAATTAAAATTTAATATGTATACTTTTATTCAGAAAAAGAAAATTTGAAAAATGATTTGTGTAGCTATCCTTTTTATTCACCTTGAAATACGCGTAAAAAATCAAAGAGACTTGTATTTTAAGATGGAGGGAGTATACCGTAACAAATCATTATTATTAGAAACAGAAGTTTTATAAGCAGAGTTGACTAAGAAGCTAGAGTTGGTGAGAGAACCGGAGATAATGATGGAAGAATGTAGAGGCCTCTCTGAGTTTTACCAAGAACCACTAGGCTCCTCAGAGAACAGCCATGCATAAAGCAATTTTCATGAGAGAAATTGACATTACATTTTAACTGTTGTGTTAACTTACTGATGGAAAGTAAGTTAAATTTGAAAGAAGGAACATATAAGAATTTGTCTAGAATAACACTGTCAAATATAGACACAGTTCCACTATAAACAATATCAATTTGTTGGTCATTAGGCAAGGAAACATGTATTGGCCGAGGCAGCTTATAAAAAGAAGTGAACATAGAATTTCGTGAGCACATATGATCATTAGCACCACTATATAAGATACAACTAGTATTATCAGATTGACTAAGATATGCATTAAAATCTAGAGAATTACCAGTAAAATTTACTGCAGAAGGCTGATCACACATTTGAGAAGACTTCAACATGTTGATGAGTTGAGCACAAAGTTCTGGAGTTAAGCCTGAGTTTCCAGAATGAGTTGCAGGTGCAGAAGTACCAGTCACTTGGGAATTACGAGTATGAGAAGTTGTGTCAACAACCTGAGCTGCAAGTCTTTTAGTTTTGGTGAATTTAAAATCTGGGGGAAAACTATGAATCTTGTAGCTCTTGCAATTGTGTGACCACATTTCTTGCAGTAGTTACAGTGAAGAGATCTTTTAGGATCAAGATTAGATTTCTTCTAAGAACCATTAAAACTTGAGACATTCTGGAATTTTGATGCATTAACATGAAGTTAAGCAGAATCAGCAACAAATTAGCCATTAGAATGAATCTCCCTTTGAGATTCTTCTTGAAGAAATAGGCTAAAAACTTTACTGATGCTTGAAAGTGGAGAACTCATGAGAATAGATCATCTCATGAAAGCATAAGTTTCATTCAATCCCATAAGAAACTATATAACACGCCGATTTTGATGAAATTTGAAGGCCTTTTGAGTAGCACCACACTTACAACCACAAGAGAAAATCTATCTATATTATACTATAATAAGCATAACACTATCTATTGGGTAGTTGGTCGGTTGTTCCGTACGATAAATAACAACCGTCAGATTTAAAGACAGATAGATGGGAACCGTTAGATGTAATAATAAAATAATATTATATTAATATTTAAACCGCTCTTATAGATCCAGGGTTCCAATCCCGTAAACAGCGTATTATATTTAAACTTTTATATTCTTTATTTTTAACAATTTTTACATATTCAAGGTTCAAGTCCCGTGAATAACATATTATATATTATATTATCTATTTTCAGTCAAGTCTCAAATTATCATAAAATATATATTATTATAACTTATTATGTTCTTCAATTTATTTTTCAACTATTGAAAATCCATATTAATATATTAATAATTTTAAGATACAATATATTATTAAAAATTATTCGAGTGTTAAAAGCAATATGTGCATCGCAGTGGTTGTAGTCTAGTAGGAAATGGATAAAGAGAGTCTATATCATCCATATCATTTTCATTTTTGTGAAATAATCAGCAACACTGTTGTTTCCCCAGGAGATATCATTTAATTCCTTTTACAATCCAAACAACTGAACTCCATTAGACACACCATATCTTTTTTCAAGTTCACACCACATTTGATGAGCAGAATTACAGTAAATGACACTTCTGCTAATAGATTTAGACAAAGCATATAATATCCACGAGATGACCATATTATTGTATCTAGTCCAACTTTTGAGTGAAGGAGAGGTGGATTCAGGTTTTGGTAATTAACTTTCAACAAAACCTAACTTATTTCTAGCAGATAGAGCAATCGTCATCGACCTTTTACAATTGCTAAAACCAGAGCCGTCAAATTAAACATGAACTAGTCTCATTTCTGGATTATCAGAAGAATGCAAGTGAAGTGGATTTTCCTGTTTTAGAGAAGTATTGGACAATTCATATTGACGAGTATTCGTATCAGAAGTAGATGCATGCCCAGAACTAGTGTTTTTAGTCATTTTGTTTGAAGATTAATCGAACTCAAAGACAAAAAAGTAGAACCTAGTCAAGATCTGATCAATTTTGTGAAGAAATCATGAAAAAGAGTGATTACGAGAAATAATGGATTGATTGTAAAATTTTTATAAAAATATATAATGATTATATCATTTTAGTTGAATCTTATCGCAATATCAAAGATATAAAACACACAGTTGTGCGGGTATGAAGATCAACAAATAGTGAGATGGAGATTGAAGACATAATAGTTGAAGAACGTATAGAATTAACCGTATATTTAATTGATTGATGATGAATCAGAGATGTGAAGCACGTAGTGATATCGATCTCGAACAATTGATCAACAAATTCTCAGAGAATTGACGAACACGTATGAAGTGATTGATGCGCAGTAAGTGTTTGATCTGAGTTGCTCTGATACCATGTTAAAATTGTAAAATATTACTGTTGAGAATTGGCTAAGTCGAAGATCAGGATCTATGTCACAATCAGGATATGATCAACTGATGTAATATGATTATCCGTTGAAAGCTTCGATATCATCCTTTGATATATATAAATAATTATTCGTTGAAGCTAAAACATTTATCCATTGATCAAAGCTATCCATTGAGAATGACTTGGATGATAAGTCATGACTGCGAGATAAATTAGAAGGTGCTGATTTATAGGATCGTAGTTGATTTAGATATGTAAAGTGTTATAATTATATTGTAACATATCTTATAATTGATAGAGGACTGATTTGTAGCTGTGTAGTATATAAACACATAATGGGTTATCACAATGTGTGGTGCACAACTCGAGTATTCGTGTAACCAAGAAACTCTTAAGAATATTGTTCTAGAGAGAGTTTTGTAAAGTTTATTAAAGATCAATATAAACTGTTATTTGATTCATCTGTTCTTACTTTACTTTCATAATACATCGATTTGTTAAGTAATTGTATCCAATCCCCCTTAAATAATTACTTTACTGGGAAACAAGTGGTATCAGAGCAGTCAAATTAACTGTTAAGTTGCAAAGGTCAAGATGTCTAGAAGTAAGTATGAAAGCATGAAAATTCCCATCTTGAAGAAAGCTGATTACTCTACATGGAGAGTAAAGATGTTGATGTTCCTTGAAGCCACTGATTATTCATATGTTGATATTATCAAAACTGGACCTCCATATCCTATGTAAACTGTGGCTATGTCTGCAAATACTCTTGAAAACTATGCCATAAAGGAAAAATCAAAGTGGTCAGATCCTGAAAAAGCTGCGATGTTTAAAGATGCTAAAGTCAGGAATATTCTGCATAATAGTTTGAACAATGTGATGTCAAACAGAGTTATTTCCTGCAAGACTACAAAGGAGATATGGGATGCCTTGGAGACACAGTGCCAAGGTATGATGGCAATAAAGAAAAACAGAAGAGCTGTTCTTGTGCAAGAATATGAGCAATTTGATGCCAAGGCTGATAAGTCTATTACTGACATATATGATAGATTTTTGACACTGCTGAATGATCTATCATTGGTTGGAAAAGAATATGAAATAGAAGACTCAAATACCAAGTTTCTGAGAGCTCTTCTAGAAGATTAGGATACTCAGGCCTCAATAATCAGGTATCAATATGATCTTGATTCTCTGAATCTGGATGAAGTGTATGGGATGCTGAAGACTCATGACTTGGAGATCAAATAAAAGAATAATAGAAAAGATCAGAAGATAAAGGTTGTGGATCTTAATACTAAGACTCACAAAGGCAAGAAAAAGATGAGTGAGAGGTCAAGGAGAAGGAATATTGTGGAAGAGTTAGATACTGATGATGTATCAGATCTTGACACTGATACCGACGAGGATTCTAAAATTGATATGGGTGTTCCTCAAGTGGTTGAAATGGCTGCAATGCCGGTGAAAGGTTTCAGAAGGATGAGGTTTGGAAAACCATAGAGAAAAGGTGATTTCAACAGAAGGTTCTATGGTCAAGGCAAAGACAGGTTCAGAAAGAGTGATGGTCAGTACAACAAGGAAAGGAAGTTTGACAAGACCAAGGTGACATGTTACAACTGTAATAAAAGGGGTCATCTGGCTATTGAGTGCCCCAAGATAACTGGAAAAGCTTTGGTCACAACAAACTCCAACAAAGACTGAATAGATTCATCAAGAACTGACAATGATGATGAATGATATGCACTCATGGCAGCTCATGGAGAGAATGCCTTAGGAACTGATAAGGTACATTCAGTTGTATTTCTTGTTGATATTGATAATTTGTCTGAACTGGAAACTTTCTTATACTTTTTGCATGTTACTTTTAAAAGTAAGACTATTGAATGTGATAGTTTGATTGTTGATAATAAGAAGCTTAAAGAAAGAAATAATTTCTTAGAAGCTGAGTTAGTTTGCATGAACGAACATGAAAAGGCATGTAAGAAAGCATAACATAATTAAACTCAGATAAAAATCAGGTATTCCAGACTTGAGAAAGTTCTTGAACAGGAAATAGAAGTTTTTAAAACTTGGATGACCTCAGGAAAGAAGGTTCATGATTTCATCAGTGATAAAAACTTATAAGAATGTCTAGGTTATAACAAATTTGTTGATAGCAATATCAATAAATCTATTAATAACACTACTCCAGTTAATTTTGTTGGAACTGATGAAAGAGGAGTTGAGTCTGTCTATGAATTTGGTTCTACCTCTAATAACAATGCTGAAGAAAAAGTTGAACCTAGAGTACCTGCTAAGAATAAAGAAGATCCTAAAATGCAAGAAAAGAAAGGTAAAGATATAGGATTTCTCTCTAAGAGTCAGTTGGACAAGAAGACATGTGAGGTAACTTTTAAGGCTCCCAAACCTAGGTCTAAGAGAGGTAGAAATGGAAAATAAGGAATAAACAAGGCAAACAACTATAAGTACATTCCTAATGCTCCTAGGAAATCTTGTTTTAACTATGATAATAATAATCATATTGCGATTGATTGTAGGAAGCCTAAAAAGAAAGTTTCTAAAATTCCTGAATCTGGCATTAGTGGTAGATTAGTATTATACAAATATAACGACTCGTATATTTATATATTATTTAAATATGTAATTATTAATTAATTAATTAAATAAATGTGTGGTTTGGTTCTGACAACCGTGTTTTGTTTATTATTATTTATATGTAATTGTTGGTCTGTGAGGATTATTCGTCTAATTGTTTGTTGAACCATTTTATTTTTGTTTCACTTTTAAAGTGGTTTTACGGAAAATCTATTTTTATAAATATTAGGAGTATCCCTAAAAATATTTTTTAGTGGTTTTATAATTTCAATAATCATTTTTGGGATTTTATAAAATTTAGAGATCAAGATTTCATTAATTATTTATCCTTAAATGATTTTCTGATTTCATTTATTAGTAAAATATGTATTTAATTCCAGAATTCTTTAAAAAATACGAAACTTATTTTATTAAGTTTTTAATGTTTTGAGAATTTTAAAATTATTTTGGAAATTTTTGGGATTAAATTCACCCGAGCGTTGTTTCGTTTAATCGTTAAATACGGGTATGAGTTGTGCTTCAAAAATGAGTTAAAAATTATGAAAATTTTATTTTATTAACTTTCGAATATTTTGAGAATTTTGGTATAAAATTTGTAATTTTTTGATACATTCGGATGCGCTGCTGGTTCGTTATTTTAAAGGAAAACGAACCAGGATTTAAATAAAAGCGAGGCAGTAACACGCGTAATACATGCAGCAAAGCATTAGGATGACTCAAATGCGTTGCAATTCTTGTGGAATCATAAAATTTAATCAGTAAAAATCAGTCTTATCTCCTTAATCTGATTACTCTCTCTCCTTAATCTCTTCTCTATCTCTCTCACTCTATCTCACTCAAATCTCTCCTCTGTTTCTCCTTCTCTTGCAGCTCTCTTTCACTTCCCTTCTCTTATTCCACCCCGGTTCTGTTACTTTTCTCTTCCACCGGCTTCATTTTCCGGTGAGTCTTCGGCTGGAAACTCCGGCAAAACCCCCGATTTCATCCATGTTTAGATATATATATATATATACATATATGCTTGTGTGTGTGTTCAAGTTGAGTGCGCGAATGTGTGTGGGGTGGCTGTGTTTTTGGCCGCCGTTGCCGTCTACGGTGATTCGCTTTTTTATTCCTTTCATTTCTGTTCTTGCGCATGAGCTCGTGCACGAGGGTTTCGTGTTGTTGGTTGCTGTTTGTTGCTTGGTTCAGTTGATTCCAAATTGAAATTTTTGCTATTTTCTACAAGGATTTTGTTGACTGGCTTCGTGAAATAAAAATACTTTGTGCGGGAATGAATTTTAAAATAATGGAATTTTTGAGTTGGAACCCGAATAAGCGGGTGCCCCGAAAATTTTACCGCCGTCCGCGATGAATTTCGACGAGCGGGCGGTGATGATTTTTATCTGAGTCCTAAATAAATAAACAAAATGATTTGTATAAATTATTTTTGAGTCATAAATAAGTATTTGTGTTGCGAGTCGTATCGAGTTATAAATTTTGGATTGTGATTTATTTGGAAATTGACGTCGATTATATTTCGACGGGTAGGCTTATAAATAGAGGAGTCGCTGTCCAAATTTTCTGAAAATTATTTTAAATATGATTCGAGCGTATATATTTGTAAATAAATTCTAAACGAACCCTGATTGTTACGTGTATTATATTATTGTATATAAGTGTGAGTCGGGAATTGTTATCGTCTGGGTAAAGTGTCTAGCAAGGATATGTCAAGCATAACTAGTCGTCTAACCTAGGATATTTTGATTCTGTAGGTTCCAGTCGAAGGACTCGAGAGTTGAAGTCAGGTTAAAGTCGAGCTAGGGTTAGTTGAAAAGCTTCGCAAGGAAACTACCCCTGAACAAATCTTTTATAGTTCAGTATATATGAATAATTGTTGATTTAATTTATGTAGTAGAACAGAACGTTTTAAGTTACGTATCCCCTGTGTTTAAAGATATTCGTTTAAATTGTGTTTTGGGGAAAAGTAACTTCTGAAAATGCCTATCTCTAGATCATGATTAAAATTGGAAAGGTTTTGGATAGTGTGCTATAATATCATTGTTTTAAAAGAGATATGTATAAATAATTTTGGAAACTAGATAAAACGGATTGGATATTGGATGGTTGCGTAAGAGGCCCGTAATGGCCCAACGGGTTTGCGTAAGTGGCAAAGTCGGTTGCGCGCCTTATTTGAACCGCTTAGTCCAGCGTGACAGAGACCTAGCTAGTCTCTGAGTTCCGGAACACGTTTGTGGTGGGATAGACTGATCAGTTGTCCCTAGGATTCGTCCAAATATATATCTGATTTTGGTTCAGTGGTTCCCGTAACGGAACAGTTGATTTTGTGTTTCCTTAATGGAATAGTGGGTTTATAAATGAAAATAACATGCTAAAATTGGACTCTGGTATTCACATAGCTGACAATTGATGATACATTTTTATAGAGCATGCTAGTTGTTGATATCCAGTTTATAACTGTTTTACTTGTTTTCGTAAACGAGTTATGATTTCTGTTCCTATAACTATTTTTATAAACTGCTTTACTTATTATTCATATAGTGGTACTATTAAGCAATTGATTGCTCACCCTTGCAGCTTGTTTTATATTTATATATTGCTGATGCCTAGAAGACCTATCAGACCGTGCAGAATATGGTTTCATCCCCTTCCGGTCTCGGGTCCTCTGAGGTAGTTTGTATCAGACCATGAGGTCTGATAAGTTTTATGTAATAAGTTAGAGTGTCAGGCTTGTTGAATAAGTTAGTTGTAGTTTTGTAATCTAAATAATACTTAAACCTGTATCGGATCTTGGTTTTGGGGTCGTGTTGGTATAATAATGTTTAATTAGTAGTTTATATTTGTGGTTTGTTATATTTTAGTGACATCAGCCACTGACCCCGGGGTTGAGACCGTCACAGTTGGTATCAAAGCTATAGGTTCAAGTCCCTGATTTAGTTTAGGGATTGAGTCAAAAAGGTATCGAAATTGTGTCATAAGGTGTGAGTCAGCAACTCATGTAGAGGAGCAAACCTAAGAGTCAGTCGAAGGTCTTGAATGTGTTACCCTGGCATCTATTGATATTTTGATAGAACTGCCTTAACCTTATTGTGTCTATCATGTATATTTATGTTATTGACAGTGGCCCATAGTGATCTCCAGTTCTCCATCTTGGGAGAACATGTCTGATTTAGACAATTCAGATTTAGAGCAGACTCTAGATGTCATAGCTGAGGAGACCCTTTTGCCTCCCCCACCAGTGCCTCAATTTTTTCCGAGAGGTATGCCTGGACCCAGTGCCCGTCCTCGCTGGGTACAGAGAATAGTAACTGCTGTTAGAGACTTTCCACCAGGCTGTGGACCCAGCTCTTCTTCCTCTAGACCTCCAGTCCCTCCATTTGCTACTACAGGTGCTTCCTCCCCAATTCCATATCATGTTCACCGGGAGGTGAACAGGTCCTTTATTAGAGAGCAGAGCCCAGAGCTAGCCGCGCATCTTGACCGGGGTACCAATTGGATCTTTTCAGGGCATCCCTGTCCCTTCACCTGATATTCAAGCCCGAGTGAGGTCTTTGACTCAGAGTGCTGTTGAGAGAGATAGGTCTATTGAACCTTTTATTAGCTCTGAGTTTAGGGCCATTCAGTATCAGCACCTGGTTAACTGGTTAGTGTTCGAGTTAGGCACTATTGGTGGCAGCGGTAGTGGCAGTGGTTAGAACAGAGGGGCAGAAGTGATCGACAGAGATCAGAGTTGGTTTTCAGGAGTTCTATAGTTGTTTTATATGTTGTAGCATATTTTAGGCGGAGGCTGTTATGACAGCCAATTTTGTTGTGTATTCAGTTCTATTATTAGTGTTGTACTGTAGCTGTTGGTTGGATATTTGTACTACTGTTGTATTATAGTTATCTTATATAAAAGTTGTTGTTGGTTTTTATTTTTGCACTGTTGTTATTACTGTTACTGTTATTGTTGTATTTGTTGCTGGTTTTGTTAAATTTAGCTATGCATCGTGGGTGGACCCTAAGTTAATATGGAGGGGAATATTTTATTGTGGTAGCACTCTCCTGATGCATAAAAATGTTGCTACCCGGAGGCACAATTTTTATATCGAACTTTTTGTTGTGTTTCAGGAGAATGTCGCCTAAGAAGAATATACCGTCCAATTCCTCTAGTAGAGATTTTGTTGGGGGCCCAACCATGGGTGAAGTGCTAGATTTGCTGCGCCAACGGTCTAATCAGATGGCTCAGCAGCAAGAACAATTCCAGCAACAACAACAGTAATTTCTGCAACAGCAGCAACAACAACAACAATTTATACAACAACAGCACCAACAAATCCAACAACAACAGTTGTAGCTTCAGCAGCAACACCAGCCGAGAGAGCTGAACCAAACTGTTAGTTTCAAATCCTTGCAGTCTGTCAAACCTCCAACGTTTAAGGGTGAAGTAGACCCGGCTGCCGCTAGGGTTTGGCTTAAGGAAATGGAGAAGGCTTTTGCCCTCATTCAAGTAAGTGATGATTCTAAAACAGATTATGCTAGTTATTTTCTCAAGGGTGAAGAAATTTTTTTGTGGGAATCCACACGTGCGTTGGAAGGAGAGGGTTCTGTTTCTTGGACCAGATTTACGAAGTTGTTCTTTGAGAAGTACTTTCCAGGTTGTTTATAGAATCAATTAGAAGTTGATTTTTTGGAATTGAAATAAGGTGGAAAGAGTGTGTTAGAGTACGAGGCCAAGTTCACGGAATTGGCCCGATTAGCTCCTGGATATGTGAGCACAGAGATTCAGAAAGCAAGAAGGTTTCAACAAGGATTGAAGTGTGAAATTCGTAGTGGAGTTGTGGTATTACAACTCAAGATGTATTCTTCCGTAGTTTAGGCCGCCTTAGTGATTGAGAGTGATCAGAAGTTGGACTTCAAGGAAAAGAGCGACACGAAGAGAAAGCTTGACAGCGTTATTGACAAGGTGGATCAAGAAGAATCCACTCAAAAGTTCCCGAGACGGTTTGGATGAAATAGGAACAAGAGATTCAGAAGACAAGGTTTTCCTCAGGTGAGACCAAATGTCACTTCAGTTGCTTCTACCCCAGCTCAGTCAACCAAACCAGTAGTGGAATGTAAGTCGTGTGGTAAGAAGCATAGTGGTCAATGCAGAATGGACGTCCAATGTTTTAAATGTGATCAGAAAGGCCATTACGTGTCAGAGTGCAGATCAGGGAATCCCGGAGTCACCTGCTTCAATTATGGTAAGATTGGACACATTGCCAGAAACTATAAGGTCTCTACTCAGGGCAGCGTAGGAGGTAGTGCATCCCAAGGACCAGCAATCAGCACAGCTAGGGCCAGAACCTTCAAGATGACCAAGAGATCCAATGCTAAGAACTCGGATGTAGTTGCAGGTACGCTCTCTCTAAATTCCGTACCTATTAAAGTTTTGTTTGATTCAGGAGTGTCTAAGTCCCTTATATCAAAAGAATGTGTAAGTAAAATGGATTTAATGTCGGAAGACTTAGCTGAGCCCTTGACCATAGAAGTGGCTAATCAGGATAGAGTTTCAGTGAGTCAATTTTTCCCTAAGTGTCAGCTTGAAATCCGCGGACATACCTTTTCAGCGGACCTAATATCATTCGAGTTAGGAGAGTTTGATATGATTCTAGGAATGGAGTGGTTATCCTAGCATAAGGCAAATATAGATTATAAGAAAAAGAAAATTGTGATGTATACAGAAAATGATGACATGATAAGTTATCAAGGACAGAAGCAAGAAAAGAAATTTCTCTCGATATTGGAAGCAAAGAAATTATTGAGACAAGGATGTGAAGCCTACTTAGCCCATATTGTAGACACTGAGAAAGAGGCACCTATTCTGGACGAGATTCAAATTGTTAGGGAATTTTCAGATGTTTTTCCAGATGAGTTGCCAGGATTGCCACCAGATCGTGAGATCGAGTTTTCTATTGATTTTATTCCTGGAGCAGAACCAGTTTCAAAGGCTCCCTATCGTATGGCCCCTGTGGAAATAAAGGAATTAGCTAAGCAACTTCAGGAACTTCTGGATAAGGGAGTAATTAGACCAAGTGTATCTCCATGGGGCGCACCAGTGTTATTTGTAAAGAAAAAGGATGGAAGAATGAGACTTTGTATTGATTATCGGGAACTAAATAAGTTAACCATCAAGAATAAGTATCCCCTACCCAGGATTGATGACTTGTTTGACCAGCTTAAAGGAGCGTGCTGTTTCTGAAAGTTTGATTTATGATTGGGCTATCATCAGCTGAAGATTAAGCCTGAAGACATACCAAAGACCACATTCAGAACCAGGTATGGGCATTATGAGTTCTTGGTGATGTCATTTGGATTGATCAATGCACCAACAACTTTTATGGATTTAATAAACCGGGTGTATAAGGAGTACTTGGGATAAGTTTGTTATTGTATTTATTGATGACATCCTCATTTATTCGAAGACTAAAGACAACCATGCCGAACATCTGAGGATTGCTCTACAAAGGCTATGAGAAAAGCAGTTATATGCTAAGTTTTCAAAATGTGAATTTTGGTTAGATGAAGTCCAGTTTTTGGGCATATAGTGGGTAAGGATGGTATCAAAGTGGATCCCGTGAAGATTAAAGCTGTATTCAGATGGGAACAACCAAAGACCCCGACAGAAGTTAGAAGTTTTCTTAGGTTAGCAGGTTATTACTGAAGATTTGTAAAAGACTTTTCCAAGATTGCAACTCCATTGACCAAGCTGAGCAGGAAGAACGAAAAGTTTATTTGGACTGAGAAATGCGAAGAGAGCTTCCAGGAGTTGAAGAAGAGATTAGTGTCAGCACCAGTGCTAACATTGCCAGATGAAACAGGAAATTTCGTGATCTATAGTGATGCTTCTTTGAAAGGTTTAGGCTATGTATTAATGCAACATGATAAAGTTATTGCTTATGCGTCCAGGCTGTTAAAACCCCATGAGCAGAAATATCCAGTGCATGATTTGGAACTAGCAGCAATAGTGTTCGCATTGAAACTGTGGAGACACTACTTGTACGGAGAAAACTGTGAAATCCTACGGACCATAAAAGTTTAAAGTACATATTTGTAATAACCCCAAATTTTGGAAATTTTTGAAACCCTTATGAATAGTGATTTTGCAGATTATGCTGAATAAGAAAACTTTTCATACCACACTATGTAGGGGCTCTTTTATTGATCTTCTGAGATATTATTAGTACTCTGTATGATAAATAAGTGTATGTAAAGATCGTCAGAATCCAAATTCGAACACTTTGATTTTTCCCGAAAATCTACCAGATACAGAAAGAATTAAGTATAAGGTAACATAATAAAAAGGATTTAAATTCAAGGATTATAAGAGAGGATCATGAAAGGAATATAATGTATTGAGAAATGTTAAAGAAACCTAAGTAATAAGATCCCGGGTATGATCCCTTAAACGATAAACGAAAACGAAAGTTAAGCGAACCGTATAACAGATCAGCGGTCATTAGGCAAACAATTAGGAAGTTAATCAAAGAGATTAGAGAGGATGATGTCACCCAACCAATGAGAAGAGGACAAGGAGGGAAAGATGACATCATAGCATGACATAAGCATGACATGGGAAGGAAGGAAATGTGGTGGAATATTAACCACACAAAATCAAGGTTAAATTGGTAATTAACCAAAAACAAATCAAATATTCAACCAACCAAGCCAAACAATTCATTTTTCATCAAAACAAGAACACAAGGCATTTTATTTTCTTCATGCTCTCGGCTTTTTCATTTTCAAGAAGCTAGAATTTTCAAAACTCAAGATCAAGGCTTCCTAAATTGGTAAGATAATTCCCTAGTCATCCTTATGCATAGTTATGACTATATTATGAGTTTAAGCCTTCAATTCTTTCTCAATCTTCTTCAAGAAATCAATGAAGAAGACAATGAATAGTGACTTCAAGAATTTTAACTTGATTTTCTTATTTTTCCTTTAAGATCCAAGCTTTCCTAAGACTCCTCAAGGCTTCCTAAGGCTTCCTAGCTACTCCCACCACTTCAAGGAAGGTATATCATCTCCAAACCCTAGATTCCTTTGTATAATAAGATGATTTTGATTGTTATGATGATATAGTAGCTTAATGCTTGTGGTTTAGAGTTTGGGTTGGAGTGGTAGTGAAATGGAATGGTGAATCTTGTTGTTTTGATTAAAAGAACTTAAGTATAGTTTAAATTCAAGTTTTAGGAGTAAGTAAATGGATTATAATGAGTTGGTTTGGGGCTGTTGTAATGTATTTTGGATGGAGGTTTGATTGGGTTGTGAATTGGGGTTGAATTGTGATGGTTTTGGAATGGTTTAAATTTGGGAAATCGCGTAAACATAGCCGTCGTAATGTCCAATTTACTTTAGACTGCTTTTGTTCATAACATTTGGACCCGAGAACTCCCTGCTCGATTATTACCATTTCCATGTTTAGATAGTTCATGTTACGAGCTTCGTTTTGATATGTGGTTCGTTTGATTCTGATGAACGGTTTAGGAGAAACGGTCGTTTTAAGTAACGACGTTTCGCGAACGAACCTTTACCCCTCGCCTTACTTTGAAACATAGGTTAAAGACCTTAAAGGACTAATTGAAGTATGAAACATTTATGTAAGGTGTAATAGGCAGTTGGTAAGACACCCGCGAAGGAATCGCCTTAAAACTCGTAATGGTTAAATTATTAAAAATGGTGGAGCCGAGGGTACTCGAGTGACTTAAGAGAATCAGTAAGCGCAAAGCGAGCGTTAGAGTCTAAGTTGGTTAATGTATAGATTTACAAGTGACTTTGGTTTAATTCCAACTTACTTGTTGTTTATAGGTTACCAGACTCGTCCCGAGCCATTCGTAACCCCCAGTCGCTCAGGCAAGTTTTCTACCCGTTATACTGTTGTTGTGATGTATATGTGTATATGCATGATCTTGCGATAAATGCATACTTGTTATTAGCAAATTCTTGCGATATATTCTAGCATGTGATATGGTATATATGCATGCCTGTTTCATATTCTTGGATTATATATCTGTTGGTTAAAAATGCTTACAGTTGCATAATACCTATGCTAGAGATAAGCGGTATTTGAATTTACCCTTAGTATAGGGACCCAAAGGTGAAAACATTTTCTAAAACCGGGAGTCGAGGATCCCGAGTAGTTTTATATATATATATATATTTATATATATATGGTTATAGTTTTCAAAACTATTAATCGAATAAGGGTTATTCGATAACTTTATATTATTTATTGAATATTATTTCGAATATTCATTCGAGGGCTTATGACTCCTTTTATTTTATTAATTGAATATTATTTGAATATTCATTTGAGGATGTATAACTCCTTTATTTTATTTAATGAATATTATTTATAATATTCATTCGAGGTATTATGACTCCGCTTATTACTGAAATATATTCTTTATTTTATTAAAGAATAAGGTGTCAATAATCAAACTTATTTTCGATTATTCAAATAAAGATAGTACTTTCATATAAGTATATCTTTGGTTATTTAATATCCATTTCAAGTATAAGTTTTAAAACTTCTACTTCGATTATTTTTATAAGGATTATCTTTATGAGAATTTTATTTAAATAATAATATTCAGATATTTTCTAATATATCGGGACTGATTTATTTTAATAAATCAGCAGTACTCCAAACATTCTTAAAAATGTTTTCGAGTCTTCAAAATGATTTTTAAAGTTAGAGTGGACCCCAAAACTCATTTTTTATATATTTAAGATCTTCCTTTTTAAAGGGGATTTAAATACTCGCTCAAAACCTGGGGATCCAGCTCTGTGGTGCATTTTACATTCGCAACGTGGTTGCTGTTTTGAGAAAATAAATGAATTGATTACTTACCCAACGTTCGGGAAGTAAGCCCATCTAATTGAGTCGGCATAAGCGACAGGCCGGGGTACGGTCTATCAAAGTGTAAGTGGCTGGGTGGCAGTCCATCAACGCGTAAGAGGCCGGGTGGCGGTCCAACACAAGGTCCTTATGTGGCCAGGGTGATGACCGGTGGGGGATTCATCCATCTACTAGTAGAAAAGGTTACTTAATGGGTATCTTTGCCTGATCAGCAAGATATCAGGTTTATGCCAAAATTCTTTTCTTTCCAAATTCATTGGATATTACAACTCTGTTCATACTTTACATGACAGAGATTTTCAGGAAATGTATGAGATATATATATATATATATATATGGATATATATATCAGGACTTAATGAAGTATCTCGTAACTTCATTATTTATAATGATATTTCAAAGATTAAATCTATTCAAGTCTTATCTTGTAGTCTCATCTGGGTGATGAACTTTGAAACTGATTATAACTTGAACGGTGGTAGTTCAAGTAGTATTTGGATATAAGTATATTGGAGTATCTTGTAACTTCATTTTTTTTAAACTTATATCTAGTAAATGATTATCTTATGCATGACAAAGATTTTCAGAAAAACATTGAGACAAGGTTAGATATATGAGATCACCTTGCAACGGTATTTTTATACAGTTATACACTAGAACTCTGTGTGTATTATGCATGGAAGAGGACTTCCAATATTTTGAAAAGTATATATGTATATATATATACTGAATATTTTGCGACTTCATCGCATTAAGATATCAACTTGGTTCATTTCTTTTGACCACGACTTTTATGAGTACTATGAGAAGGCTCATATATTGTTAATCATTATACATATTATTTTGGTGGGCTTGCTGCTCACCCTTGCTTTCTTCTTTCATCACACAACATCAGATAGATAAGATGAACATGACCAAGCTCTCAATTCCCAAGCGGATAGGAAACGTTCCGCAGCTTTCTGGAAGCGTTGAGGCCGTTGTAGCTGAGGTAGAAATTACCAATAGGCTAAGTTTTCAACTAATGATGTACCAGACTTATGTATATTATGAGTTGTAATAATGGCAGAGAAATGTAAATTTATTCAGAAACCTGTTTAAGGTGTATTGGCATGTAATTGTGGAATAAAACGACTTGTGATTATTTTGGGATGATCATCTCTGAGACTATAACTTGTGGTGTGTGTGTTTATTGTGGGGTCACAGTATAGAGTAGTTGATTAATTATTAAGATTGGGTGTTATTAAGGGAAATGGAACTCGTGACAACCCGGATCCCCGACCCCGGATTTGGGGGTGTTACAGAAGTGGTATCAGAGCTAAGCGTTATAAACCTCAGAGATGATGTGACGTAAAGATAATAAGTTCACTAAGATAATAAGAACTCTTGTCAAGTTCATAGTCGGGCTACCTAACGTAGTACTAACAGTTAAAACCCTTACGGGAACCCTTATAAATATCATGATAGTAACTTAGTTCATTCTCGTATAGGGCAGCAGGGCACCGAACCCTGAGGTTCAGGAGCATCAGCATGAGGATGTTTTATTACAAGCTGGAGATCAAATTGTAAATCCGATGGAGTACCCTAATGAGGGACCGGATGAGATTCATATTGAGAATGTTGCGGTTGAGGATGTTATTCTGGAAAGGATTATGGCTGAGGAGGATCTCATGGAGGATCCTGATAAGAATAAAGAGAGGACCGCTGAGGAATCGATGACCGTAGTCAGGGCGACTACCAGAGCAAGAATGGCCGCGAGGGTGGCACTAGAGGATGAAGAGTTACCAAGGGCACAAAGGTTAATGAGGGCAGAAGGAGTGGGGCCTTCCACGACCCCAATTATACCAGTATTAGACCCTCTTCCAGAGGTTCCTGTAGACATCTATGAGGTTCCACCAATTCCTGTTCCCTCCCCTATACAGAGCCCAGCACCTACTGAGGAAATGCCACCTTTATCTCCTGCACCATTGTCACCTGATACCGTGCTTGGTTATCCGTTTGGATCTCCTGGGTCTGCGCCACCTGCACCCCATGGACTGCTAGATGCTACCACTCAGGCTTCTCTTATCGCCAATTATTACATGACTTTGGGTGGCCTGTCCGAGGCCCGTAATGTTAGGAGTGATCTGTTGGATCGACTTACTGCACCAAGGATTGAGGGCGGGGTACTTCCGGCAGGATTAACTCATAGCATGGAAAGGATTGAGGCTACCACCCGTGTTACAGCTAGAGGCCATCTTGAGGGTCAGATTGATCCAGCTCTACTTGCAACTATCCTAGACCTCATCACCGCCTTAATGGAGCAGGTTAGGGATGTCGTGCGTGCCCGCATTTCTTGATCCATAATAGTGTGCAGAGTCTGAACAATCTGACAAGAATTTCATGCAGCACCGCTTTTGGAGGATTAGCCTAAGTTATGGATTATTAGTTTTAATGACTAGATGATTATCTATGGTAGTACTTTTGAGATAGAAGCGATCAGATCAAATGATGTAATTCTCTTTAATGTGTTCAGTTATTGTACCCTCGAACAAATGGTTATGTATATATTCGTTAATTTCAGTTCAGATCAGTTTGTTTGTTATAAGATCACATTGTTAATTGCTCTATTAACACTTAAGAGAGTGTCATGAAGTTTATCGAACTTGAGAATTCATAATTTGCAATCGTGCAAGGACTGAACGAGGGAAAGACTTGAGCAAAGTAAGTACGACAAATATCCAGAGATTCTCAAAATTTTCCAACTAATATGCCCCCACAAGGAATGTGATAATCAGGGAGGTTACAATTAAGATATAAGGAACCCAGAATATACTAAAGTGGAAAATGAGGAGTTTAAATTAAAAGATGACCCCAATTATGGGGAGTAGGAAGAAATATTTAGACGGAGAAAATAGAAGTCGAGCGAGGTCAGGAGACCCGAGACGGTACTCCTATACGAAAATTCATGGACCTGTCTAAACAGAACTTATACTTTATTCCCAACCACCACCTTGAGGGAAACAAGGTAGTGGGAAATTCTTTCAGGACCTCTAAGTCGCTAAGCTCTCAGAGTTCCAAGGAACAAGTTGGCCCAGTCGAGGCAAGAGCCTGGCTAAAGGAAATATAGGAATCATTTGAGATTCTAAATGATGGACGAACCACAAAAGACTGTTTTTGTTACTGTTGTGAATATGTTGTGCACTTGATGATTACCTAAACAAAACATCTAAGTAGATTTTACTTAGTGAAATAATGTAGCACTCGACGGATAAGAATTATAGTCCCGACGGATAACTCAGTTTGAGTATCGACGGATGAGTAATTTATTATCCATCGAGTGAGTAGCTTATATAATGATAAGTTTGTAGCACAGTGTTGTATGCACCTTTGTATAGAATCTGTAGTAGCATATAAGTCATGTTGACTCTAACTAGATATGCAGAATAGGTTGATTAACTGTACATAAGCAATGTCTTGTAATTCTGTATAAGTAAAATGAAGTCAAGTGCCAAAATAGCTATCAACGGATGCTTAACAAAGCTTCGACGGATGATCAAATGACTTTCAACGGATGTTCAAAATAGCAGTCGACGGATGATCAAGTAAGTCATCGACGGATGATCTGAAAGTCGACGGATGATAATATCAAGATTCAAACATCAGTTGAACAGTGAAAGCTGACACACAGCCATCGAGATTGGATACAAACACTGTGGAAGCCTATTAACTGGGTCATAGAGGACGAAAAGCAGCAAAGATCAAGACTGTTAGATTTTATATTTATTCAGTTCTTTTGACTTTGTAATCTTGGTAATATATATAAACCAAGAGAGTAGCAAATATAAAATAACTAAGAAAACTAAGTTAGCTTAGAAACAAACACAGAGAAATCTTTGTAAGCACTATCTTTAGCATTTCCTGTGTTCTTAGTTGTTCTATCTTGTAAAAGCAGCTGTGAGCATTTCTGCACACAGAGTTCTCTCGATATATTAATATAAATCTCTGGTGGAATTGTTTAAATCCACCAGAAAGTTTTTAAAGACTCTTGTTTTTAATTACTCTTGTTTTGATTCATTAAAGTTTATACTCCGCATTGTGCTAATCAAAATAGATATATCTATAATCGAGTTGAACATTTTTATTTCAAGAAAAAGATAAAGAATTCCATTCAACCCCCTTATGTAATTCTTGCTATATTGTTAAGGGACTAATAATTGGTATCAGAGCAAGCTCTTAATCTACAAAGAGTTTAAAGATCAAAACAATTCAGCAAGATGAACAAGAAAGATGTTGGAATCAAGATTCCTTTTCTGGATAAAGATAATTACCATCATTGGAAGGTAAAGATGCATCTTCATATGCTTTCTCAAGATGAGGCCTATGTGGACTGCATAGAAAGAGGCCCTCATGTTCCAATGAGAGCTGCAACAGGAAATGAACCATCAGTTCCAAAGCCAAGGCATGAATGGTCTGATCCTGATCTTGAACAAGTCAGGAAAGATAAAAAGGCCATGAACATTCTGTTCAATGGTGTTGATGCAGATATGTTTGATAACATCATCAACTGCAAGACTGCCAAGGAAGTTTGGGACATAATACAGATAATCTGTGATGGTACTGAGCAAGTAAAAGAAAATAAAATGCACCTCCTGATTCAGCAATATGAGCATTTTCACAATGAAGAAAGTGAGTCACTCACTGACATTTTTAGTAGATTCCAAAAGCTACTAAATGCTCTTAAATTGTATGGAAGAGTCTATCAGACTAAAGACTCCAATATGAAATTTCTCAGATCTCTTCCAAAGGAATGGAAACCAATGACAGTCTCATTGAGAAACTCACAAGATTATAAGGAGTTTACTTTGGAGAGACTGTATGGTATTCCGAAGACCTATGAGCTTAAAATAGAGCAGGATGAAAGAATGGAGAGAGGAAAGAAGAAAGGAGGATCTATTACACTAGTTGCTGAACTGGAAAAGGAGAAGGAAGTGAAGATGGAAGCTGTGGAATCAACTTCAAAGGCCTGTGAAAGCAAGGGTAAAGGGCTAGCTGCAGAAAGTGAAGATTCTTTGAGTCAAGATGACATGGAGGACATTGATGAGCACCTAGCATTCCTTTCAAGAAGATTTGCCAAGCTCAAGTTCAAGAAGAACTTTGGAGCTGCCAAGCCAAATAGAAACATGGTGGATAAGTCAAAATTCAAGTGTTTCAAATGTGACTTGGCAGGGCATTTTGCAAATGAGTGTAGAAAGTCAGATTCTAGTAAGAAGAGATTTGAGTCTGTGGATTATAAGCAAAAATACTTTGATCTACTCAAACAGAAGGAAAGGGCTTTTATTACATAAGAGAATGACTGGGCAGCTGATGGTTTGGATGAAGATGAGGAGATCAGCTATGTCAATCTAGCCCTTATGGCCAAGTCTGATGAAACAGAGACAAGTTCCTCAAGCAATCAGGTAATTACTACAAACCTTGCACATTTATCTAAAGCTGAGTGTAATGATGCAATAAATGACATGTCTACAGAATTGTATCATTTGTGTGTTACACTTAAGTCCCTCACTAAAGAAAATGCTAAAATCAAAGAAAAAAACTTGTTTTTGAGTGAGAGGAATAATGTGCTTGAGTCTCAGTTTGTTGAGTTTGAGAAACTAAAAATTGAGTGTAGAATTTCTAAGGAGGAATTAACTAAGTCCTTAAAAAAGGAAGAAATTTTAAAGAAGCAGCTCGATCGTGAACAGAAGGTGATTAAAGCATGGAAAACATCCAGAGATGTTCATGCTCAAATCACCAAGGTTCAAGGAATTGAGTCCTTTTGTGATGAAGCCTGGAAAAAGAATAAGGAGAAACTAGAACCTATTTTGGTAGATGGATTGCTGACAGATGTAGACTCGACGGATGATGAGGACTATCCGTCGGATAACAAAATGTGTTATCCGTCGAATGATAAAAATCCTCATCCGTCGGCTGTGAACAAACCCATTAGTAAAGCCAAATTAACCAAGCTTAATGAAAAGTATGGGTCTGTTTCCAAGAACTTTGTTTCAGGGGAGTCAAGTCAACCCAAGAAAGGGAAGAAGGCTAATGTTGGTCACATGACTGTCAAACAGTTGAGTGACAGACTTGAGAAGATAGAGGTAAAAACAGAAACTAAAAGGAAAAACAATAGGAATGGTAAAGTAGGGATTAACAAACATAACAACTACACACCTGACAAATATGCTCCTAGAAAAATCTGTCAAATATGGTAGTGTAAATCATTTGTCTGTTAATTGCAAATCTGCCATGCCTACTCCCATGTCTGTTCAGCCTCAATTCTCTAACATGAATGCCATGCCTCCTATGCCTGTTAATGCTATGCCTACACAGAACATGAATGCACATTTTGCTAATATGCCATTTGCACCTAATCCATATTATGCTGCATACAATATGCCTCAAATGCCATTTAGCATGCCTTACTGGAACAACATGTTTGCACCAAGCATGCCATTTCCTGTTAGCCATAACATGCAGAACGTTTCCTATCCGCTTGGGAATTGGGAGCTTGGTCCTGTTCATCTTATCTATTCAGACAATAGAAGATATGTTAAGGGTTTATGCTTTGGATTTCAAGGGAAACTGGGATGATCACCTACATTGATTGAGTTTTCCTATAATAACAGTTACCATGCTAGCATCGGAATGCCACCCTATGAAGCCCTATACGGACGTAAGTGTAGATCACCATTATATTGGGATGAAGTAGGAGAAAAGAAAGTGTTAGGACCTGAACTAGTTTAGCAGACCAAAGATGCAGTGGCGTTGATTCGAAAAAGGTTGGAAGCAACTCAAGGAAGACAAAGAATGTTGATTTACATCGAAAGGATATGAACTTTGAAGTGAGATCACGGGTGTTGTTGAAAGTATCACCTTGGAAAGGGTTAGTTCGATTTGGTCAAAAAGGTAAGCTTATCCCAAGTTATATAGGACCATTTGAAGTTTTGAAGCAAGTAGGAAAAGTCATTTACGAGATAGCGTTGTCTCCACAGTTGTAACATATTCATAATGTGTCCCACATTTCCATGTTGAAGTCATATATCCCTGATTCGAAACAAATAATTGATTATGAACCAATCGAGGTTCAGTCAGATTTGTCTTATATGGAGCAGCCAATCCAGATTCTAGATCGTAAGGAGCGAGTCCTTAGAAATAAGTATATTCCTATAGTTAAAGTACTTTGGAGAAATTCTCGAGTAGAAGAGTCTACCTGGGAGTTAGAGTCAAATATGCTTCACAAATATCCTCATTTGTTTAGTTAAGTCAGATTCTGGGGACATAATCTTTTTAAGGGGGAATGATATAACGACTCGTATATTTCTGTATTATTTAACTGTGTAATTATTAATTAATTAAATAAATAAATGTGTGGTCTGGTTCTTACAACTGTGTTTTGTTTATTATTATTTATATGTGATTGTTGGTCTGCGAGGATTATTCGTATAATTGTTTGTTGAACCATATTATTTTTATTTCACTTTTAAAAGTGTTGGCAAATCTATTTTCATAAATATTTGGAGTGTCTCTAAAATTGTTTTTTTATGGTTTTATAATTTCAATAATCATTTTTGGGATTTTATAAAACTTAGAGATCAATATTTCATTAATTATTTATCCTTAAATGATTTTCTAATTTCATTTATTTATAAAATCAGTATTTAATTCAAGAATTTTTTAAAATTTATGAAACTTATATTTTATTAAGTTTTTAATATTTTGAGAATTTTAAAATTATTTTGGAAATTTTTGGGATTAAATTCACCCACGAGTTGTTTCGTTTAATCGTTAAATGCGGGTATGAGCTGCACTTCAAAAATGAGTTAAAAATTATGAAAATTTTATTTTATTAGCTTTCGGACATTTCGAGAATATTGGTATAAAATTTGTAATTTTTCGATGCATTCTGATGTGCAGCTGGTTCGTTATTTTAAAGGAAAAGAAACCAAAATTTAAATAAAAGCGAGGCAGTAACACGCGTAATACATGCAGCAGAGCATTTGGCTGACTCAGATACATGGCAATTCTCGTGGAATCAGAAAATTTAATCAGATAAAAATCAGTCTTATCTCCTTAATCTGATTACTCTCTCCTTAATCTCTTCTCTATCTCTCTCTAATCTCTCCTCTGTTTCTCCTTCTCTCGCAGCTCTCTTTCCCTTCCCTTCTCTTATTCCCCCCCGGGTTCTGTTACTTTTCTCTTCCGCCGGCTTCATTTTCCGGTGAGTCTCCGGCCGGGAACTCCGGCAAAACCCCCGATTTCATCTCTGTTTAGATATATATATATATATAGACATATATGCTTGTGTGTGTGTTCAGATTGAGTGCGTGAGTGTGTGTGGGGTGGACGTGTTTTTAGCCTCCGTTGCCGTCTCCGGTGGTTCGCTGTTTTATTCCTTTCCTTTCTGTTCTTGCGGGTGAGCGCGTGCATGAGGGTTCTGTGTTGTTGGTTGTTGTTTGTTGCTTGGTTCATTTGATTCCAAATTGAAATTTTTATTATTTTCTGCAGGGATTTTGTTGACTGATTTTGTGAAATAAAAATAATTCGTGCGAGAATAAATTTTAAAATAATCGGTGGAATTTTTGAGTTGGAACCCGAATAAGCGGGTGCCCCGAAAATTTTGCCGCCGTCCGTAATGAATTTCGACGAGCGGGCGGTTGACAGTGATGATTTTTATGTGAGTCCTAAATAAATAAACAAAATGATTTGCATAAATTATTTTCGAGTCATAAATAAGTATTTGTGTTGCGAGTCGTATCGAGTTATAAATTGTGGATTGTGATTTATTGGGAAATTGACGTCGATTATGTTTCGACGGGTAGGCTTATAAACAGAGGAGTCGCTGTCCAAATTTACTGAAAATTATTTTAAATACGAGTTGAGCGTATATATTTGTAAATAAATTCTAAATGAACCCTGATTGTTACGTATATTATGTTATTGTATATAAGTGTGTGTCGGGAATTGTTTTCGTCTGGGTAAAGTGTCTAACGAGGATATGTCATGCATAACTGGTCGTCTAACCTAGGATATTTTGATTATGTAGGTTCCAGTCGAAGGACTCGAGAGTTGAAGTCAGGTTAAAGTCGAGCTAGGTTTAGTTGAAAAGCTTCGCAAGGAAACTACCCCTGAACAAATCTTTTATAGTTCAGTATTTATAAATATTTGTTGATTTAATTTATGTAGTAGAACAGAACGTTTTAAGTTACGTATCCCTTGTGTTTAAAGATATTCGTTTAAATTGTGTTTTGGGGAAAAGTGACTTCTGAAAATGCCTATCTCTAGATCATGATTAAAATTGGAAAGGTTTTGGATAGTGTGCTGTGATATCATTGTTTTAAAAGAGATAGGTATAAATGATTTTGGAAACTGGATAAAACAGATCAGATATTAAATAGTTGCGTAAGAGGCCCGTAATGGCCCAACGGGTTTGCGTAAGTGGCTAAGTCGGTTGCGCGCCTTATTTGAACCGCTTAGTCTAGCATGACAAAGACCTAGCTAGTCTCTGAGTTCCGGAATTGGTTTTTGGTAGGATAGACTGATCAGTTGTCCCTAGTATTCGTTCAAATATATATCTGATTTTGGTTCAGTGGTTCCCGTAACGGAACAGTTGATTTTATGTTTCCTATAATGGAACGGTGGATTTATAAATGAAAATAACATACTAAAATTGGACTCTGGTATTCATACAGCACACAACTGATGATATGCTTTTATAGAGCATGCTAGTTATTGATATCCAGTTTATACCTGTTTTACTTGTTTTCATAAACGAGTTACGATTTATGTTCCTATAATTGTTTTTATAAACTGCTTTACTTATTATTCATATAGTGGTACTGTTGAGCAATTGATTGCCCACCCTTGCAGCTTATTTTATATTTATATATTGCATATGCCTAGAAGACCTATCAGACCTTGGCAGAATATGGTTTCATCCCCCTCCGGTCCCGGCTCCTTTGAGGTAGTTTGTATCAGACTATGAGGTCTGATGAGTTGCTGTAATAAGTTAGAGTGTCAGGCTTGTTGAAATAGTTAGTTGTAGTTTTGCAACCTAAATAATACTTGAACCTGTATCGGATCTTGGTTTTGGTGTCGTGTTGGTATAATAATGTTTAATTAGTAGTTTATATTTGTGATTTGTTATATTTTAGTGACGTCAGCCCCTCAGCCCGGGGTTGAGATCATCACAACAAACCCCAAAATTCTTGTTCTCACTGTGGTTGCAGTTGACATTCTATTTACACTTGTAAATATTATCATATTTTGTATCATAAAAATTATGATCCTTTGCCAAAATTTAATAAAATTGTTGTTTTAAATAGAACTGCTAAACTGAATGTGCATATATCTTATAGAGTCAAAAATGTCAAGACAAATCCGGATGGAGTAAATCCTGATGGACCAAATCCTGACAAGAGGTCTACTAATGTAAGAATGCATAAGATGTCAAAAAGAACCCAACAAATGTGGTTTCTCAAAAATTCTGACTGATTTCCATATTTTTTATTATAGGGAAACAAGAAGAATGTGCTTGTCTTGGATAGTGGTTGTTCAGCATATATGACTGGAACTAAATCCCTGTTGTCAGAATATGAGGAGAAGGCTGGCCCAATGGTTTCCTATGGAGATGGCAATGTAGGAAAAACACTGGGATATGACAATATAATCATTGAAAATGTCATAATCTCAAACGTAGCTATAGTAGATGGACTGAAGCACAATTTGTTGAGCATTAGTCAAACCACTGACAGAGGTTTATATGTCGTGTTCTATGATACGCACTGTGAAGTAGTTCATAGGATCACAAGGAAAACTGTATTCAAAGCTTATAGACATGGAAACATTTACGAAGCCAAACTTTATGCAAATACTGATGGTCTAGAAACTTTTCTGGTAACCAAGGCATCAATAGATGAAAGTTGGAATTGGCACAAGAAGCTTTCTCATCTCAACTTCAATAATCTCAATGAACTGGTGAAGAAAGATTTGGTAAAAGGACTACTTGTGGACAAAAGTCACAAATCAGGAAAGAAGGCAAATCCCCTTGAAAATGCACATGTTGAGGGGGAGAAACGTAAAACTCTCAAGAACTGACATCACAGTTACATGGGGGTTTTGCATGGAACTAATCCTGTAATTATTATTGTTGATGATTTTTCAAATTTTGTTAGAGTGGTCAGTGGAGAAGAGATTCTTGATTTTGCTAATAAATTCAACAATGCAAATGCTAAGGGGAAGAAATCATGATTAAATTCCTGATTTTGGATTTCAAATTTTATCTCAGTAAGTGATGGACTAGACATGACTTTTCTTAAAAAGGATGGTAACATTTTTCTTTCATGATTTTTAAGTGTTACAAATTTATTTTATTCTATTTTGAACAATCATGTTATACTTGTCATCATTATTCGTTTTATATTGGGAATAGGTGCATGAAAAGAGACTTATGTTTTATTTTCCTAGATACGCGTAATATTATGCATGCAGTATTCATTATTACACGGTTAATCAAAGTGTCTCTTTAGATTCCCAGTAGATTTTGGTTATAAAATCACATTTCCTATCTCTCAATCATTACTCAATCATCTCTCTCTCTCTCACAACATCAAAGCTCTAAATCTAAAATCTTCAAAACTACACCCTCATTCTCCAAATGGCTCACTTCTACAGTCGAAAATATGGCGTATACTTGCCTTCTCTTAAACCTGTAGAAGGAAGACTCTACTTTGATCATTTCGGACTGAGAGTCCTAATCAATGGTCAAAATTTTCATCCTCTGATCATCTGTGATGGGATGATCAGCTCGAGTTGCATCTTTTGATTCGAAGAGGTTCGACGAGCTGAGGAGGCAGAGGAACGTCGACTCGAACTCTTGGCACTTCAAGAGAATATTATTTCTCTTGCTTCATCCATCTCTCGCATATACTGTAGGCGAGAAATGAAGAACAAGGAGGACAACAAGAAGACTAAAGAAGAGTAGTTCTAGTTCTTAGGATTTAGGATTAAAATCTTTTGTGGTCTGTCTTGTAATAAATTTTAATATTATTAATGAAAGTTCTCTTCTTATTTACTCTCTCATAACTGCTCATTATCTTGATATTTGTATGTGCGAATATGTGTGATTTTGAATTCATATGTCTCGAATTTCATATTTCACATTTGCATAAATAATCGTTCTCGAGATATTTTCACATTAATGATATTGGAACAGGTCAAGAAAACAGGTCTTTGAGCAAGAATCGGACAATTTTACAAAGTCTATTCTAATAAAAAAAATGGTATTGTATACACAATGTTAATTTTCACTTGATCAAAAATTGTGTTTTCTCAAGAATTGTGGGTATTTTTGTCTAACAAAATACCTAACAAATATAATATTCCAAATCCTGACGCTGTGGGATAGGGCACAACCAACCGTGTTCCTGACCAAAGTGTCCATTTTTCTTCATTTAAATCGAAACACAATATCACCTCTGATTCTTCTCAAAAGAAATCAGTTGTAAAATCAAAGACAGTAGCTAAGTCTGATTTGTCTCAGAGAAAATCAGGTTTAAAGGCTGTTTCACTCTCACCTATATCTTTGGAGCAACAAGATAGAGTAAGAAAAAAAGTGTTTCATTAGTAACAAACATCTAGGAAATTGAAGAAAGAAAGAAAAGGAAAATTCGAGCTGATATTAAGCTGGTTGATGAATCATCCAACACTGAAAGTGACAGTGTTGTGCAAGACATGCCTGTACTATAACAAGACTAAGTCAAATTGACAGCCCTAAGAATTAGTTGTATGATAATCAAAAATTGTATTTTGTATTGTATTACTTGAGTCTGTAAAAATGTCAAAGATTAGACTGGTGTATTTTTTTTGTAAACAGTCTCAAGCCTAAGAATAAACTCTAGAAGAAGATCAGGAAGATCATGCCTCAGGGAAATTATGAAGAAGCTTGGATTGAATAAATCTATTTTGGGAAAAATATTCTAAGTCAAGATATCTACAAGTCACATATCAAGTCATATAGAGAAGTCATTCGAGAACTCCAGAATGACTTATCGAGAAGTCCAAAATAGTTTATAGAGAAGTCTCAGAGATATCAACAAGTCAAATGAAGACATGAAGATTGGAGATATTGACAAGTCAAGTTACATTCGAGATTTCAGAGAAATCTACAAGTCAAAATGTATATAGAGATCTTAGAGATATCAACAAGTCATTTTTGCTTTAGAGAACTCAGAGATATCGACAAGTCAAAATGGAGATGTGAAGATTGGAGATATCGATAATTCAATTTTTTCATTAGAGATCTCAGAGATATCGACAAGTCAAAATACCTATAGAGATCTAAGATATATCGACACGTCATTTCTACTTGTAGAAATTTGGAGACCTCGACAAGCCAAGTTCACTTATAGAGAACTCAGAGACCTCTACAAGTCAAAACACTTATAGAGAACTAAGAGATCTCGATAAACCATTATACTTATCGAGATGTCAGTTCTCTATTGATCAAACTGGATATCTCGATATGAAGCTCAAGTACAGAATGCAGACAAGTTAAATATTCAAGATTATCAATCAACAAACGATCTAATCACTTAGATTGAAAAGTCTATAAAAGCAGCTTGAAGAGTACAAGATCAAATGCTAAGATTAACTGACAAAGGAAAGTCACAGATTCACAGGATTTCTAAAGATACACTAAGCCAAAAATGGAAAGGTTTAGAGATAACTTAAAGTAGGGTTTAGTACATTCTATTGCATGCTGTGTAAACTTGTGTTTACTAATCTATAAAGTAAAGACTGGCCCTTTGCTTTTTAATTATATCAAACAGATCTAGAATCTCGTGTAACTCTCTCAAGGAAGAAGCCGAGTTCTTTACTTACAAAGAACCCAGGATTTGTAGCAAAACACTAGCTTGATTTTAATATAAAATTAAATATTGTGTGCACTATTTATTTCCAGTTAATATAATATTGTTGCATTTCTTATCTGCTTTGTTCACCAATAAACGAACATTTAAAAAGCCTTAAAAATATCTAAAACACATTCACCCCATGTGTTGTATTCATTACCTAACAAGTGGTATCAGAGCAAAGTCTGAAAGCAAACAGATTAAAGATCTTGTAAGAATGAATACATATAAGATTAACAGTATCAAGATTTCTGTCTTTGACAGATCTAACTACACATTATGGAAAAAAATGTTGCTGTTTATAAAGATGGCCAACCCATTATATGTTCAGATTCTTAAGAATGGTCCTTTCACTCCCATGGAAAGAGTTGAGGATTCTACAAATGGAGACATGGTCATTCCAGCTCATTATGTTCCTAAAGATCCTTCACAATATACTGAACCTGAAAAGGAGAAAGTCTCTCTGGATAGTGGGTTGCAACTAATTTTTATAGAGTCACTTGACAATGTAATGTATAATAACATTATCAACTATGACACGGCCAAACAGATCTGGGAGAAGATAAAAATTTTGTATGAGGGAACAGAGGAAGTTAGGTCAAACCAAAGGAGAATTTTGGTATCTCAGTATGAAGGTTTCATGGCTAAACCTTAAGAAAGTATAACTGATGTTTTTGAAAGATTCAATAAGTTGATTAATGACTTGCAGCTTCATGACAAATACTATGAAGCTCATGAGGTTAACTTGAAGTTTTTGCTCACCCTTCCTAACCATTTTGAACAGAAGATCTCAGCTATAAGAGAAGGGAGAGACTTGAGCAGAATGACACTAGAAGTTTTAGATGATATTTTGAAAACCTGTGAACTAAAAATGATTCAAAGAAAGTCTTTAAGAGTTGGTCAAGGGCATATTGTTGATGGATCAAGTGCTCTGGTGGTTAATGACAGCCAGTCATCTGATGATGAACAGGAAATCCAGACTCCGGTTGTCTCAACCACAGAAGCAATTTATTCTTGAACTTGAAGAGGATGAATTTTATACCTTAGATGAACTGGATGAGTTAGATCATTCCATGGCTTACTTAGCAAGAAAATTCTCTAACATAAGAGTAAAGAAGCCAAAGTTCTTCAAAAATAACAGACAAACATCCAACAAGGACAACAGCTAGAAAGGAAAAACACAATATAACTATGGAAGCAAAAATGGTTATAAAACAGGATCTGTTGACATGTCAAAAATCAGGTGCTTCAATTGTGATAAATTGGGCCATTTTGCTACAGAATGCAGGAAGCCAAAGAAAGTGAAAAAGGACGATGCTTATCTTGAATTAGAGGCAAAGTATGAGGCTTTTCTAAAAATGTAATAGGGTAAATCTTATATTGCAGAAGGAAAGAGTGGGATGATTCAGACAACGATGATGATGAGGAAGTAGAAAACTATGCACTCATGGCATGGAACAAGGAGAATCATCCTCATCAAAACAAAGGTACCAACTCTTACCACTATTGATTTAAATGAAAGTCAACATTAGGAAACTATTGAAAAGATGAGCATATAAGTGTTCCACATCCATACTAGCATGGTAGCAGCTACTGAGGAGGTCAGTAGGTTATAAAAAAGCTAATGAGAATCTTGAGAGTGAGAAACAAAAGTTTGATCTACTGCTTGTGGAGCTTGAGACAGTCAAGCAAGAAAATGAATATCTAAAGAATAAGATAAAGTGTGCTACTGAGATAGAAGCTGTGTTGAGTGAGAAGCTAGAGAAGAATGAAGTGAAACTGAAATTATTCAGAAATGCATCTCAGTTAGTTGGTAAGTACCATGAGAAGAACAAGCCATGTGCTAAATAGCTATTGGCTTGGATTATGATGCATTAAACAACAACAGGAAAGTTGAAGGTGATAAGAGAAAAGCATCTGCAAGTGAAGATGTCCCGGCTATGCTGAGAAAGGTTGGTTCACCTATGTTCAAAGCATGTGAAGTAAATTTCAGTGAAAAAGAGTTGATCATAAAGCAAGAAATTGCTGATGAGGATAATAAAAAGAAATGTACAGAAACAACTCTAACTTCTAAAGCTGAGAAGAAGCCCATGGTTGATCAAACTCCCAAAAAGCCAATCAAGGAAGTTAAGAAAGAAGAAAAAAATAGAAATGGGAAAATTGGGATAAACAAAAGCAACAACTTTGCATTTGTTGCTGATGCTCCTAGAAATCAGAAATGTGGCTCTACAAATCATCTAACTCATTTTTGTAAAAAGGTTGTTAGTGGGCCAAAATTGGGAGCATGCAAGTATGGTGAAGTAAAGACTGAAGATCCTTATTCCTTATGTGATAAGTTTGATTAAATTCCTTGCAACATGAAAGTTATGATAAGTTTCCATAAGCTAAGAGTAGACCTCAAGGAAATCAACATTGGGTCTACAGCCAAAAAAGAACATGCAAATCAAGCAATGAACACCATTCTTTCTGAATCAACTCATTCTAATTCTGCACATTCTATTAACAAGAAGAAACTACCCAACACTGCTTGGGTAGCTAAAAACACTTAATCCTAATTATTTGCAGGGAAAAATGAAGAAAGTCATATGGATCATAGACAGTGGATGCTCAAGATATATGACAGGTGATATGGCCATGCTATCACAGTTTGAGGAGATGGCTGACCCATTAGTGACTTTTGGAAACAACAATAAAGGTTTCACAATGGGATATGTCAAATTGATTTATGGAAATGTTGTCATAGAAGATGTAGCATTGGTTGCTTGTTTCGAAGTAAATCTCCAAAGTGTCAGTCAATTCAGTGATAGAGGATTAATTGTTAAATTTGACAAAGGAGAGTGATTAATCATCAGCAAAAGACTAATGAAGTTGCTCTGAAAGGAGTAAGAAAAGGAAGCTTATTTGTTGCAGACCTGGACTCAGTAAATGAGGGTGGAATTTGTTGCTTCTACACCAAGGCATTTGAAGAACAAAACAAACTTTGGCATAAAAAGCTCTTTCACTTGAATTTTAAAGTAATTAACACTCTGGTCAAAAAGGAGTTAGTGGGAGATATGCCAAATCTGGAGTTTGCTCAGAATGAGGTTTGTGAGGCTTGTCAAAAAGGAAAAATGAAGAAATCAAGTCACAAGAGTAAAACTGTAAATTCTATAAGTGCACCTTTGCAACTTATTCATATGGACTTATTGGACCAGTTAATGTCTTATCAATTTCAAGAAAGAAATATGCACTTGTGATGGTGGATGACTACTCAAGATACACATGGGTAGAATTTATGTACTCTAAAGATGAAACTCCATACATCATAATTGAACACATCAAGAAGATTGAGAAATAGGCTGAAGATCAGAATTGGGTGAAAAGATTGAGGAGTGTCAATGGCACAGAATTCAGAAATGCAACTTTAACTAAATTCTACAAAGACAAGGGCATTGTTCAAGAATTCTCAGCAGATAGGATGCCTCAACATAATGTTGTTGTTGAAAGAAAAAATAGAACATTAGTGGAGGCTGCTAGAACAATGTTGCAGGATGCTAAATTGCCAACAAGTTTTTGGGAAGAAGCTGTGAATACTGCATGCTATACTCAAAATAGATATCTCATCAACAAGAATCTTGGAAAATCACCCTACTCAATCTTATAAAAAAAGCCTACTGTGAAGCATCTTCATGTGTTTGGAAGCAAGTGTTATGTTTTGAAAGACAACTCTGAATATGTGGAAAATTTGACTCTAAAGTTTTTGAAGCAATTTTTCAGGGATATTCATTGGAGAGAACTTCCTACAAAGTCTATGTGATTGAATAAAAGAAAATTTTGGAAAGCACTGATATAACATTTGATGATGACAAGTATCCGGGCTTAGGATGCCTTGATGAAAATGAAGATGAGACCCTGAAATTTAAAAATCTCAATATTGATAGTGATTCTGAGGATGAAGTTGAAGTCAACACAAATCACAGAATGGATGAAGAGTCAACTGAACAAGTGAATCATGAGAATGAAAGCTCATCTCAAACACCTGAATTTGACAGCACAAACTCAGGGAGGGAAGGAGAAGGTTCTGCAAGTCATGTCAGTGGTGAAGAAAATGCTGAAAACTCAAGTCAACAAACTCACACCAGGAAGTGGGACATTAGTCACATAAGAGAAGAAATTATTAGTGATCCAACTGTTGGAGTGAGGACTAGAAGTGCAACTGCAAATGAATGTCTTCATGGATATTTTCTTTCACAAGTTGAGCCCAAGAAACTGAGGAAGCTCTACTTGATCCAAATTGAATATCTGATATACAAGAGGAGCTAAATCAGTTTGAAAGAAACAAAGTTTGTGAATTGGTTCATTTACCAAAGAACAGAAGTGTAATTGAATCAAAGTGGGTGTTCAAGAATAAAATGGATGAAAATGGGATTGTCACCAAAAACAAAGCAAGGTTGGTTGCAAAAGGCTACCCACAAGAGGAAGGAATTGATTATGATGAAAATTTTGCTCCAGTTGCAAGACTTGAAACAATAAGGATCTTTCTTGCATTTGTTGCACACTCAAATTTTAAGGTATATCAACTGGATGTGAATGATGCATTCCTTAATGGTGAGTTGAAAGAAGAAGTTTATGTGCAACAGCCACCTGGCTTTGAAGATCCAGAATTTCCAAACTTTGTATACAAATTACTCAAGGCTCTCTATGGAATAAAGCAAGCACCTAGAGCTTGGTATGACACACTGTCAGAATTTTTTATCAAACATGGATTCACTAGAGGAACAATAGATAAGACTCTCTTCTACAAGCAGCATGGTGATGATTTGATCCTAGTTCCAATTTATATGGATGATATTATTTTTGGCTCTACTAATGAAAAGCTATGTCAAAGATTCTCAAAACTAATGCAGAGTGAATATGAAATGAGTATGATGGGAGAACTAAGTTACTTTCTTGGACTTCAAGTCAGTCAAAGAAGTGATGGGATCTTCATCAACCAAATTAAGTATGTCAAGGATTTATTGAAGAAGTTTGACATGGTTGATTGTTCACCTGCATCTACACCTATGTCTATAGCTACTAAGTTGGATGAAGATAAGAAAGGAAAAAGTGTAGACATTTCAGGTTATAGAGGAATGATTGGATCTTTGTTATATTTAACTGCTAATAGACCGTAAATTATGTTTGCAATATGTCTGTGTGCAAGATTTCAAGCCAATCCAAAGGAATCACATTTGATGGTTGTGAAAAAAAAATCAGATACTTAAAGGGGACTCCAAACTTGGGATTATGGTATTCTAAGGGAACATGTTTTAAAGCTGTTGGATATACAGATACATATTTTGCTAGATGCAGGGTTGACAAAAAGAGTACTACTAGAAGCTGTCAGTTTCTTGGACAAAGACTTGTATCCTGGTATAGCAAGAAACAACAATCTGTATCAACTTCCACAGCTGAGGCTGAATACATAGCTGCTGGAAGTTGTTGTGCTCTAGTGCTTTGAATTAGAAATCAGCTAATGGATTATGGCCCAGTGTTACACAAAATTCCTATTATGTGTGACAATATAGTGCTATATCTATTATGGCTAATCCATTTAATCATTCTAGAACAAAGCACATTGATGTAAGGTACCATTTTATTAGAGACCATGTTGCAAATGGTACCATTGTGCTTATTTTTGTTCTAACAGAAAAATAATTAGCTGACATTTTTACTAAACCTTTGGATTAAACAAATTTCACTAGACTTGTAGGTGAAATTGGAATGCTAAATTCTTCATCCTAAAGGCAAGAACTCAGCTAATGTTTTGCAACAGATTAAATTTCTCGTAAATTAAAATTAATTTGATTTAATTGGAAATTAACTGGAATATGAGTTATAAATTTTTTAGAAATATCTGTATATTTATTTTTCAAAATTCAAAATATAACTTGGAATTTTTTCAATTCTAAGAAAATTGTCTAAGTGTTGATTTATATTTTCAATATGTGAAATTAGCACAAGACATAATCAAAAAGAACAAGAGTATTTAGAGAACTGAGTTCTCGATAAATCTAATTGACTTCTCGACAAGCCATTTTAAAACCTCGATAAGTCATTTTTCAGACTTATCAAAGGACTTCTCGACAAGCTTTATTATGACTTATCGATAAGTCATTGTAGAGTTCTCTACAAGTGTTAACTTACAAAGTTCTCTACAAGTATAAATTTTAGACTTGACAATAACTCAAAACTGAGATAATTTAATTTAATAAATTATTTTGGTAAAATACTTTGGACAAAATCATTCTGATTTTATTTTGATATATTCAAATAAAAATTGGAAACAATTCAGTCCATCCAGGACAAACTGGGTATTTATTTGACATCTCGACAAGTCATTTTCTAGTTCTCGATAAGAGTCAGGAAAATGACATGTGGATATGTATCTATTATCTCAATATGACTTCTCGATAAGCAAATTTCAAACGTCCATTTTTTAGTTCTCGATAAGTCATTTACCTTTTACAATAAATACTCAGACATCTCGATATGCACCTCTTTACGCTTTCGAGATCTCTAAGTGACCTAATTTTTCCAATTCTCAACCGCTCTCTCTCGTTTCAAACTCTTTCTCTCTACTTCTTCTTACCCACTCAAATTCAGACTATTTCAATGGCATCAAACACATTTACACCTTTCATCCCAAAGGAGGGCACCAATTATCTCGCTTTTACTGATGCAAATCAGGCTCTTGATTCTTTCAAGAGTTTTGTGAAGTTTCTTTCTGAAACTTACTTTGCAGGTGCCTTGACAGCACCAGTTTTGTACTTGGATGTTCTGGGGGATTTTTGGAACACGATTGTGGTAAGGACTGTGGTGTATGAAAACCAGGCTGTATCTGTTGTAGTCAATTGCTCCATTAAAGGCCAGCAAGTGGAATTTTCTGAAGATGATGTCAATGTAGCTTTGGGTATCCCAACTGAAAACTTGGTGGAGATTCCAACACAGGTTGAGCTAGATGAGTTCATGGACTTCATCAATTATAGTGAAAGAATCAACCTGGATAGCCTGAACAAGAAGTTTCTCAGGAGAGAATGGTCTTTCTTGTTTGACTCTATTATGAGGGCCTTCACATGTAGAAAGACAGGGTATGACAACATCTCTAGTGTTATCCAGAAGCTGGTGTTCTCAATGGCCCACAACAGACACCTCAATGTAGGTCATCTTATCATAGAGGAGCTAAACACCAAGCTCATAATGCCTTTGACAACAAGAGGTAAAGAAATTTTTCTTCCTAGATTTATAATGTCTACTTTAAATCATAAAGTGCATGACATCCATATGCTTAGTGGTTTATATAGGACTAAAATAGCCAATTGTAAGCAAGTGTCCAAAGTGCATATTGGTTCACTTACTACTAAAAATAAGGTACATGTAAGTCTTAGAATCACTTCATTTATGTTGGAGAGATTCAGGACTTATCCTTCCCCTATGCTTGACATTAGGTCTAATGTTGAATCTAGTACTGTAATGGCCCATGACCCTGTGGAAGCACAAACACATGACAACCAACAGGGGCCTTCCCAAGCTGAGACCATTCATTCTGTACAAATATAAGCTAGGGAGCCAACCACTTCATCCTCTCAAAAGGGTGAAGTGAGTAAAAAGAAGAGAAAGCAGGAACCTTTAGCAATAATCAATGAGAGTGGTGAGGACCAAACTAAACAAGAGTCACCATTGGTCAAGAAAAAAAAGAAGGTGAAACAAACTGAGCTGACCACTCAAGCCACCTCTACATCCTCCCAAAAGGATGTAGTTATAAAATAGGAACTTAAACAGACTCTAGAGGTATTCTCTCAACAAGGTGTCTCTATTTAACAAAGCATCCACCCTAATTCACCTTGTACAGAGTCTGCACCATCACTTGAACAAATTTAAGTGTATGAAAGGAGAAATAAGGATGGCACACACAAAGAGAGCACATTTCTTGAACCTCCCTCATTCATTCAGGGGGAGCTGCCAAAACTCAAATCTGAAATCCAAACTCTAATTTCCAAAATTTCTTCTTTATTTAATCAAACTCTTGAATCTGATTCTCAAGAGTTACCAACATCAAGTGACATGGTTCAAGAAAATGTGTTCACCAGCCAGTAACCAAATTTAGTTGGTGAGAGGCTACATGATGGGGTAGACCTTGATGACACCAACACAAACACAGGGGTTTCATCAGTTTTCACTGAAGACCCTATGATAGTTAAAAATGCACCTTCATGTGCAAATCAACCTTCACAGGTTGAAAGGTTTAAGGGTAGTACTCCTGAGGGGGAGCTATCTAAATCCTCTCTAATTCAATTGGAGGTTCCTCTTGCAGGAACAACTCCCCTCAAACTCTAGCTGAGATTGCACTCACAATTGAAGCTAGAAGTTCAATTGCCAATGTTGCTGCTATGAGGGAGGCAAGTACATCACTTTCAAGTGACAGTGTTTTGAAAGAAACTCAAGAGTTTGAGACTAGAGTACATGACAGTGACCTAGTTAACTCCCCTCCAGTTCCAATGGAGGTTCCCACCATAAGTGGAGAACAACAAGTTGTGACAACCACGGTTCAACATGTGAGTCAAACTGTGACATCTGTCACAGGTGGTTCTATAACAGATCAACCCTCCACCTCTCAACCTATAGACTTTTCTTCAACATCCAACCCTTCACAACAACCATCTCACCCAATCCAACAGTGGTTAGAAAATGCTCAATCACAACCAAACACTGTGGATGACCTTCTGGTGGATCAACTTTCAGGCCATACAAACATTACACAACATCTGCTCCCTATAGACGTGACAAATCAAGACTATCAGACAATTTTGCTCACTTATAATGAAGATATTGAGAAGCAAAAGCAGAAGATAGTGAATAAAGCTGAGCAGGATGGCAATGTGGATGCCTGGATCTCTAAGGATTTCACCTTGGAGATGGATGAGGTCTTGGCAAGGTTCAAGGAAGAATATGTTACCATTTTTTGGAGTAATGCCAAGGTCCTCACTCCACAGAAAGTGTATGACGCAGTCAATGAAGTGTACAAGGCTCAAATCAAGGCTTTTCACCTCTTTCGTAAAGCACTTCAAGTGACTTTGACTGGGCATCAGGACAAGATCAGAAAATTGGTGAGGGATAAAATGGATGAAATCATTCCTTCACAAGTCAAGATCCAATCAAAATTCCAACATTTTGCTGACCAGATGGCAAGATTTGATCTGATTACAGTGGATGCAAATGTCAAAAATCTAAATCAATCCTTTGTAGCTTTGCATGAAGTGGTTCAAAAGCACATCACAAACTCAAATGACACAAGACTCAAGCTGAATCAACTTCATCAAAGTAGATATGAGCCATCTGCTCTTCTGATGGAAGGAATGAAGGAAGCTGTGCAAGACACCTTTGGAACCTCTCTACCATCAAGCTCTCAACAACCCATCTCAATATCAACAAACTTGCAAATCCAGGCTCTTCAATCTCAGGTCTCTTCCCTACAGTCAGCCAATGAGTCTCTAACAAATCAAGTCTCCCAACTCACAGCCATGGTTCAAAGTCAGCAGACTGATATTCAAATCTTGGTGGACTCTCATAAGCATCTATAAATACATAGTTCTGTGTCTTTGGGGGCCATCATGGGTGCACTCAACATCCCACTACCTGCACTTCCAGAAGCTGTGAGGTCTGAAATTCCTACACCTCTTATCATACCTGCCAACAAGAGTAAGGGGGAGAGAGGCTAGGTTATTAAGATCATCCACCCAAACTGTTCAAGCTGATAATAAAGGAAAATCTCAAGAAGTTGATGTTAGCATGGAGAGGCTCATCAAAGCAGCCGAGGGACCTAGTCTGAGCAGGGAATTTGATAAATTGCTCAAGGCTCTCAGGGCTTCTCTAAACAACAATTTCTTCACATAAAAGAAGGCCTTGGATAAGACAATAAACTTTATAAAGGTGATCTTGGTGACAAGGGATAATTTCCTGGAAAAAAGGATTGTGGTCAATATACATGACTAAGAGGTAGACAGATGTATACAGGTGTCCCTTAACTATCTCATCACAAGTAGGGCATCTGAGTTGGACATTCTGATAAATAAAGTCCAGAGAGTGATTTAAGAAGACACACTCTTGCTAATTGAATTGAAGAAAGCTCAAGTAGCTGCTTTTCCAGAAGCATACTTACAGCCAAGCAAGGGAGTGGCATGCATCTGTCCACGACCAAACATTGCAAACAGTTTCAAATTCCTAAGCAATGTGTTATGGCAAACAAAAAGATGATTATGACTTTGGAGAGAGACTTGAAGACTAAGCAATACAAGACTGTTGAAGATGAAGAAATGATTAAGTTGTTGGAGAGATATCTGAGGAATCCTGAAGCCAATTTGCCTAAAACTTAAATTAATAATGATAACTTGGATGATGATGAGTAGAAGAAAGATGATCAAAAACCTTTGGCTCAAATGCAAGTTAATCCTCTAAGGCAACTGGAAGTAAATAATGAGACAAGAAAGGAGATGCCAAGAAGAAAGGAAATGATGAGAGAAGAAGAAAGAATGAGGAGGATGGTTCAGAACCATAGAAAAATACCCTAAAAATCCAAATCAATCAAACTCAAACCCCTAAGCCAACAAACTCAAACACTCTACCACCTCTAACCTCTAAGCCTAAATTCTTGTACAAATACACTGCTAACACCAATACTGAAAATATCAATCACCTCAAGCCAAACTTCTCTAAAGAAAATCTCAAACCTACCTTCTTTTAAGCCACCAACCAAAACTCATTACAAATCTGTTGGAAGAAAACCAAAGAAACTACAAGTTACTGAGAGGGCCATCTGGAATTGTTTCAATCAAAATGATTTTCTACCTCTGAACTGGTGCATCACATATGAAGACTAATTTCAACTATTAGCTAAAGAAATGGTCAAATTTTGGGTTGTATCATTGAGGGAAATAAGAATCTACTATCAAGATGGATCCTACACCTTACTTGGTAGAAATTTAATGGACACATTTTCAATCACAAAGATTAAAAGGGTGATCAGCTTGCTAAAGGTTAAGGATACTAGAACAATGGCATGAAGGTCTGTATTGGCTGTATGGTTAATAGTAAGGGAAGAAAAAAGAGCAAAAAAAGGCTGAAAGAGAAGAGAGGGAAAGGAAATATGTTGAAGAGATAGAAATGTTTGAGAAAATATATGAAGAACTCAAGGCAAAAGGGATGAGCAGAATTTCCAAGGATGGACCTTTTTAGAACATTAAAGTTGGTAGATTCTCAAGAGTTAGAGTTCTTTACTTAAATAGTTATTCATTAGATGATTGGCTCAAGCTTGTGAAAGCTCTAAGAGGGACTTAAATCATAGAAGAATTGTAAGTACTTATAGACTTAAAGGACCTCATTAGACAGGAAACAGGCTATGAGAAATTTGTGTGATTAATGTACTTATCAAACTCATATAATCACTCTGTGTATAAAAGTTGTACTTCTGTCAATTTTTTTGTAATGTTCAATTGTTCATTGTAACTTGGGGTTAGTCTTGTTACGAGACATGAATTTGTGATAAGCAATCTTCTCACAAATTGGTGGAGATTGTTGTGCAAGACATGCCTGTACTATAACAAGACTAAGTCAAATTGACAGCCCTAAGAATTAGTTGTATGATAATCAAAAATTGTATTTTGTATTTTATTACTTGAGTCTGTAAAAATGTCAAAGATTAGAATGGTGTATTTTTCTGTAAATAGTCTCAAGCCTAAGAATACACTCTGGAAGAAGATTAAGAAGTTCATGCCTCAGAGAAATTGTGAAGAAGCTTGGAGTTGAATAAATTTATTTTAGGAAAAATATTCTAAGTCAAGATATCTACAAGTCACAAATCAAGTCATTTAGAGAAGTCAATCGAGAACTCCAGAATGACTTATTGAGAAGTCCAAAATAGTTTATAGAGAAGTCTCAGAGATATCGACAAGCCAAATAAAGACATGAAGATTGGAGATATCGACAAGTTAAGTTATTATTCGAGATCTCAGAGATATTTACAAGTCAAAATGTATATAGAGATCTCTGATATATCGACAAGTCATTTCTGCTTTAGAGAACTCAAAGACATCGACAAGTCAAAATGAAGATGTGAAGATTGGAGATATCGACAAGTTAATTTTCTCATTAGAGATCTCAGAGATATTGACAAGTCAAAATACCTATAGAGATCTCAGAGATATCGACAAGTCATTTCTACCTGCAGAAATTTGGAAACCTCGACAAGCCAAATTCACTTATAGAGAACTCAGAGACCTCGATAGGTCAAAACATTTATAGAGAACTAAGAGATCTCGATAAGGCATTATACTTATCGAGATGTCAGTTCTCTATAGATCAAACTGGAGATCTCGATATGAAGCTCAAGTACAAAATGCATACAAGTTAAATATTTAAGATTATCAACCAACAAATGATCTAATCACTTAGATTGAAAAGTCTACAAAAACAGCTTGAACAGTACAAGATCAAAGGCCAAGATTAACTAACAAAGGAAAGTCAAAAATTCACAGGATTTGCAAAGATACATTTAGCCAAAAGTGGAAAGCTTTAGAGATAACTTAAAATAGGGTTTAGTACATTATATTGCATATTGTGTAAACCTGTGTTTACTAATCTATAAAGTAAACACTGGTCCTTTGCTTTTTAATTGTATCAAACAGATCTAAATTTCTTGTAACTCTCTCAAGGAAGAAGTTGAGTTTTTTACTTACAAAGAACCCAGGATTTGTAGCAAAACACTAGCTTGATTTTAATATAAAATTAAGTGAGTTTTGAAATATTGTGTGCACTGTTTATTTCCAGTTAACATAATATTGTTGCATTTCTTATCTGCTTTGTTCACCAACAAACAAAAATTCAAAAAGTCTTAAAAATATCTAAAATACATTCACCCCCTCTGTGTTGTATTCATTACCTAACAGACAGTGATGGTCCAATTGGATTCAAGAAGCCTGCTAGACCAGTGAAGGTTACTGGTGCTAGTACAAAAGAAGACTAAAGTTTGGTTGTAGTTGCTAAACCTAAGAAAAGAAGACTAACAAAGTTAGCAGAAAAGGTTCACAGGAAACCAGATGGTCTTATAGTGTTGGATGATATTGCTATGGATCAGGAATCTACAAATCCTGAAAAATCATTGTCAAATCCTGACAGATCTCAAGCAATTCTTGACAAGATTGCGACAATTCCTGATCAGACAATCCCTACATCTCACTCATCCAAGATAATTGAAATTGCTAAGGAAGTTGATATGCAGAAGTCTATAAGAGGAAAGCAAAGACTTCATCTATTTTTCAAAGCAAGAAGATCAAACTTCAATCACCACAGAAAGGGTACAGTACACACGAACCATCTTCTCAAAGTGAAGATGCACCTATTCAAGCCCCAGTTACACAAGAACCACCTGGTCAAAGTGCAGGTGCAAGCATATTATCACATCTGACTATTCCTAACATTGCTCAAGGAAGTCAAATTAATGTGGTTGATGATATTCTGAAGAAAGTACAAGACATGGAAGATTATTAAAAGCACACTGCTGGATTGGATGATGTTATCAATGATCCTATCTTCGAGGGAAGCACACAAGAACCTTTAGTTCAAAGGGTTGAAGAAGCTTCTATACCTCAAGTCACACAAGAACGAACAGTTCAAAGTACTATTGCAGACTTAGTATCAAATTCTATTATGGGGTCAATTCCTGACAAGCAGCATATTCTTAATACAAGGACAATTCCTGATGAAGCTGATCCTGATTCTACAGATGTGCTGATCACTTCTCACGATAAGCTTGAAGCAATCTTGGTACAACCACTCAAGTTTATACCAATGGTTGATACTCCTCAAGGTACAAATCCTCTAAACTCTATCTTATCTGCTAATATGACTATGATTAGACCTTTACAAAGGAATACCTCTAACCATATGATCACAAACAACTCTTCTCAGCCACCTCTTATTTCTGTAGGACAAACTTCTCTGAGCTTTTCATATGAGAATGAGAGAAAAGATTAAGTAAAAAATAGAATTCAAGAGAGGCTGGTAACTAAAAGTCATGAGATGAGTGGAGTGAGAAGTGATGAGATCACTTTAAAAGAACATAAAGATTTAGATATTCATGGTTCTTTTCTTACAAGATCTGCACATGTAACTAAGCCTTTTAAGTCAAATCTTGATTTAAATCTCAAAGGCATAGTTCTTGATTCTAATGTTGATTCTGATATTCCAAAGAGATATTTGGTGATCAAGATGATTTTGATGACTCTGATGATGATAATTCTGATGATGCTATTTTTGTTAGGAGGAAACACACACACATATTCGAGATTCAGTTCTACCAATACAGAGTACGCACACAAACACACAACAATATATTTGACGTGGAAAACCCACGTCCCAACTTGTATTATTAATCAAAACAATTATCAATAATACATCAATACATAACACCTCAATGGTGTCCCAAACTGATACTTGATGTCACACCCCCAACTTAAACAGAAAAATAAATATAGCTATTACATCATTTTAATGAAGAATACACAACCAAATCCAAGATCTTATAGTTTAGGGTTTGGAACAGCCCAACACTACCAACTATTACATCTGATTACAAATACCGAGTCCTCACACAACTATTATTACTTATTCTACCTGAGCTCGAACATAAGCATCAGCATCACAAGTCTTACGGGTAGTCTGCTTGAATCTAACCATAGCTGCTAGCTGTAATATCAGGGTAAAGCAAGGAGTGAGCCAAATGCTCAACAAGTGCTAACAGTACGACACAAAACATAAATTGAGATATACTTTTAAGAATGACAATGGAAAGACATAACCAAAGGTAACGAGAGATAAAACTATGTGAGATGGCATCATTTTGCTTATATCAAAACAAATTTTAAAATCATGTCTTAATCAAAATCATTTTATGACGCTACGGATTACAGCCGGTGATCAGCCGCGAAGTAATCCCGAACCTCGCTGGGTTCTAAAACATTAACGGGAATCCCTAGGCAACTTTTAAGCCTAATATAAGTAAGGAAAGGACTCGCGTCTCAGTCCAGATCCACTATTCAAGAAAACATTTATCCCCCTTTGGGACTGAAAACCCACATTTTATTTATTTCAAAAGCTGATGCCGAATTGTAACAAAAATCTCTTTTTACAGTAAACATTTTTTTTTCAAGGAATTATAGATCAACTCGAAACACGGGAAATAAGGTACTGAATATCAGGGCCATGATTCACAAAACTATACATTATTCAAGTAATTGAATGGTTTTCATATATCAAAGATTGGATAAGGGGATTTAGTGAGGCTATTGGATATTATAAAAGGGTAATGCCAAATTGGGCTTTAAGCAATGGTTTCTCATCAAGGTTCAAGTGCTGGATCATCAAGAAGGTAAGCTTCATGAATACTAAGGGTGTTAGGGTATGCAGAAATGATCTTTAACTCAGGATATATCAGAATTGTCAAGCTTTAGGATAAGAAAGAGGGTATCAATCAATGAGGAATCACGTTGGTAAGTATCTGACTATCAGAGTTCAAGGTAAGGTTCTATAGGGGTTCAAGTATCAGGATGAGATATCAATACTTAGGAATCATCAGCATGTTAGTCAAGAGGATCAATCAAGTAATATAACAACTCTTTATTTTATCATGGCATTTAACTATCATGAAAAAAACTTTTGAACTACTTGCAATACATACTCGAGGGTTCATGGCATTTCTATATAATTCAAAGATAAGCGAGAGATACGCTTGATTTAAACATATCAAAATGACTCAGGATGATTGCATCGATATATATGAACTGTTTATAGTAAATATGAAGGTCAAGTTGAATCACTTGCCTTGAGATAGGCTGGTCTGGTCTGACTGGTAGGAGCAACTAGAGCTTCACTCGAATTTTATGGCAAGTTTTCCCTCGTCTCGAGATCCTACATAAATAATAATCCTCATTATAATATATTCTCACTAACTTAACCTATTTACAACTTGAAATTAAACACGGATGGCACTTAGGCCTATACGCACTTAATTTATATTCACTTTTATATTTCAAATGTACACACGTAGCCACATATTCACATATCATATATTAATACCAAATAACACCATATATACCATAATGCAACACTAGGCCTGGATGATCTCGACTCACCACTTAAGTCACTTGGTCGCTAAACTAGACAAAGTCTTCAAATTTTGGCTCCCTAACTCGATGTGCCTTTCCTAAATTATCCAAAACCTATTGACCCTCACTTGTGCCTTTTGATCTACTGACCTTATACCATCTTACAACTATGGTGGTCGACCTAATACTCACTTCTAAGTGTTCTAAAACTATGTGATAAGTGATAGTGCTCACTGGTGCAAATTTCAGAATGACAACTATAGTTTCTTGAGTGCATTAGCCACTCTTAAACTACAAGTTTTCCTTCAAAACTTCTACACAAGACTCTCCTGACCTAAGGGCATCTCACAATCTTGATGTGGCTCAAGGGCCTGGCTTGGGCCTTCTTGGGCCTAAGCTAAAAGTCCAAGGTTCCCCTGCTTTTCTGGGCAGAAAATGCCCTGACTTGAAATAACTTGTGACACATAATTCTAAATCATATCCTATGAATTATGGTTGGAAAAACTTCTCTGACACTCCCTCTAACTAAGGCCCAATTGGTCCTAATGAGGGCCTACCCATGACATGGTCAAATCTCCCTATTTCTAAGTTGCAAAAAAACTGTCCCCTGCTGGACAGATTTTGTTATTCTACTTGTGCACCTAACCAAAAGACATGCAAACCTCCAACCAACTCCTAAAACCTTTTGTATACTCCCAATACTAACTTCTGGTGGCTTGGGCCTCAAAGTGCACATCAATGACATGGTCAAAACTCACTCTAAACCTCAGGGTACTAAACTGATTTTCTGCAGAAACTATAACTCTCATTTTCCAAGGTTTTGACTTGACAAACTCAACTAACAACAACTCAATACTTAAACCAAGACTTATACATGGTAATCTACTGAACTAACTCCCTTATTCTCAAAATAACCTTGGGTGAGATCATCCATGCCCAAAAATAACAACATGCAACTAAATATATAACATGCAACTCATGGAAAGCACATAACAAGATTTCGGCTAGGCATAAAGTTTTAAATGCTTACAAAATCGACTTGCACCTAATACTCATCCTTAATAATCATGAAATATAACTTCTTTTAAGTATTAATAAGAAATTTATCATGGAAACAATCTATTTTAAGCACACCTATTTCGCATTTATAGATTTTTTGAACATAACAATATGATTTCGAAAAGAATAGCATGCAAAACATGGTTGATCATCATTTTAATGTCTTAAAACTAGCATGCATGGCTAAACATAAATATATAATGAAATTTCAGTAGCATGCAAAAGATTTTAAAGCATGATATCTCCATAAAACACTTAGTTAGCACATATACATAATATATCTCATAGAGAGCTCTTGAATTCACAAGAATCAAGAGTTTCTCTTTGGAGATCACATAAGAACTACACATGCATCCATGGAACTTCAACTTCCAAGTCTCAAAACACTTGGAAAGGATATAAGATGAATGTAGGTAAAAGATTTACACTTGAGAAGATGAAGAATGAATTGAAAAATGGAAGGGGGGTGGGGGATTTGGCCTTCGGCCGAGAGCAAGGTGGGAGGGGAAAAGAGAGAAAATTTGTGGTGTGTTGGAGTGTGGAATGAGTAGAATGATTTCTTCCACTTTGATTTTTTTGTTTTATACTTTTTGGTTGACAAATAATGAGTGGAAGTGAGAACTTACAAAAATGTTCTTTAGCTAAAGTTAGACCATTTTGCATGCAAGGCTAATGTAGTAATTTGGTAATAATCAAATGAGTTAGTGGGGTTGTAAAAGTCTTATTTGCCCTTTGAGAGAATAAAAGGGTGATTTGCATGCATGGTCTCTTATGTAATTTGATAAATATGACAACTAAAATTTATAATGATTTATTTTTATAAAATAAAATACAAGTTCAAAAATTATAAAATTTATACCATAAAATAGCTTGGATTTTTAGAGACTTTATAAAATCATTTTCAAAATTTATGAACAAAATACCTTTTAAAAGAAAAATTTTCCAAAGCTTAGAATATTCCTTATAAATCAAAAATAAAGAAATTAAATAAACTCTTATTCTGAAAAATCATATACTACACAAAGCAAATTTATAATGCAGAAATTATCACTCACACTAGCGTACAATCATTGAATATATTTTCATTTGACTTTAATATTATACCAAATCCACAAATAATATTACATAAAATGCCGGTCGTAACATCCTCTCCCCCTTAAGGGATTCTGTCCCCAGAATCTAAGAGAAAAGATGAGGATGCCGGGAACGCATATCAGACTCTAACTCCCAAGTCGATTCTTCGACCATAGGGTTCCTCCAAAGCACTTTTACTAACTTTACCGACTTATTCCTAAGACTCTTTACTTGCCAGTCGAGTATTTTAACCGGTTGCTCCGTAAATGACAGGTCTTCCTGAATTTCTACAGGTTCATATTCTATCACATGGCTAGCGTCAGGATTGTACTTCTTAAGCAACGACACATGGAACACATTATGCACATGCCGATACTGAGGTGGTAAGGCCAACTCGTAGGCCACCTTTCCTACTTGACTCAAAATCTCAAAAGGACCTATGTATCTAGGTGCTAACTTCCCTTTCTTGCCAAATCTCATCAACCCTTTTCTAGGTGACACCTTCAGCAACACAGCTTCGCCAATTTGGAATTGATCCTTACGTGCTGGATCCGCATACTTCCTCTGTCTATCTTGAGCAGCAAGCAACCTTTTCTGAATTAACTTGACCGAGTCATGCAACTGTTGTACCAAATCCGGGCCGAGAATTCTTCCTTCTCCAACTTCATCCCAACTTGTTGGTGATCTACATTTTCGCCCATACAAAGCTTCGTATGGTGGCATGCCGATACTGGAATGATAGTTGTTGTTGTAAGAGAATTCAATCAACGGCAAGTGATCATCCCAACTTCCTGCAAAATCGATTGCACAACTGCGCAACATGTCTTCAATTGTTTGAATCGTCCTTTCACTCTGGCCATCAGTCTGCGGGTGGTACGCCGTGCTCATATTCAACTTCGTGCCAAGACATTCCTGAAATTGCTTCCAGAATCTCGAGTTAAATCGGGGATCTCTTTCTAAAACTATTGATACGGGTACTCCATGCCTTAGTACGATTTCGCGCACATACAGATGAACCAACTTGTCCAGTGACGACTTCTCATTTATTGGAAGGAAATGCGCCGACTTTGTAAGACGATCAACTATAACCCATATTACGTCATGTCCGAATTTCATTTGCGGCAGTCCTACTATAAAGTCCATAGCGATATTTTCCCATTTCCATTCTGGAATCTTCAGGGGCTGAATTAATCCGCTTGGTCGTTGATGTTTTGCCTTTACTTTCTGACAAGTATAACACTTCGCAACCCATTCTGCCACGTCTCGCTTCATATTTGGCCACCAAAAGTTCTTCTTTAAGTCTCGATACATCTTGGTGCTTCCCGGGTGGATTGAAAATTTCGAATTGTGGGCTTTATGGAGGATCTCATTCTTTAATTCAGGTACATGGGGAATCCATATTCTGGATGAAAACCTTAGTATCCCTTGCTCATCCCTTTGAGTATTAATCTCCTCTCCAGATAACTGATTCTTCTCTTTTTCCATTACTTCCTCTTGACACTTCTTTATCTTTTCCACTAGTGTTGGCTGAAAGGTCATTACACGACAAACTTCCTCGACTTTTCCATAAGCACAAAGTTCCAATTCCAATTTTTCGATTTCTTCAGATAACTCTTTTGACGTTATCATCATATTCAATCTCTCCTTCCTACTCAGAGCATCGGCCACTACAGTTCGCCTTTCCAGGATGGTAATTTATCGAGCAGTCATAGTCCTTAATCAATTCCAGCCATCTCCTCTGCCTCATATTGAGCTCTTTCTGAGTAAAAATGTACTTTAAACTCTTGTGGTCCGTGTAGATTTCACACTTCTCTCCATAGAGGTAGTGTCTCCAAATCTTGAGTGCGAACACTATGGCGGCTAGTTCCAAGTCATGCGTCGGGTACTTTAACTCATGCGGCTTCAACTGTCTTGACGCATATGTGATCACTTTACTGTGTTGCATCAACACACAACCCAAACCCTTATGTGAAGCGTCGCTGAATATTACAAAATTCCCTTGATCATCTGGAAGTACCAACACCGGAGCTGTTACCAACTTCTGCTTTAACTCTTGAAAGCTATCTTCACATTCTGCACTCCATTCAAACTTTTGATTCTTTCTGGTTAACTTGGTCAATGGCGTGGTGATCTTCGAGAAATCCTTGACGAATCTTCTATAGTATCCGGCCAATCCTAGAAAACTTCGCACTTCCGTTGGAGTCTTTGGCCTCTCCCAACTCATAACTGCCTCAATCTTTGCCGGATCCACTTTAACTCCCTCATTTCCAATAACATGCCCCAAAAATTGAACTTCCTTTAACCAAAACTCACATTTGGTAAACTTGGCATACAACTTCTCTTGTCGGAGTATCTCCAATGCTATCCAGAGGTGCTGCTTATGTTCTTCTTCCGACTTAGAATAAATAAGGATGTCATCAATGAATACCATGACAAATTTGTCCAAATACTTCTTAAATACTCGATTCATCAGATCCATAAATGCGGCCGGAGCGTTGGTCAATCCAAACGGCATTACTAGGAATTCATAATGCCCATATCTGGTCCTGAATGCGGTCTTAGGAATATCTTCTTCTTTGATCTTTAATTGATGGTATCCCAATCTCAAATCAATCTTCGAAAAGCATTTTGCTCCCTTCAACTGATCAAAAAGGTCATCTATCCTTGGTAGCGGGTAGCGGTTCTTGATCGTCACCTTATTCAACTCTCGGTAATCTATGCATAGACGCATACTCCCATCTTTCTTCTTTACAAACAGAACAGGTGCTCCCCATGGCGACGTACTTGGCCGTATCACTCCCTTATCCAATAATTCTTGTAGCTGGCTCGCCAACTCTTTCATTTCTGCTGGTGCCATCCTATACGGGGCCTTTGAAACTGGTTCCGTGCCTGGAGCAAGGTTGATCTCGAACCCAATTTGTCGATCTGGTGGTAAGCCTGGTAGTTCATCGGGAAACACATCGGGGAACTCGGTAACTACAGGAATATCTTCCATGCTGAGGCTGCCTCTCTCTGAATCCACTATATAAGCTAGGAACGACTCACAACCTTTTCTAAGTAACTTCTTAGCCTGAACAATTGTAAGAAATAGTTGCTCTTGCCTCTGCCCCTTAAATACTACCTTCTCTCCACTCTTCGTCTTTAAATACACTCTCTTGGTCTTACAATTTATCTGAGCGATATTCTCTCCTAACCAATCCATTCCTAAAATTATATCAAACTCTCCCAACTTGAAGAGTATCAAGTCGGCTGAGAACTTATACCCCGAAATATCAATCTCACACTTTGGACAAAATTGATTCACAGGAATCTTCTCTTGGTTCGCAATTACCATATTTACTACCTCACTCATAACCATTTTATCACATTGGAGCTTATCAACAAAAGATTCTGATATGAAAGATCTTGTTGCTCCCGAATCAATCAATACTTTAGCTTTGACATTATTGAGTAAAAGTGTACCTGCTATCACCTCCGAATTCTGTACAGCATCCTTCATCTTCAAATCAAATGTCCTTGTTGTTGCTTGTGGGGTTGGTGTAGGTGGTGGAGGTAATGTCAATACCTCAGCTGGCACGCTTGCACTGGTACTTGCCACGTTCATCAGAGCTTTGACTGGTCCGGTTGCCTTGCACTCCCTACCCATGTGTCCAGTCTTCCCACACTTATAGCACGTAACTCCTGGCTTCGGCATCTTGCACTCATTTGCCAAATGTCCCTTCTGATTGCACCTATAACAGGTCATGCTCAGCTTATTGCATACTCCGGGGTGCCTTCTTCCACAGTGCTTGCATTCCGGTCTCTGGAACCTGTTTTCTCCAACTTGCCCTTGGCTTGCCTGGTTGTTCCCTTTTGATTCTTGCCTTTTGCCCAAATTTCCCTTCTTTTGAAAATTTCCGCCCTTCTGGAAACCAATCCTCTTTATATTCCGATCTTGCGAACTTCCGGCTTCAGACTTTTCTCCATAAAATGGAACCTTCCTCTTCTTGTTATCCCTCTCTTTCCTTGACTGCATCCCATTATTCTCAATCAGAGCAGCTTTCTGTACTACTCCCGCATATGTTTCAAGCTCAAACATAGCCACCCTATCTCTGATCCAAGGCTCCAATCCTTGCTGAAATTTCTTTGCTTTTTCCTCCTCAGTGCTGGTATACTTTGTCACAAACCTTGACAACTCAGTGAACTTCTTCTCATACTCCAATACAGTCATGTTCCCTTGCTTCAACTCAAGAAATTTTAGCTCCATCTAATTCTGCATGTACTTAGGGTAATACTTGTCCAGAAATAACTTCTTAAATCTCTCCCAAGAAACCTGCTGAGTGACTTTCATAGCCTTTACTGATTCCCACCAATAGATGACTTCTCCCTTCAAGAAGTAAGTAGCATACGGCGTCTTCTGATCGTCTCCTAACTGTACCAACTCAAAAGCCCTTTCCATCTCCTTGATCCATGTGTTAGCTATCACTGGATCAGTGGTATCATGAAATACAGGTGGATTCACATTCTGAAAAGCCTTGAAAGTGACAATTTGTCTAGGTGGTACTGGTGGTTCAGGTGGTTGGTGTGGCTCACGGTTATCTTGGTTTTCAATTCGTTGTTGAAGAGTTAGTTATTGTTGAGCTATAGCATTGGTTTGTTGTTGCAAGGTTTCCAGTAGTCGAAGAATATTTGGGTCTGTGGTGGAGGTGGTTGTTGGGTTCTTCTTTTTGGGAGGCATGATCCTGAAATAAGAGTTGTGTCAAAACAGAAATGAATGATAAAATGATTCGAGGGTATCGCATGGCATTCTCATTTACATATGGGGTCAAGTTTCCAAATAAGCAGATATGATGATAAAAACATAAAATAACAGTTGAGAGCAAATGGAACAATAGCACATAATTATTGAAATTTTAAAGGTCACAATACATAGGATTGGGATAAAGTCTGATTCTAGGAATAACAGGCTTATTTAAAGGAAACAACGGAAACAACTGGGGATTCTATAGAGTCTGATAGTACAACAACATGAAAGGTAAATGGAAAGAACTAAGGCTCCACTCCATCTGAATGGGGCTTGGTAGTCTTTTCCTCTCGAAGCGTCTTCACAATGCTCTGGAGCTCATCCGCCACCATCTGAATGACATACTGGCTGGTACGGTCCCGGTGTGCTGGCATCTCCTCAAGCTTAGTGTTGACGTACTGAACCAAGGTCTCAAGTCTCGCAGTCATCTGCTCCTTGGGCTTCCCTTCATAGTTTCGGCTGTCCGGATACACGTTCTTTAGTCGGTCTATCAGTCGGTCGTACTTGCCTTGAAGCATGTCGAACTCGCGCCTCAACTCAGCATACACGGAGAAAGCAATAGTGTCGTCCGACCCAGAGGATGACGAGGAATGCGCCCTTTGCTGACAACCAATAAGAGGAGTATTAATAATAATTTACTTAACCTACTCTCTCGCATAATATCTATAACCTACACACAAATCCTATAACCTATTTGGGTTGTCCAGGGACTCTAAACCGTAGCTCTGATACAAAAACCTGTCACACCCCCAACTTAAACAGCAAAATAAATATAACTAAAACATCATTTTAATGAAGAATACACAACCAAATCCAAGATCTTACAGTTTAGGGTTTGGAACAGCCCAACACTACCAACTATTACATCTGATTACAAATACCGAGTCTTCACACAACTATTATTACTTATTCTACCTGAGCTCGAACATAAACATCAGCATCACAGGTCTTACGGGCAGTCTGCTTGAATCTAACCATTGCTGCTAGCTGTAATATCAGGGTAAAGCAAGGAGTGAGCCAAATGCTCAACAAGTGCTAACAGTACGACACAAAACATAAATTGAGATATACTTTTAAGAATGACAATGGAAAGACATAACCAAAGGTAACGAGAGATAAAACTATGTGAGATGGCATCATTTTGCTTGTATCAAAACAAATTTTAAAATCATGTCTTAATCAAAATCATTTTATGACGCTACGGATTACAGCCGGTGATCAGCCGTGAAGTAATCCCGAACCTCGCTGGGTTCTAAAACATTAACGGGAATCCCTAGGCAACTTTTAAGCCTAATATAAGTGTGGAAATGACTCGCGTCTCAGTCCAGATCCACTATTCAAGAAAACATTTATCCCTCTTTGGGACTGAAAACCCACATTTTATTTATTTCAAAAGCTGATGCCGAATTGTAACAAAAATCTCTTTTTACTAGTAAACATTTTTTTTCAAGGAACTATAGATCAACTTGAAACACGGGAAATAAGGTACTGAATATCAGGGCCATGATTCATAAAACTATACTCTATTCAAGTAATTGAATGGTTTTCATATATCAAAGATTGGACAAGGGGATTTAGTGAGGCTATTGGATATTATAAAAGGGTAATGCCAAATTGGGCTTTAAGCAATGGTTTCTCATCAAGTTTCAAGTGCTGGATCATCAAGAAGGTAAGCTTCATGAATACTAAGGGTGTTAGGGTATGCAGAAATGATCTTTAACTCAGGATATATCAGAATTGTCAAGCTTTAGGATAAGAAAGAGGGTATCAATCAATGAGGAATCACGTTGGTAAGTATCTGACTATCAGAGTTCAAGGTAAGGTTCTATAGGGGTTCAAGTATCAGGATGAGATATCAATACTTAGGAATCATCAGCATGTTAATCAAGAGGATCAATCAAGTAATATAACAACTCTTTATTTTATCATGGCATTTAACTATCATACATAATAATCCTCATTATAATATATTCTCACTAACTTAACCTATTTACAACTTGAAATTAAACACGGATGACACTTAGGCCTATACGCACTTAATTTATATTCACTTTTATATTTCAAATGTACACACGTAGCCATATATTCACATATTATATATTAACACCAAATAACACCATATATACCATAATGCAACACTAGGCTTGGATGATCTCGACTCACCACTTAAGTCACTTGGTCGCTAAACTAGACAAAGTCTTCAAATTTTGGCTCCCTAACTCGATGTGCCTTTCCTAAATTATCCAAAACCTATTGACCCTCACTTGTGCCTTTTGCTCTACTGACCTTATACCATCTTACAACTATGGTGGTCGACCTAATACTCACTTCTAAGTATTCTAAAACTATGTGATAAGTGATAGTGCTCACTGGTGCAAATTTCAGAATGATAACTATAGTTTCTTGAGTGCATTATGCACTCTTAAACTACAAGTTTTCCTTCAAAACTTTTACACAAGACTCTCCTGACCTAAGGGCATCTCACAATCTTGATGTGGCTCAAGGGTCTGGCTTGGGCCTTCTTGGGCCTAAGCTAAAAGTCCAAGGTTCCCCTGCTTTTCTAGGCAGAAAACGCCCTGACTTGAATTAACTTGTGACACATGGTTCTAACTCATATCCTATGAACTATGGTTGGAAAAACTTCTCTGACACTCCCTCTAACTAAGGCCCAATTGGTCCTAATGAGGGCCTACCCATGACATGGTCAAATCTCCCTATTTCTAAGTTGCAACAAAACTGTCCCCTGCTGGACAGATTTTGTTATTCTACTTGTGCACCTAACCAAAAGACATGCAAACCTCCAACCAACTCCTAAAACCTTTTGTATACTCCTAATACTAACTTCTGGTGGCTTGGGCCTCAAAGTGCACATCAATGACATGGTCAAAACTCACTCTAAACCTCAGGGTACTAAACTGATTTTCTGCAGAAACTATAACTCTCATTTTCCAAGGTTTTGACTTGACAAACTCAACTAACAACAACTCAATACTTAAACCAAGACTTATACATGGTAATCTACTGAACTAAATCCCTTATTCTCAAAATAACCTTGGGTGAGATCATCCATGCCCAAAAACAACAACATGCAACTAAATATATAACATGCAACTCATGGAAAGCACATAACAAGATTTCGGCTAGGCATAAAATTTTAAATGCTTGCAAAATCGACTTGCACCTAATACTCATCCTTAATAATCATGAAATATAACTTCTTTTAAGTATTAATAAGAAATTTATCATGGAAACAATCTATTTTAAGCACACCTATTTCGCATTTATAGATTTTTAAACATAACAACATGATTTCGAAAAGAATAGCATGCAAAACATGGTTGATCATCATTTTAATGTCTTAAAACTAGCATGCATGGCTAAACATAAATATATAATGAAATTTCAGTAGCATGCAAAGGATTTTAAAGCATGATATCTCCATAAAACACTTAGTTAGCACATATACATAATATATCTCATAGAGAGCTCTTGAATTCACAAGAATCAAGAGTTTCTCTTTGGAGATCACATAAGAACTACACATACATCCATGGAACTTCAACTTCCAAGTCTCAAAACACTTGGAAAGGATATAAGATGAATGTAGGTAAAAGATTTACACTTGGGAAGATGAAGAATGAATTGAAAAATGGAAGGGGGGTGGGGGATTTGGCCTTCGGCCGAGAGCAAGGTGGGAGGGGGAAAAGAGAGAAAATTTGTGGTGTGTTGGAGTGTGGAATGAGTAGAATGATTTCTTCCACTTTGATTTTTTTGTTTTATGCTTTTTGGTTGACAAATAATGAGTGGAAGTGAGAACTTACAAAAATGTCCTTTAGCTAAAGTTAGGCCATTTTGCATGCAAGGCTAATGTAGTAATTTGGTAATAATCAAATGAGTTAGTGGGGTTGGAAAAGTCTTATTTGCCCTTTGAGAGAATAGAAGGGTGATTTGCATGCATGGTCTCTTATGTAATTTGATAAATATGATAACTAAAATTTATAATAATTTATTTTTATAAAATAAAATACAAGTTCAAAAATTATAAAATTTATACCATAAAATAACTTGGATTTTTAGAGACTTTATAAAATCATTTTCAAAATTTATGAACAAAATACCTTTTAAAAGAAAATTTTTCCAAAGCTTAGAATATTCCTTATAAATCAAAAATAAAGAAATTAAATAAACTCTTGTTTTGAAAAATCATATACTACACAAAGCAAATTTATAATGCAGAAATTTTCACTCACACTAGCGTACAATCATTGAATATATTTTTATTTGACTTTAATATTATACCAAATCCACAAATAATATTACATAAAATGCCGGTCGTAACACTTGAGGTAGCCAATGCTCAAGCATCTCTCACATGATACCTAAGACGACTACATCTCTTAAGCATACATTAGAACAATAACATGACTATGTATATATAGCCATCATAAACTTAGCCAACAAGACATACCTAATCTGATTACAATAATAATTATCTGCCCATACAATTATTATCCATTCCCATTATGATAATAATTGTCAACACATACAATTATTACTCGATCCCATTATGATAATAATTGCCAACAAATACAATTAATACCCAATCCAATTATATATTGTATCACCAAACCCATATCACATATTGGGTTTAAACCCAACAATCCTCCCCTTCAACCCAATACTCCATATCAGGTTGAATGATAACCATCAAAACATCAACGCCCGTTCGCCGATATCTCCCCTCGAACTAGAATTCATTCATCTCGTTCTTCCAACTTTTGAGAATCACTAAGGCCCGTATAGTGACCTCAAATAACTCCAAACTACGGTTCTTCATCCTAACGGCATATCCATTCATAAAATCATGCGCATCAACCACGAGTGCCTCCTTTCAGCATTGAGTCACCCGATCCTTGCTTTCACAATCCTTCGTCCTCTTTTGAAGAACATCACGAGTATCATCCAAAATTTTTCACCTGGTCAATCAACCATCAAACCATCAAAACTATTGCAATGATCCCGTCCATCTTCCACCTCGAGTCCAAACGAATTGATCCATGGTACAAGTCAACCGCCATACTGCATGTAACTTTGTCAGCAAATCCATCAACATACTCCACCATAACAAATTGAACCTCGAACGTTCCTCTAACCCAATTCATCATGAACCTCGAACCTCGGCTCTGATACCACTTGTTAGGAGGAAACACACACACATATTCGAGATGCAGTTCTACCAATACAGAGTACGCACACAAACACACAACAATATATTTGACGTGGAAAACCCACGTCCCAAATTGTATTATTAATCAAAACAATTATCAATAATACATCAATACATAACACCTCAATGGTGTCCCAAACTGATACTTGAGACAACCAATGCTCAAGCATCTCTCACACGATACCTAAGATGACTACATCTCTTAAGCATACATCAAAACAATAACATGACTATGTATATATAGCCATCACAAACTTAGCCAACAAGATATACCTAATCTGATTATAATAATAATTGTCTGCCCATACAATTATTACCCATTCCCATTATGATAATAATTGTCAACACATACAATTATTACTCGATCCCATTATGATAATAATTGTCAACAAATACAATTATTACCCAATCCAATTATGTCTTGTATCACCAAGCCTATATCACATATCGGGTTTAACCCCAACAGTTTTGAAAGCTGGTATTGAAGCATCTAAATTTTCTACTTTTGGTTCATCATCTGGTCATGTTGCAATTCTCCATCCTCATAGAGCTTATGAATGGAATCATTTTTGGAGATTAGCTAGTGAAAAGAAATCTATGGAATCTGCTCAAACTTTAGCTGATCATGCTGTTCAATTGGTTTTACATACTGATATGAAAGCATCTATCAAATCCACTGCTATTTTAGTCAAAGGACTGCATTCTTCTGTCTCTGCATTCAAGGAAGATACTGTTGAAATCAGAGAAGAGCTTGTTGATCTTTCTGTGACTATTAAAGGTACAAACAAAGTGGTTTGCTAAAGAGAATGTTTAGCTTGGAAGCAAAACAAGATCGAGTGTCTGAAAAACTGATAGCTTTGGAGGCTGATCAGATTGCTACAAATTCCATGTTGGATGTTATTTTCTCTCTTCTACAGAGTCTAGATTTTAAAAAGGGGGAGATAGTATCAAAGACAAAATATCAACCTGAATAAGTTTTGAGGAGAAATACCAATTCTGATGATGATGGTGATGAACAAGAAAAGGAGACATCTGATGCTGTGAAAGTTGATACTGTGAAAGTTCAATATGGAACTGGAATTCAAAGTCGAAAAAAAAACACAGTCAACTCAAGTCTCTAAGGATAGATCACATAGATCTAACATGAAAGCTGCTTTTATTACTCCTAGTTCAATTCCTAATGACAAAGCTATAAGTTCTGATAATTTTCCTAACACTGAAAGGGAGATAGTGATTCCTGATTCTGTGAAAACTGAAGAAGAAGTAATTCTATTTCGAATGGACTTATAGATTCTCTCTACTTATGTTGAAGCTGTTAATGCTGAAAACTTCAAGGAAGAAGAAATGATTTTTGACGGAGAAGAAATGGCTTAGGAAGGAAATATCAGAATAGTTGTTGATAAAGCAGATCAAGAATACAAGAATATGCTTAAAATATCTGAAAGGAATGGATGGAGGAGTACAAATAAGAAGATGTTGCAGGAAAAAGCAGAATGGAGAGCTCAAGTATTTCCAAAGATTGAGAACAAATGTAAATGGAGAAAGGTTGTTGATCTTAATTGTAATGATAAATTGAGTTTTACTCCCTGGAGGAATAAGGATGGATGGTTTACTTGGTTCTAATACCATGGGAGATAAAGAAGTCTTGGTTAGTACAAGCCAAAAATCTCAAGTTGATTGAACCATTCACAAGATCTGGAATAGGACATCATGAAGCTAAACTTGTCAACTTGAAGTTGTTGAACTTCACTCTTGCTGATAGTTCGGATCAGGAAATAACTGTTGATAATCTGGATAAACTTGAAGCTGTGAAGATTATTCTTGACAAACCTGATGGTTCTGAATCTAAACAGAAGATCTTACTCTTATTGAAAAATGATCAAGTTCAAGTTCTTTCACTTGATGAACCGATGATCATGTCTACAAAAGAATTGAAGTACATTCACTATTTGCTAAGAGTTGAAGATGAAGCTTCTAGGTTATGGTCAAACATGATTCTTGCCAATATCATAAGAAGGATACTGGATGATGGTCAATATTATTTCGGATCATATGTTCCTAAATACATAAATTTCATAGGGCAAGAAGTTAACATGAAGAAATGTGAAGCTGTCATTGAAAATGTTCTTACTCAAAGACATATAACTATGAATCCTGATGGAAGAAAGCCTTGTTATGTTTCACTGGAAAACATGATGACAGAAAGAGCACAAATCAGTAGTCTAAGGGCTTCTATCTATCAATTATCTGACAAAATAGAGTATGAAAAGAATTTAAAGATCAAGTTAGAAGATATTCTGTTGCAAAAAGATTGATGACTGAGTTAAAACTTTTATTCAGAGATACTACATAGTTTATCAAGAAATATGAAGATCAAAGTCTGAAACAAATTAAGCTTTACACTACTTATTTTTTCTATCTGGTTTTGGGCACTAGACAATTATATTGGAATTCATGCTTATTCTGCAAAGCATAAAATGGGGGAGATCATTGAGAATTGGCTAAGTCGAATATCAGGATCTATGTCACAATCAGAATATGATCAACTGTTGTAATATGATTATCCATTGAAAACTTCAATATCATCCGTTGATATATATAAATGATTATTCATTGAAACTAAAGCATTTATTCGTTGATCAAAGTTATCCCTTGATAATGACTTGGATGATAAGTCATGATTGCGAGATAAATCAGAAGGTGCTGATTTATAGGATCGTAATTGATTTAGATATGTAAAGTGTTAGAATTATATTGTAACATATCTTGTAACTGATAGAGGACTGATTTGTAGCTGTGTAGTATATAAACACATAATAGGTTATTACAATATGTGGTGCACAACTCGAGCATTCTTATAACCTAGAAACTCATAAGAATATTGTTCTTGAGATAGTTTTGTAACAGTTTATTAAAGATCAATATAAATTGTTATTTGATTTGTTAGGCCTCAATGATACTATAGAAGGGGGGTTGAATATAGTATCTACAATCAATTCGATTATAAAAACAAGTATGTAACAGAAAACAAGTTTATTCAATATATCAAACTCTCTTACAGTAGGTTTAATCTACTCTCTCAGTGCTGTATGATATCACTAAGAGCTGCTAGGGTTATAATGAATAAAATTCTCATGAATGATAACACTTATAGTGTAAACCCTAATCCGTGTTTATATACTACACAGTTACAAGATATCTCCTAATTGATATAATATGTTCTGTTTCCTAAAATACATCAATCAGAGATTATCTACTGTAGTCCTTTAGCTGTACAACTCTCCAAGCATATCTTCTTTTGTTTAAACCAGATCCTCTCCTGTAAATCAGCCGCTTTTCATCCCTGAAGTGTATTCGCACTTAAGTTCTGATATAAGTCCTGATGGCTTAAGTTCTGATAACTTCCTGTCTTCAGTAAGTTCTGATTTCCAGTTAAATTCTGATAATAAGTTCTGAAACTAAACAAATCAGATTAGACATGACATCACAAATATATCTAACAATCTCCCCCAACTTGTAAATTATAAAAATATACAAGTTTATAGATTTGATGATGTCAAAAATATTTAAGTACAAATGCAATGCGAGTTTATATGCACAACTAAATACAACTTACAGTACATGCAGCTTTTACCAAATTCATTGAATCAGCCTGAATCCATAATGATTCCTTACAAAGTCTGATACCTGCTTGGTCTCTGCATTTATTTTAACTTCAAGTAACTGAGCTTTGACTTGCTGCAGTTCTTCAACTTCAGTATCACCAATCTGATATATGGCAGCTCTGAGTGCAGAAATTGGATTTCTTTCAAGTCCATCTCCCAGTCTGATTACCCTTGGATGTGTAGAATCTTCATTATAGCATAAGCATCTTCCTTTCAGAATTATTTCTACCTTAGCAGAATTCTTCCTCATAGGAATTTCTCTTCCATCATCCTCAGTCATCATTGGAGTATACTCTGTCATTCTTGCACCAGAAATTCTGAGTAAATCTCTTATTGTCTTGAGAATATATTCTGACCATTTCCTGGTAACATCAGAATTTACCTCCAGTAGAGAATGAATATATTGGAGCTCTTTAACAGATTTCTTCAGTACATCAGATTCAGATAATCTATAAGTTCTACCATCAATCAGAAATAAGATCAATTTCTCTTTTACTTCATAATCATCATGAGTATCCATCACTACTTGAGCAGAAAACACTTTGTCAAGGTGCTTCTGTGTGATCTCTTCAAATGGCTTGTCAGTCAATGTGAATGGATCTCTAATATATCCCAGTCTGGAATTTCTCTCTGTCAGAACCTAATCCAGAAGTGTCTCTAACTTGCTTGGCTTTTACCCCAAATGCTGCAAGTTGATTCAACATCTGATTTATCTTAGGCTGAACTGGAATAGACTTGTTCCATAGCAGCTTCTTCTTGTCTTCTAATGTTAAGTTGTCTATGTCAACTTGAGCAATGTTAGAGGTTGATGTCTTGATGAGTTGGTCAGGATTTGTAGTTTCATCTGTAGCTTGCTGTTCTGAAATATCTTCAGGATTTATTAAGTTCTGAACTTCTTCACTCTGAACAACTTGAGCTATGTCAGAGGTTATCTTAGATTCTTTTGTCATCCTCTTTCTCTTCAGAGTTTCAACTGTTTCATCTTCAGCAGCAGTATCATCAAAGACTTGAACCATCTTATACACAAGATCCATCAGAATTTGAGGAATCTTCATCTTCTGTTTCTTGACTGTCTCCCCAACTTTTCTTTTTCCCTTGTCTGTGGGATCAGTAGTAGTTTGAGATCTAGTCCTTGATCTAGGAATCTATGTGGTAGATCTTTCTCTTATCACAATCCCCTTTCCTTTTGGCCTTGGTGGTTTTTTAGCATCAGAAGCTTTTGACTTTGGTTTGCTCTTCTCAGTAGCAAATTTAGCTTCTTCTTCTCTTAATTCCTCCAAATCCACTCCTGGATTATCCTTAAGGAATAGTCTCTTGGCCAATTCTTCATCAACAGATTGAATTTTAGGATCTTTATAGCAGAATGTTGCTTTCTTTCCTTTGAATTTCAAAGTCTGCAAAAACTTCAGTGACTCTTGGCTTTCAGCTTGGACTATCACCTCAGAAGTAGTTGTCAGAACTTGATCATCAGTATTTGAAGTATCAGCATTTGTGATCAACAAAGGAACATCCTGATCTGTTGGCTTCTTTCCTTCCTTATTCTTCCCTTGCATAGCAGATCTATCAGAGTTCTTGCTACCAGACATTCACTGATGAGAACTTGTCTGTTGAGTGGGAATTCTGCTCAGCTGCTTCCCTTGACTTTGACCTCTACTCTTTTCAGAGTTTCCCTGGTCATCTCCATGATCATCCTTTTTCTTCAGAGTTTGGCTTGGTGAGCATTTGGACTTAACTACCTTCTCCCCCTTTTTGGCATCATCTGTCAGGAGTAGAGAAAGAAGGAGTTCCACTGAAGATTGGATCTCATTTAACTAAGTCCATTGAGCAGCTTGATTCTGTAATACCTCATATAGTTGGGTCTGCTGCTTGTCTTGAACAAGCTCAATAGCATCCACTTTTTCTTGAATTGGTCTGATAAACCTCTTTTTGTCTAGTTTATGCATCATGTCTAGCTTACCAGCTGTTTCCTAAAGTTTATCAATCTTTGCATGAGTCTTGGAGTGTTGACCTTGTAGAGTTCTTGTACTGAGAGCAATGATCTTAGTTGATGCTTGAAGTCAGAACTTGTCAGTAACTCATCAGCTTTTGAAACATGTTCTGTCAGAACATGTGGGCTGGGAATAAAATCAGTATCATTCCATTTATGCATCCACTCAACCCCTCTAAAGGTTTCCTCCCATGGAACTGGAGCAGCCTCTTCCTCAAACTGGAATAATGCCTCCTTTCCTGTAGGCATTGGAGTGTTTATTGGAGCTGACTCTCCAGAACTTGCTAGAATCTCCTCATCTTCTATTAACACCAAGGTGTGTGTGGATGTAGGAGACTCTGAAGCACTTTTGTCTAAATTCTAATCTTCAGTTCCAAGATCAAGAATTGGTGTTGTTGGTATCTGAGCCTGTAAAATTGGAGAAGTAACAGGAGTTGGCTGTTTTGTAGTTGGAGCTTCCAGATATAGAACAGTAGGTATATTCAAATTATAAATATCTATTTCAGGACTTGTCTCTTGTTCTTCAACATCATCTGTAGCTTTGATTGGAGAGTGAGGTGGAGAAATCATAGATTCTTGTACAGGTTCTAATCTATGGACTTCAGGAATTTCAGATTCCTGAATCAGAACTTCTTCAGGTGCTGGCAGGGCTTCAATCACAATAGGTTCTGATGAGATTAGAGATTCATAATCCTCTTCTTCAGCATCTTTAGCATCCTTAGATTGAATTTATGCAAGATGCACACCTGCTCTTGTCTTCCTCAATTTTGATTTTCTAGATGGAGGGGTGATATGATCTATATCAGAATGTGAAGACCTCTTCCTTTTCTGAATGCCAGAAGCTTCAGCTGCTTTCTCTTTCTGAAGAGTTGACTCTTCAGCTTCTTCTATCACAGGTTCTGATGCAGGAACCTGGACCTGTTCTTCCTTATCTGATTCATCTCTCAGAATCAGCCTTCTCTTTCTCCTTGGTGAAGATTGAGGAATAGATTTAGCTCTTGAGGTTTTGGGTCTGGAGGATGTGTTAGATTTTACAACTGGCACCTTTTGAGAAGTACCAGAGGTTGGTTTGGTTTTGGATTTGGGTCTGGACTTTGAAGTGCTGACAACAAGTGCTGATGTTGGTGGTTGTGAGGTAGACTATGGTTGTTGAGTATTGGAAGGTTGTGATGGCACTACATCAGGGAATATGGCTGTGTAAGTGCCTGGGTTAGTGTTGACTAAGAACTATTTGACAGATTGGGGTATTTGGAGAGGTCTTAGTACTTCCTTCTTGTTATCAGCAGATAATAAGTCACTAAATGCCCTTTTATGTAACTTAAAAGGTTCCATTAGGTCACTGAACACTTGTGGCTTATCAGAACAACAATAACTATAAATTAATTGACAGAACCTAGCAAAATATACTACATTTGCATCTTCCTTCATTCTGTCACCAATAAAGCCTAACACAGTAGATGCATAATCAAAATGAGTCTGATTAAGAAGTGCATACCCTATTTGTTGACTCATGATTGGAATGGCATCGAAATTGGAGCATTTGTTAGTAAAAGTCTTTGTGATGCAATCAAAGATGAAGCTCCATTCCCTCCTGATGTAAGGCCTCTTCAACTGTCCTAGCTTGGACAAGCTTTTCTCATATCCCAAGCTTGCCATCATGTTTTGAAGAACAGATTCTCCAGGTGCTGAGTTGTAAGTGCAGTTTTCAGGCAGATGAAGAGTCTTCCTCACTGTAGTAACAGTGACCATATACTCATCTTCTCCTGATGAGAAGATGATGCTTGGAGATCCAGTTTCACCTCCATCATCATAGATTCCAGTCTTCTAGAAATCCAGCACTTTTTTACCAGAGATTGCCTGAGGTTGGGTCAGAGCATACCCAATCTCACTGTGAGCCAATAAATCCTGAACAAAGTGAAGTTCTGAAGGAGCTTCATCCTTGTTCAAGATAGCAGAGTAGTTGTTTGGGAAAAACTTGGCTCCATTAAAAATAACATCCTTTGGTGCCATTTCCGTTGAAAAATCAAGTGAAAATTTATGTTTGCAAAGTGTTTGATAAAATGCCTGTAAGAGAACGTCAGAAAATAATAGAGTAAGAAAATAAGAGAGAGAGAGAGAGAGAGAGAATAGAGTAAAAGAGTGGGTAAAAGATTGTATAATCTTTTATGTCTGATATTTATACTCTGCACATGGTAACGTCTCTTTTGAATTAGAACCGGAAGTTTTTACACTTGGCAGCGTGTAATCAGTCAAAACATAAATAGTGGGCACGGTAAACATGCAGTAATTACTACACACATGCACATACCAAAACCAACACACAACCCACTAACAAATGATTATGACTGTTTTTATCTCACCTAATTATTTTTCTGTGAAATATAACCGTTACAATAAATACTAAAAATAAGTCAAGTAAATAAATAATGCCACGCAAGCATCAGGATTTGCATCAGAACTTGACTATTATCAGAATTTAACGGTCATCAGAATATGGCTTCTGTACTTAAAAAGTGAATGACTGTGTCTGTGTTTCTTCACACAAATACTGACTGGTTTCTTCAGAGTTTAATCATCAGAACATAGTCAGAACTTGTCCGCTGAATTTATGCAAATAATACTTAACTATTTATCAGAAACAACTTAATAACCACAGTAATTTTCATCATTCATATGGAGTGATAGTGTATGTATGTGCAAATGATCAGATAAAGATTAAAGTCTGATAAACTTCAGTATATCTTAGAAATAAGGCATAACTAAGAAAAATACTTAAAATCTGTCTTGAATTGTGAAGTCTATTGTAGAATAAAGTTATGCAAGAATCCACCTCAACTATTTGTGCTTATTTTATGCATCTTTTGAAATTCTTTTGACAAGGGCTTCTCAGTGTAAATGAGTTACAACTTCCATCAGAATTAATGTTGTTATCAGAATCTTTTTCCAATAATCATAGAATGTGAAAAGTCACGAAGAAAAATTAATTTGCTTTTCTAATGCATATAACTTAATACCAGCAATGCACTTGGATCTTCCCTTTCACATAAATTACTCTAGATCTCAAAGGAGTACCTGATTTCAATTTTTTCTTTTATTTTTTTTTATTTTCTTCAGATAAGTGAGGCTTATCAGGCATGTAGTTCATCCTTAAGATTTACTGACATCAGAATTTGACAGATAAGAAGCAATAATCTAGTTTATGACTTAGTAATAAGATACAGGAAGTAAATTTGACTAAGATCAAAATCAAAATTTTCTTGTGTTACTGATTTCCACATAAATAACTAATTCAAACATGGGATACATAGTTTTTTAAAGACTACTAAGTCAGCATCTAACAAGATAATCCTAATTGGATTGAATAGTCACACAACATTCAAAACACTTTCAGAGTTTATAGAATCACATCAGATAATAGGCAGTGTTTAATATATTACAATTTAAGCACAAATTACATTGAGATAAGAAAATCTGTAAACACTGATCATAAAGTCTGATGTATGAGAACAAAAACTAAATAGATTTTGAGAAAAAACCTGAAACCATTCCAAGTTCATTTACCAGTCTTGTAAAAGTAGCTTCACATAGTGGTTTTGTGAAGACATCTGCTAGTTGTTGATCTGTTGGAACAAAATGCAATTCCACTGTACCTTCCATCACATGTTCCCTTATGAAATGGTACCTAATGCTGATGTACTTTGTCATTGAGTGTTGAACTGGATTTCCTGTCATAGCAATAGCACTTTGATTATCACAATAAATGGGTATTTTAGAAAATTCTAACCCATAGTCCAGTAACTGATTCTTCATCCACAGATGCACAACAGCTTCCTGCAATAATATATTCTGCTTCTGCAATTGATGTGGAAATTGATTTCTGTTTCTTACTAAACCAAGAAACCAATCTGCCTCCAAGAAATTGGCAGCTTCTGCTAGTGCTTTTCCTGTCTATTTTGCATCATACAAAATATGCATCTGAGTAACCTATTAGCTTAAAATCTGATTCCCTAGGATACCACAATCCTAGATCAGCTGTACCCTTGAGGTACTTGAAATTTTTTTCACAGCTATTAGATGAGGTTCTCTTGGATCAGCCTGAAATCTTGCACAAAGACAGGTAGCATACATGATATCTGGTCTACTTGCAGTTAAATAGAGTAAAGAGGAAATCATACCTCTGTAGTTAGTAATATCTACTGATGCTCCAGTATCTTTATCTAACTTGGTGGCAGTGGCCATGGGAGTTGATGCAGTAGAATTGTCTTGCATTCCAAATTTCTTGAGTAGATTTCTGGTGTACTTGAATTGACTGATAAAAGTACCTTTTTCAGTTTGTTTGACTTGAAGTCCCAGATAATAACTCAACTCTCCCATCATACTCATTTGATATCTTGATTGCATTAACTTGGAAAATATTTCCCAAAGTTTTGTATTTGTAGAGCCAAAGATGATATCATCAACATATATATGTACCAAAAGTAAGTCATTTCCATGGTTGAGGTAGAATAAAGTCTTGTCAATTGTGCCTCTGTGAAATCCACTTTCCAGAAGGAATTGAGCCAAATTCTCATACCATGCTCTAGGAGCTTGCTTAAGGCCATAAAGTGCTTTGTCAAGCCTGTAGACATGATTTGGAAATTTTGGATCTACAAAGCCTGAAGGTTGTTCAACATATACCTCTTCTTCCAATTCTCCATTGAGAAAAGCACTTTTCACATCCATTTGAAAGACTTTAAACTTCTTGTGAGCAGCATAAGCCAAAAAGATTCTTATGGCTTCCAATCTAGCAACTGGAGCAAATGATTCATCATAGTCAATACCCTCCTGTTGAGAGTAACCTTTAGCAACTAGCCTTGCTTTGTTTCTTGTAATTATGCCATCACTGTCAGTTTTATTTCTGAACACCCATTTTGTACCAACAATTGATCTTTCCTTTGGTCTTGGTACTATGGTCTAGACTTTATTTCTTTCAAATTCATTTAACTCTTCCTGTATTGCTTGCACCCAATAAGCATCTTGAAGAGTTTCTTCCATTTTCTTAGGTTCAGTCTGAGATAGAAAGAAACGATAGAGACATTCATTTGTTGTTGTTGTTCTAGTTCTGACACCTCCTTCAGGATCTCCAATTATTAAGTTAGGTGTGTGTGATTTAGTCCACTTCCTTGCAGATAGAAGTTGATCTCTAGAACTGGATTCTCCCCCATGATCCATGATGTCTTCATCAGCATTTTCCGATGCTCCCCCTGAAGTTATGCTCTCTGAGATTCCATAATTTGAGTTGATTTCTTCAGGAATTGAAGAATTAGAGTTTCCAGAATTGTCAGAATTTGGCTCATCAGAACTTGATGAATCAGAACTTGATGAATCAGAACTTGAAGAGCCGATGACTGGTTCTGATGCTTCTTGAGAGTCTTGAGATGTGGTATGATCATCAGCTTGTTCCCCCTGAACAGGTGCATTTTCCTTTAGAGCAGTTACCACAGTTTCAATGACATCAGAATTTATCCCGTCAGAACTTACAGGATCAGGATTTAGGTCATCAGAATTTACAGAATCAGAATTTACATCTTCATTTTCAAATCTCAGTTGATCATGATCATTAAAATCTTCAAGTCCAGTAATCTTTTAATCATCAAAAGATACATTGATAGATTCCATGACAACCCTTGTTCTTAAATTATAGACTCTGATGGCTTTTATGGAAAGTGGATATCCAACAAAAATTCCTTCATCAGCTTTTAGATCAAATTTTGACTGCTGTGCATGATGAGTCTTAAGAACAAAACACTTGCATCCAAATACATGAAAGTATTTCAGATTTGGCTTCTTTTTCTTCACCATCTCATATGGTATTTTTCCATGCTTGTTTATGAGTGTAGCATTCTGTGTAAAACAAGTAGTTTGCACAGCTTCAGCCCAAAAATAGGTTGGTAGCTTTGCTTCATCAAGCATAGTTCATGCAACTTCAATAAGAGTCATGTTCTTTATTTCTACAACTCCATTCTGCTGTGGAGTTCCAGGTGCAGAAAATTCTTGCTTTATTCCTTGCTCTTTGCAGAACTCTTCCATGGTTGAATTCTTGAACTCAGTGCCATTATCACTTCTTATTATTTTAACAGAATTTTTGACTAACTTATCCAGCTGTCTGACATGATCAGTTAGAGTAAATGCAGTTTCATTCTTCTTGTGCAAGAAATACACCCAAGTGTATCTTGTGAACTCATCCACTATAATCATAGCATATGTCTTCTTTGCAATAGACATGACATTGACTAGACCAAATAGATCAACATGCAGTAAGTGATAAGGCTCAAGAATTGAGGATTCAATTTTGCTCTTGAATGAAGATTTTATTTGTTTTGCCTTTTGACATGAGTCACAAAGACCATCAGGAGCAAATATTGATTTTGGCAGTCCTTTCACAAGATCTTTCTTTACTAGATCATTTATGTTATTGAAATTTAAATGAGAGAGTCTCTTGTGTCAATTCCAGCTTTCTTCAATTGATGCTCTGCTTAATAGACAGATTGCAGAACCATCAGAATTTATTGAAAGTATGGCTTCATATATGTTACCATGTCTATAACCTTTCAGAACCACTTTTCCTGTAGAATTACTTACAACTTCACGGTGTTCTTCAAATAAATCCACATGATAACCTCTGTCACAGATTTGACTCACACTTAGCAGATTGTGTTTAAGTCCTGAGATAAGAGCTACTATTTCAATTATGACATTCCCAAGATTGATATTGCCATATCCCAGAGTCTTTCCCATGTTGCCATCTCCATAAGAAACTCCGGGGCCAGCTTTCTCCACAAAATCTGATAGCAGGGCTTTATTTTCAGTCATATGTCCTGAACATCCACTGTCCAGAACCAGGATGTTTTGCCTGTTGCCCTGCAATCACAAAGACCACTATTGATTAGTTTTTAGGACCCAGACTTGCTTGGATCCTTTGGCCTTGTTAAGTTTGTTAGCATTTGCAGCGGATTTAGTTTCAGAGTTTATGCTAACATGCTTTTTATCAGACTTTATATCAGACTTTGCATCAGAATTTACACTAGAAAGAATTACACATACTTTCTTTAAAGAAGGTTTTATTTCATAATAATCATAGTACAAACTATGATATTCCTTACAAGTATAAATATAATGTCATAAACTACCACAATGAAAATAAGGATTTTGTGGTTTAAACCTAACAGACTGACTCTTAACTCCTGATCTAGGAGGTAAAGAGTTTATATCTTTATTTGTTAGGTCCCAATATGTTTGTAGAAGGGGGGGTTGAATACAAACTATACCGTTTAATCGAATAAAATGCGGAATAAAAAAGTGAAACAAAATTCAAGTTAAATAAAACTATTATTAAACTTGAAAGGTGTTACAACAACGGTATCATTTACAAGGGATTAATCTCAAATAAATTATTCCAAATCTAGAATAAATTTGACATGAACTTTTTCTATTTTTGAAATAAAAAGGATCAAATGCTAAAAGCAATTTGAGACTAAGTTCTAGGGATTTTGATCTGCTAGATAGTTACACAAGAACAAGAGAAAGATTTCTAGTGGTTTAGATTTAACAATAAATACTAGAAATTAATATCCTGAGAAATTGTAATAAGTTCTTCTGCTTTTGTTCTGTGTTCTTCAGTTGGTTTGATATTCAATGCTTCTGTTAACAATCAGCTTCTGTTGTTTTATATTACAACAACCCACTTGATTTAATTGGCAAGACAATCCGTTGAGCTCAGCAAGACAATCCCAACAGCTGGTAGAACTTTCGGTAGGACTATTGATTGTACTAGCAAGACAATCACCACAGCTGGTAAGACTTCCAGTAAGACAATTTAAATGAACTGGCATGACTTTCGGTATGACTATTGATTGTCATACCGATTGTCATACTAATACAAAAGATTGTCTTGCTGAATTAATTTTGAATTTAAATTCAAAATCAATTCTGAAAAACCATAATATTAATTCAGAATTAATTAATCAATTAATCCAATTAATCAATAAATTAATCTTTGCAGATATAATTTATTCTCTTAATTAAATTACACGACTTAATTAATTAATAGAGAATTAATACTATTCTTGAACATCAACCACTCTTCTGACAATCTTCTGAAAATCATGAATCCATTTCACCACTTCAATGTTGACACTCGATGTACTGTCTGGTTCATGAATGACTAACTTCTGTGATATTTCTTCATGTCTTGATTTTCTTCAGATTAAATCCCTGTAATTAATTGATACCCTGACGAGATCTCTGTCACTTGATTAAATCCACAATATTGATTTATATCACCGAGGCTTGATCAATTTATTGAACTTCTTCCAGTGAAGTAATTTCTAAAGCTGTAGATGAACATTGATACTGAATCATTTGACAGATGTTACTTAGAGAGATCTCTTTGACTGTGGATCTACTATTTACTTATTACATTCTTATTTGAGTTGAGTTAAATCCTCGAATAAACAAATAGGCTATGACATATGCCTTTCAATCTCCCCCTATTTGTTTGTTAGACAATAACAACAAATACCTAGAGGATAACTCAACTAAAAAATAAGAAAAAGATATAAATAGAAATGCAAAGTAAATAGCAGAAAAGTTCTGGATTATATTTAACATTTTCCAGATTCCAAAAGAAATTTACAAGTGAATATAAGATAGTTGTTCCTCTAGACTGAACATATGACTACATTTGTCTATCTTGATTCATAAAGCTCTAAGCATATTACATTAAGTTTTGAGCTAATTGAATTCAGTTGTCTTCCCTTCCGAATTCACCTTCTTCCAAATCTTGAAGCAACTCCTTGTCAAAGACACGATCCTTTTCTGAAGTGAAGCCGGCTGGTATGACTGGTTGAACTCCAACTGACTTTAGCTTATTCTTGAACTGATTGTACCTTTTAATATTCTTTTCACAATAAGCTTGAATCAGATCAGCAGCTTGAGTTTTCAACATGGATGAGTATTCGACAGTTCTTAAGTGATGTTCCATCCAGACAAGATGCTTAGCAGAGTAGTCTTTAAGAGATTGTGCATCGAGATGGCAGATTTGAAGACAGTCAGACTTAAAGAATCTTACCTGATGAAGATTGTTGACCACTTGAGGACTAGCCCTGCTGGCAAACTCTTTGAGCCTTTCTCGAAGAACTTCATTCAATTCTGAGCTTCTTTTTACTTTGTTGAGTAGAACCCAAATCTCAGATAAAGAACAATTCTCAAACAAGTGAAGTGATACTTTGAAAGATCCTTCATTATGACAATATACAAAGATGCTCATTTCATTTAAAGATCTGTCAAAGGCAGCTGTGATCCTTGAGACTTCAGTCTTGATAGCATTCATGTACACGTCATTTTTTGGATTAGAGATTTCCAGCTTGTCAAGAAGGTGTAGAAACTGCCTATCATTGTTTGTGCTCAGCTGAGGCATATCAAGTACTCTCCTAGCTTCATCCCATTTTTCACCAATCTTCAGTTTGACATCTCTTATCCTTTCTTTAGATTTAATGTCATAAAGACGTTGCTTTTCAAGAGTTTCTGTTCGTTGAATGTCTTTCCTCATGTCAATGATCTGGGATATCTTTTTAAGTTCAGCTTCTTTTCTCTTCAACTCTGACTGATGCTGCTGAAACTCTTTCTCAAAAACAGGATCCACTTGAGCTTCCTCCTCCCATTCTTCAAAATCATTTTCCTCCTCGGCTTCAAAGAAACCATCTTTATCTTCCAAGACTAGTTCAGTGGGAATGACAAAAATATCAAAGTCATCATGTTCTCCACTATAGTAGACATCATCAGCCTTCCTTGTGTCTCCAACAGAAGAATCTTTTTCTTTACCCTTTTCACTTCTCCCTTGCTTCTCCCCCTTAGTTGAGGAATCCTCTACAGATTTTCCTCTAGACCCTCCATGACCTCCATTACCTCCAGAGCCTGAGCCTCCACCAGACGGCCCTTCAAAGAAGGTTCTTTGCTCTTCATTAGGGCAGTGAGAATTTTTAATCATAAAATACAAGTGCTTCATCCCTTCATTGAGATGTTTCATGCCCGTCTCTATCTTAAGGAATCTGGAGGAGTCCAATGAATGGTTCATTTCAACCAGGTCTTCAAGAGAATTCATTCTAGTATGAAGAGAGCAGAAGTTTGCAATATCGTCTGTTGATAAAGTTGGAGATTCCTGAATGGAATTAAGCTTTGGTATCACAGAGGTCTTGAAATCTGAGATATCATTCCTAATGAATGCCAACTGATTGTTGACAGAGGTGGAAGAAGAAGATCGTTCAACCACTTGTGCTTTGAATGTTTGAGCCTCAGCCTGACTTTTTGCAAGTTGTTCTTTCAGAGCAGCAATTTGAGCTAACAGATTTTCAGTGTTTGTGTCTGTGTGTGCGCTCACCTGAATATGTCTCGTGTTTGGTTCACTCAACTCACGTGCTTGTGTTTCTCTCAATATAAGTGCTCGTGAGGAGCCATCCTGTAGCTGGTCTTCTGTACCTGCAATTGAAATCACCTTAGCCTCTTCAAGAGAGGTCAGTGGTGGTACAATGGGAATTCGCGAGTCCCGATCCTCAGTCAAACCTATCTTTTCATGTGAACTAGATGTCTGAATTGCTTCAGGGATAAATTGACCGAGTTACCCTCCACTTTTTCCAGATAAATCTACGAGTGGAGAATCCCGTGAGGGAGCCAGAGGTGTTGATCTGGGAGGGGAGAAAATGACTCTATTAAAGGTGGCTGAGAGTCATATTTTCCCTCAGAAGCATGTGACTGCTCTTCTGCCGTAACTATGGCAGGCACTGTAACCGACTCAATGTGCACTCCTCTCTCTGTGTCCTGAGTATCATCTATTGGTCTGTATGCTTCCATTGTGAGTAATGGAAGTGTGCTTAACTCAGTACAAGATGCCATGGCCCTATGGCGAATTTCAATAGATTCATCATGTTGAGAGAATGTCTCTAGTAACTGTTCATTGGCCATCTCAAAGTCCATGTCCTATTGAGAGGACACAGATGGGCTTTCGGATGCTTCAGTAAGTGTTTTTCTTTTCTTGAGAGGAGGCAGAGCTGAGGGTTCATTCACATCCAACAACATACTACTTCCCACTAACCTTCTCGGTAACATTTTAGACAGTGGGGGAGAGGTTGAGACAGGTTGAGACTCTGTGTTTGGCTCTATGACCTGGGATTGAAGCTACGGTTCTACAACTTCATGGTCAACCCTATCAACCACTGGGGGTCTTTCAACAGAAGTAGGAATGGTGTGAGAGTGAGGAATTATTACCTGCAGTGGAAGAGCATCTGATGTTTGAGCCTGGGTGGCTTGAACCATTGGAGGTTGAGGTTGTTGTTCATGACTGGGAAGATTGAAAATTGGTAAAAGAATGAAGTGGCCATGAAAGCAGATACAAATACTGGAACTTGCATGATTTGAAGGAAGTGTCTTAGCGTGTGTAGATCTTTTTGCTTACGGGAGGGGGTTCAGCTACTGATGAGTTAGCAAAAAGAGCCTTATGCTCAGGTGTGAGAAGATGTTCTGCTATAAGCATGAGAAAGCGAGCGTAATAGCAAGAAACCCTACGATTTGTGGAATGATCACGCTTAGCTGAAATGAGACGTCTCAGAAGAATGGGTAAAAGTAATTTGCCAATATTGATCCTTTGATTGAAAACAACCGCAAGACCAATATACTGCAGAGTGGAAGTGATGTTGTGAAAATTTGATTTAGTGCAGTTGGCAAACACTTTGGAAAGAGTATCAAAGAAAATGTCCCATTCAGAAACCAAATTGGATTTAAAAAGCTTGGTTAAATTAATCACCCCCTGATAGTGAATGGCATGAAAAAAGTTTGAAATCTCATTTTCAGAGGGTAAATTACAGAAATTGTCCATTGGAAAATTTAACGCTCGATTGATGACTGTTTCATCAACTACATACTGTGTGTTTGCCACGGTGAATGAAAAAGATTTTGAATCATCGGCCACAGTAGAGGTTGTGCAAATCAGTCTAAGCAGATCGATATTTAATAACACATTTGATTTAATAGCAGAGCTAACAATCGAATGGTCATTTAAAAATCTAATCCACGGCTTAAATTTTTCCACATCACACTTTTCTGGATTAAAATAACCAACATGATTATGTGAGACAATTTGGAAATTGAGAGCCATTAAAAATATAATAAAACACACACTTTCAGAATTTTAAGAATTAAATTAAGAAAATTCGAATTAAAAAAATTAATAATTCGAATTAAATCAATTATATCCGAAAAACTTAGAAAAAAGTGTATCTCGTTAATGTTCTTAACTCACAAGCAATCTCACAAGACACAAAACTAAATTGAAATACCAAGTAAAACTGATTTGAAAAAAAAATGAAGTGAAATAGTAAAAATAAAAAAATTGACAACACTTCCTCACTGTATGTATACACACGAATATGTATATATAACAGTTAAGTGTGCTGAGTAAAAACTCGAGCAAGAGGAACAATGGTGACTGTTGATTTGATCGAACAGAGAGAGAAAGAAACATCGGTTGAAGAAAGAAGGGGAAAAAACAGCAGTGATGAAATGTTTTTTTTAAAACTCTACACAAAAGCCTAAGTCATACCGATTGTCATACCAGTATAAAATATCATGAATTATAACAGAATAAACTAGAAAGACAATCGATAGTCATACCGATTGTCATTCTAGTACAAAAATATAAAAATAAAAAGTAATATATATATATAATATAAGTTTTAAACTGACAAGACTATTGATAGTCATACCGATTGTCTTGCCAGTATAAAACTAAACTGAAAAATTAAATTTTAAATAAAACACATATGAACTGGAATGACTTTCAGCAAGACAATTTCCAAAAGTCTTGCCGATTGTCATTGCAGTTATAAACCAAATATAAACAGAATTTACACTTACACAAAATATTTACAAAATTAAAATACTCAGAAATAATTATATTTTATTCCAAAAACAGATTTCTGTTGAATTTTAGCAAACAAAATTCATAGAAAAATATTTTTAGAGAAAATAAATTATTTTGAGATATTAAAATTAACAAGTTGAATAAAATAAATAAGATAAGATAATAACAATTACATAGAATTAAGCAAGAATTATGGTAAATATGATAAAATAAATTTGCAAATGAATTTTTCATTTATGAAAAATTCATTTGTAAATTCATTCAAGAACATATTTCAGATATTAACTAGTTTAATCACTAAAGCTATTCAACATACCCAATTTACCAACTAATATGGTAAATGTGGATTCATCAAGAGGTTTAGTGAAAATATCTGCTATTTGTTCTTCTGTTGGAACAAAAAATAGTTCAACGGTACCATTCATGACGTGCTCTCTAATAAAATGATACATGATGTCAATGTGCTTGGTCCTTGTGTGCTGCACAGGGTTGTTGGTGATGGCTATTGTACTTGTATTATCACATAGAATGGGGATTTTGTTCAATACAGAGCCATAGTCCCGTAGCTGATTCCTAATCCACAAGATCTGAGCACAGCAGCTTCCAGCAGCAATATATTCAGCCTCGACTGTTGAATTGGAAATTGTTTGCTGTTTTTTGCTGTACCATGAGACTAATCTGCTACCTAGGAATTGATAACTCCGTGAGGTGCTTTTCCTATCAACAACACTTCCTGCGTAATCTGAATCTGTATATCCAACAAGGTTAAAATCAGATTCTTTAGGGTACCAAATACCTAGATTTGGTGTTCCCTTAAGATATCTCAAGATTCGTTTAACAGCAACGAGATGAATATCTCTAGGATCCGCTTGGAACCTTGCACATAAGTATGTAGCATACATAATATCTGGTCTACTTGCAGTAAGATAGAGTAACGAGCCAATCATACCTCTGTAGCTTGTGACATCTACCTTAATGGAGTTTTCACATGGTCCAAGCTTGACAGCTGTAGTTGACGGAGTCCTTGCTGATGCAGAATCCTCTAGATTATACTTTTTGAGGAGTTCCTTGAGATACTTGGATTGACAAATAAAAGTTCCATCTAACCTTTGATTTACTTGTAATCCAAGAAAGAACTTCAGCTCTCCCATCATGCTCATTTCAAATTTGTTGTGCATTAACTTAGCAAATCTCTTACAGAGATTATCATTAGTAGACCCAAATATTATATCATCCACATAGACTTGGACTAATATAATATCATTCTTATGCTTTTTAGAAAAGAGAGTTTTGTCTATGACACCTCTAATAAAGCTATTTTCAATAAGAAATTCAGAGAGAGTGTCATACCATTTTCTCGGAGACTGTTTGAGACCATAGATAGCCTTGAAAAGAAAGTAGACAAAATCCAAATAATCTGGATCTTCAAAACCAGGAGGTTGCTCTACATACACCTCTTCATCCAGCTTTCCATTCAGAAAGGCACTCTTGACATCCATTTGATAAACTTTAAAGTTTGAGAATGCTGCGAATGCCAGAAATATCCTGATGGCCTCTAGTCTAGCCACTGGAGCATAGGTTTCATCATAATCAATGCCTTCAGCTTGAGAATACCCTTTAGCTACCAGTCTTGCTTTGTTCCTTGTAACCACACCATCTTCATCTAGTTTATTTATGAATACCCACCGAGTACCAATAACTTTCTTGTGTGTAGGTCTAGGTACCAGTTTCCAGACTTGTTGATGTTCAAACTGATTGAGTTCATCTTGCATAGCAATCACCTAATCTGGATCCGTCAGTGCTTCTTCAATCTTCTTAGGTTCCATCTCAGAAAGAAATTCTGAGAACATACATTCATTTTGAGTAGCACGTCTAGTTCTGACTCCAACATCTGGATCACCAATAATCAATTCAAAAGGATGAGCTTTATTCCAAACAATCTGTCTTGGAAGATTTGATCTTGATGATTCGCCTTAAAATTCATTGGGATGTTGTGTCCTACTAGTTGATCCTTTAGCATCTCCCCCTGAGTTGTTGTCAGGTTGACTTGATGATTCTTTGTCAATAGCAGTGGTATCTCCATTGTTTCCAATGTTTCCATCACCATTACCTTGAGTATCATCATGATTAACATGTTCTTCACCAGCAACAACCTCAGGTTCTTGATCATGTTCTGATTCTGAATCTGACATATCATCAAACTTCAGTTTCTCAGAAGGATCTTCAGTTTGGATACTAGGGAGTTTAGTGTCATCAAATGTAATATTGACACTTTCAGTTACTTTGTGTTGATCAATGATATACACCCTGTATGATCTTCTTCCATATCCAACAAAAATACCCTCATATGCCTTTGCCTCGAATTTACCACGATGATCATCTCCATCCTTGAGCACGAAGCATCTGGCACCAAATTCATGAAAGTATTTGATAGAAGGTTTCTGTTCATTCATAATCTCATAAGGAGTTTTCATGAAGTCTTTGTTGATTAGAGTTCGATTCTGAGTATAACATGCAGTATTGACAGCTTCAGCCCAAAAGTACATTGGAAGACCTGATTCACTTAACATAGTTCTTGCAACTTCAATCAATGTACGATTCTTCCTTTCTACCACTCCATTTTGCTGAGGGGTTCTAGGAGCTGAAAATTGTCTGGTAATCCCTTTGTCTGTACAGAATCCATTGAGAAGTGAATTCTTGAATTCTGTTCCATTATCTGACCTTATTGCTCTAACAGGGACATTAGAATCTAACTCGATCAACTTGATATGATCAATCACAACTTGTGGTGTTTCATCCTTAGAGTGAAGTAATAAAACCCACGTATGCTTGGAATAGTCATCAACTATCACAAGACAGTAACACTTCTTTGACATCGAAAGAACATTAACTGGTCCAAATAAATCCATGTGCAATAATTGGAGAACACCAGTTATGGAGGATGTGTCAGTGCCTTTGTGACTTGCTTTCTTTGACTTTCCTTTCTGGCAAGCCTCACACAGTCCTTCTGGGGAGAATTCCAACTGAGGCAGACCTCTGACCAGTTCTCTCTTGACAAGAGAATTCATTGATTTGAAATTGAGATGGGAAAGTCTCTTGTGCCATAGCCAACTCTCATCTGAAGATGCCTTTGCATAGAAACAATTGACTTCAGGATTGCTTCCAGAGTTCATGTCAGCTACGAACAGATTTCCTTTCCGGATTCCCATCAAGGAGGGTTTTTCACTTTTCTTGTGCATAATCTGACACTTCAGCTTGTCGAATAAAACATTGTAGCCGTTGTCACGGAACTGACTAATACTAAGCAGATTGTGTTCAAGTCCTTGCACAACATACACTTTTTCAATGATAACATCACTAGCTTGCAAACAGCCATATCCCTCAGTTAGACCTTTGCTGTTATCTCCAAAGGTAACCACTGGGCCAGCTTTCTCAACCACATTTGATAGCAGGGCTCTATCTCCGGTCATATATCTCGACGATCCGCTGTCAAGAATCCACACTACCAGTTCTTTCTGTTTAATGCCCTGCAATACAAATGGATTAGACCTTCTTCGGAACCCAAACTTGGTTGGGTCCGGCATACTTGTAGAATTGGCCTTTATCAGGCAAAACAACATTCTTAACTTTTATGTTCTCAACTTTTTCAACGACTGGACATTTGACCTTGTAAACAGCCTTGACAAATTTCTGTTTAGGCTTAGACACAAATGTCTCCTTTCTAGCTTTAGGAGGACTAACAGTCTTAGACCTATTATGCTTCTTATTATTCACATGCTGACGAGGAGTAGTCTTATCACTAGAAACGTGCTTATCATTAAAATAAGCAACCATCAAATTAAAAGAACAAGACATGCAATTAGAAACACCATATACTTTATGAGAGGAATTAGCAACAGGCAAATTATGCATGGTAGGCATGGCATTTTTGTTATCCAACTCAGGTGTGTCTGAGTTAGTCTTAGTTGCTTTCACAACTTTGACTGGAACTTTCTACACACTTGACTTGGAAACAACCTTCTTATTAGCAAGATCTTCAGCACGTATTTCTTCTTGAATAATAAAAGAAGTCTCATCAAATGGTTCAACAATTATTTTTTATAGAGGGGTTTATCAACACCCTTAAGCACATGTGGTACTTCCCTACCTTTAGCACAAACATGAGGAGGGGAGTTTATGCCTAATTCTCCAATAGCAACATTATAATCATAACCTACTCCAGATGTTTGATTAATAGCTTGCTTATTGTAGAACTCTTTAGCCTTAGAGCAAGAATTAAAGTAAGCTTTGACCATAGTCTCAAGACCGGTGATCTTGTCTTTGAGAATAGTTTCGAGTTTTCTATAACAGTCAACTCTATTCTCTAGAAAAGATACTTGTTCTTTTAATTTATCTTGATTAATGTGCACAAATCTTAATTCATTGACCTCTTTCTCAAGGTCTTTGATTTGTTGAGTTAACATTTCATTATCACGACGAGCACAACCTAAGGAGCCTCCTAGATGATAAACTAATTCAGCATCAGTAAATTTTACCTCTTTTCTTGACGATGAGGTGTTTGCATCACTAGCCATAAGAGCACGATTCCCAACTTCTTCATCTTCACTGTCAGTTTCATCCCAGCTTCTTCCCTTTGCCAGGTAAGCCCTTTCAGATTTACTCTTCTGATTAGAATCATAAGAGTTCTTCCTAACTTGTTTTGGCTTCCTGCATTCTGTGGTAAAGTGTCCCAACTCATTGCAGTTAAAGCATCGAATGGTGCTTCGATCAACCATCCCTGTTTTGTATCCACCACTGCTGGTGTTAGAGGATGAAGATCCACCTTTCTGGAATCTGTTGTAGTTGGACTTGTACTTGAACTTGGGATTCCTCTTGAATCTGACATTGGAGAATCTCTTTACAATCAGGGCCATTGACTCATCTTCCAATTGCTTCAGTTCTTCCAAGGAGTAAAAATCATCTCCTGATTGATTTGTAGTAGGAGGATCAAATTCTGCTACTATCACATTTTCTTCAGCCTTGGAAGACTGTATCATTCTCTCTGACTGTTGACATTGTTGTTGTTGTTGTGGTTGTTGTTGTTGTTCTTCAGCTACTAGAGCAGTAGACGTGCTGACCACTCTTCCTTTCCCGTAGACTTCCTTCTGCTAAATCTGCTCCAACTCATAGGTTTTTAGCACACTATAGAGCCTTTCCAAAGAAATCTCATTCAGATCTCTTGCTTCTCTTATGGCAGTGATTCTATGTTTAAGATGAGTTGGCAGTGTTAAAAGGAACTTTTTGTTGACCTTCCTGATTGAATAATATTTTCCATTTATGTTCAGGTTGTTGATCAATACATTGTACCTCTCAAACACTTCAGTAATTCCTTCTCCTGGATTGGATTTAAAATGTTCATACTTAGAGGTTAGGATCTCTAACTTGTTCTCTCGAACTTCCTCTGTGCCTTCATTAATCACCTCAATAGTTTCCCATATGTGTTTGGAATTTTTACAGTTCATCAAGGGATCATGGGAATCAACTAAAATTAATTAAAGGCTGGCATCCAAGGAGGCTTCTTCTTTTTCAGCAGGAGAAAAATTCTCAGGATCTTTTACATAGGTTATAGCTTTGGTAATTACAACATCATCTTCTATAACCTCTGGTTCAATAACCATCGGAATTTTTGGACCCTTCTTTAACACGTCCAGATATTTGGGATTTGCAACTTGTAAAAACAAGAGCATCTTCTTCTTCCACATAATATAATTTTCTTTATCGAACAGTGGAATTTTAACGGTTCCAACTTTTTGTGTAGTCATTATGAATTTTTAAGTAAATAAAAATTCAAGGAGTGGAAGAATCACAAAAGTCTAGGATCTTGATTTGTTCGTTAATCAGAAGGCTCTGTTACCAATTGTTAGGTCCTAATATGTTTGTAGAAGGGGGGGGGGTTTGAATACAAACTATACCGTTTAATCGAATAAAATGTGGAATAAAAAAGTGAAACAAAATTCAAGTTAAATAAAACTATTATTAAACTTGAAAGATGTTACAACAACGGTATCGTTTACAAGAGATTAATCTCAAATAAATTATTCCAAATCTAGAATAAATTTGACATGAACTTTTTCTATTTTTGAAATAAAAAGGATCAAATGCTAAAAGCAATTTGAGATTAAGTTCTAAAGATTTTGATCCGCTAGATAGTTACACAAGAACAAGAGAAGGATTTCTAGTGGTTTAGATTTAACAATAAATACTAGAAATTAATGTCCTGAGAAATTGCAATAAGTTCTTCTGCTTTTGTTCTGTGTTCTTCAGTTGGTTTGATATTCAATGCTTCTGTTAACAATCAGCTTCTGTTGTTTTATATTACAACAACCCACTTGATTTAATTGGCAAGACAATCTGTTGAGCTCAGCAAGACAATCCCAACAGCTGGTAGAACTTTCGGTAGGACTATTGATTGTACTAGCAAGACAATCACCACAGCTGGTAAGACTTCCAGTAAGACAATTTAAATGAACTGGCATGACTTTCGGTATGAATATTGATTGCCATACCGATTGTCATACTAGTACAAAAGATTGTCTTGCTGAATTAATTTTGAATTTAAATTCAAAATCAATTCTGAAAAACCATAATATTAATTCAGAATTAATTAATCAATTAATCAATTAATCCAATTAATCAATAAATTAATCTTTGCAGATATAATTTATTTTCTTAATTAAATTATACGACTTAATTAATTTATAGAGAATTAATACTATTCTTGAACAGCAACCACTCTTCTGACAATCTTCTGAAAATCATGAATCCATTTCACCACTTCAATGTTGACACTCGATGTACTGTCTGGTTCATGAATGACTAACTTCTGTGATGTTTCTTCATGTCTTGATTTTCTTCAGATTAAATCCCTGTAATTAATTGATACCCTGACGAGATCTCTGTCACTTGATTAAATCCACAATATTGATTTATATCACTGAGGTTTGATCAATTTCTTGAACTTCTTCCAGTGAAGTAATTTCTAAAGCTGTAGATGAACATTGATACTGAATCCTTTGACAGATGTTACTTAGAGAGATCTCTTTGACTGTGGATCTACTATTTACTTATTACATTCTTATTTGAGTTGAGTTAAATCCTCGAATAAACAAATAGGCTATGACATATGCCTTTTATTATTCTTCCTGCAAAAAGAAGCAAGATGGTTAGAGTTTCCACAATTATAGCATTTCTTTCTAGGAGCATTAGGAATAGACATATAGTTATTACTTTTATTCACACCTTCCTTTCCATTCCTATTTTTCCTAGCTTCCTTTACCTTGTTCACATTTTTAATCTCTTTCAGCTTCTACTTAAGCTGCTTCTTTTTCATTAAGCCAATGTTTAGCAAAGCTGGTTTATCCTGTTTTAATTTGTCAGAAGTTGACTTTTCTTTGACTTCTGTTTTAGAGTCTTTCATCTCTTCAGAATCAGACACAACAGTTTTTGCAACAAATTTAACAGGATTTACCTTTGGCTTTTTAGTCTGTTTGATAGCAATTGGCTTAATTGGCAACGTCCCTTTCTCACTTTTACCATCTTTATAACCTAACCCCTCTTTCCAGTTTCCACTACTTAGAATATTCTGAGTTGTTCTGCCTGAGTTAGTCCAAGTCCTGATGATTTCTCTTTATTTTTCTAATTCAGTTTTTAGATAATCATTATGTTTAAGCAATCCATTCTTAACATACACATCATTATCTCTCTCTGTCTGAATAGTGTTCATCTTGACTAACTCTTCTTCAAGATAGCTACTTTCTGTTTTTGTACTTTAGATTTTCATATTTTAATCTTTCATTCTCTAAAGTCTGATCTCTATAGCTAATATAAATGTTTTTCAGAAATAATCTCAACTCATTAATATCTTCTGTATCAAAAGCAAGAGTTGATAGAGGTACCTTTAGTTCATCAGCATCAGAACTGCTATCAGCATTTGCCATTAAGGCATAGTTTACCTCTTCTTCAGATTCTGAAGTGTCTGCCCAGTTTTTGTTCTTTGTGATAAGTGCCTGGCCTTTATCACCTTTTATTTTCTTGCAATCAGGAGAGATGTGGCCTCTTTCACCACAATTATAGCATTTGACATTTGAGTTGTCTCCTCTGTCAAACTTTTCTCCTTTGCCTTCAGTCTTTCTGAACCCTTTCTTGTCAGAACTTCCACCTTTCCTGGAAAACTTCATACCCTTTCCGAATTTCTTGTAGGCTATCTTTGTGATACCCTTCACCATAAGAGCACACAGATGCATCATCTCTGCATCAACATCCATTTCAGATAAATTTTCAGGTTCTGAATCATCATCATCAGAATCTGATGACTCTGAATCAGACTGTATGATGAGAGCCTTTCCTTTTACCTTCCTAGAGACAATTGGCTTTTCTTCAGTCTTTAAAGCAACTGTCTTAGACTTCCCTCCAAGCCTCTTCTTTCTTTACTCCATCTCAAGTTCATGAGTCTTGAGCATCCCATAGATTTCATCAAGAGACATATCAGCAAGTTCATAGCTGTCTCTTATTGTAGTAGCTTTCAAATCCCACTTTTCAGGAAGAGCTAGTAGGAATCTCAGATTTGAATCTTCTGGATCATATTCCTTATCCAATAATGACAGATCATTCAACAGCTTTGTGAATCTTTCATATGTATCAGTTAGTGACTCATCAGATTTTAAGTCAAAGTGTTCATACTCCTGTGTGAGTACTATTGTCTTCCTGTTCTTTTTGATGGCATTGGTTTCTTGACATCTCACTTCCAATGCATCCCAGATTTCTTTTGCAGTCTTGCATCCAATCACCCTGTTTGACATGACATTGTCAAGTGCACTATGAAGCAAGTGTTTTACTTTTGCATTCTTGCCTAGTGAAGAGATGTCTTCAGTGGTGAGTTCTCTCTTTTCTTTAGGAATCATCTTCAATGGCTCATTCCCAACTGTAACAGAAAGCTTTGTGGGCTTGTGTGGACCATCATAAATTATGTCTAAATATTCTGGATCTGTAGTTTCCAGAAATATGGCCATCTTCACACTCCATACAGGGTACTCAGACACCCTGAGCATAGGAACCCTGATGGTTTCATATCTACTGGTGTTTTGAATGGGTTGAACCTTTGCAGGTTCTTGAGGGTCTTGTATTTTTGATTGATCGGATATGATTGATTGTTTGTTTGGATCTTAACTATTTGTAAGCTTAACAGATTGGCTCTGATACCACTTGTTAGGCCTCGGTGATACTATAGAAGGGGGTTGAATATAGTATCTACAATCAATTCGATTATAAACACAAGTATGTAACATAAAATAAGTTTATTCAATATATCAAACTCTGTTACAGTAGGTTTAATCTACTCTCTCAGTGATGTATGATATCATTAAGAGCTGTTAGGGTTACAATTAATAATATTCTCGTGAATGATAACACTTATAGTGTAAACCCTAATCTGTGTTTATATACTACACAGTTACAAGATATCTCCTTATTGATATGATATGTTCTGTTTCCTAAAATACATCAATCAAAGATTATCTATTGTAGTCCTTTAGTTGTACAACTCTCCAAGCATATCTTCTTTTATTTAATCCAGATCATCTCCTGTAAATCAGCCGCTTTTCATCCATGAAGTGTATCCGCACTTAAATTCTGATGTAAGTCTTGATGGCTTAAGTTCTGATAACTTCCTATCTTCAGTAAGTTCTGATTTCCAGTTAAGTTCTGATAATAAGTTCTGAAACTAAACAAATCAGATTAGACATGACATCACAAATATATCTAACATGATTCATCTGTTCTTACTTTACTTTCATAATACATCGATTTGTAAAGTAATTGTATTCAACCCCTCTTAAACAATTACTTTAGTGGGAAACAATTACAATTGCATCTATTGATTACGAGGTTACTGTGAAATGAAATTAATGCTAAAAATTGAAGAAGAAGATGATCTTCCATTAAAACTTGAGAGACAAATTTTTATAAACTGAACTAACTAAAACGTAATTTATAGACTTAACTGATATAAATATATCCCCAAATTCAGTTTTGGAGGATGAAAATATTACAAAACTATTTATAAATTATCAAACTAAAATATTGATTTTTGTTGATTGCATTGTTTGACCAATATTGACTAAGCAATCCGAATGGGAAAAACTAGGGGTGTTGTACAACCCCAAACGCGTATTAATTTAGGACAAACCGTAACTTTCAGGACTCGGGGATGGTAAGGTCAACTATCTCCCCTAGCAATTCCTATCGCCAAAAAAAAGAGAGAGACAAAAGTCAACTTTTCCAATTCTTACCAAGTCACCTAACTACCTACGATTAAAGCCTAGCCTACCAATAAATCCTATATATGTATATGCTGTCTCCACAAAACATCACCAGCAACCAAGATTTTTTAAAAGTTTTTGCAGCTCTCATTGAATTTCTGAAGAACATTGTTTTCTTTTCTGGGCTTATTTGTTTACAACTGTGATCAAGTTTGTGTGTAAAAAATGGCGGGATATTCAAGTGGGAAGCAAAGGGAGCTAGATCAAACACCAACATGGGCAGTAGCTGGTTTTTGTGCAGCTTTTATCATCATCTCCATTCTTCTCGAGAAAATTCTTCACAAACTCGGTGCTGTAAGATTATTATTATTATTATTATGCATTTATTATGCATTTATTCTTCTTTTCTTAAACTCCACTTTCACCTATTTCATTAATCTTCTGTTATGATTTTCCTGGATGAGTAGAAGAAATATGGGGTTCTTTTTTAGACTACTTATTAGACTTTATTTCTTGACTCTCTTTTTTTCTTCATTTTCTTACCAAATTGACACCCCCCCCCCCCCACAGTGTTTAAAAATTAGTTGGTCAAACCTGACTAAGCAGTTCTACATTTGTTCACTCATTTCCTACTTTTTTAATGCAACTTGATTTTAGTATAAATACAAGGCTCAATAGAATCTACGTGGACCGGGGATTTCAATTTTATATTTGTCACACAATTTTGTTTGCTCTGACATGCTTATGTAAATCTCCGCTCCCATCCTCGTCCCTTTTGAATTTTCGAACTTCACACTTCATAGGTGACAAGATAATATGGAATGTTTTAATTGATCGTTGTTATGTGAATTCAGGAGGTCCATTTCATATAATGTTGTTATAGCCAATCAAAGTCAGACGCGTGGTATTTGTAAAAAAAATAGGGGGACCGAATATGGTATCTGTAGCATTATCCAAACAATTATGCCTCATATCCGCCATTAAGCCCGATACCAGAAAATGTAGCTTCCAAGTTCCACTTATCTTTTGTCAAGTTCCATTGAGAATTTGAACTCATGACACTAGGCTAGCAAAGAGCAATGATTAACCAAGACTTGATTCTAGTGTATGGAAAACTTGCAAAGTTCATCTAAAATATTTTTCAAATCAAATAATATTCACATTTTTCTTGGTTTATTCTATTTTAGTTTATCTACTAATTTTCCTATATAACTCTTGCATGTTTTCTTGGGTAACTAATTTTGTATAAGCTTACTTGTCTTCAAGCAACATAATAATATTAATAATCATTGAATTTTTTTTCTTCAGTGGTTTACCAAAAAACATAAGAAAGCTCTTTTTGATGCATTGGACAAAGTAAAATCTGGTAAGCAGATGGAGGGAGCGAGAGAGAGAGAGACCTATACAATGTAGACCTCTATAGTCCAATATTAACTTTTCACTGATTTGCTGCAGAATTGATGATTCTCGGTTTCATTTCATTAATACTGACATTCACTCAATATTACATTGCTGAAATTTGTGTTCCGGAAGATGTTGCCAACTCAATGTTGCCATGTCCTCGTAATACTGGAATTAAGAAGAAATTAAGTAGGCTTTTGGAGGAAGAAGAAGCAAAGCCACCACCTAAAGATTCTAAATTTAGTTGCAAAGAGGTAATGCCTTTACAAGTAGATACACAGCTATCTCATGCTATTATTTATTTGCGTTAGTTAATTGTAGAATATCGTCAAAGAGCTTCCTTATTAATGCAGACATATATCCGGAAACATTAAATTTAATTTTTACTTAGTCTTATAAGGTTATTCCAACTACCAGTTTAAATAGAATTAGACTTAACAAATGTGTTTTTACTGAATTTTAGACGAATAAAAACTGATATTTTTGTCTGTCTAGAAACTTCAAGATAGCTGAATAATATGCATTACAACCTTCCAATGTTGTTGTCCAGTGCTTCCGGTAATTGTAATTCAAAGTTAGTAGCGTTTACTCCGTGACAAGTTCCTACTAATAATAGTTGTGATCATTTTAGATTAATGCTTAATATTTGTTGTCACATATTCGAACCTTATCTTTTCTGTTCCTCAGCATTATTGGCTCTTGCTTTTGCATAACCTTTTGATATGCATAACAGATTAATAGTCTATTGCTTAATAATACCCTGGGAACAGGGAAAAGTACCGTTGATAAGTAAGGATGGACTGCATCAGCTACACATCCTCATATTCTTCTTGGCAGTCCTTCATGTTATATACAGTGCGATAACTATGGCTCTTGGAAAACTAAAGGTATTCTATAAACTTATAAGTTGCTCCTTGATGGATTTTGTTGCAAAATTGAAATGGCTGAATGAATATACAATCATCTTACTTTTTTTTTGTACAGATTCGAGGTTGGAAGGTCTGGGAGAAAGAAACTGCATCTAATGATTACGAGTTTGCCAATGGTATAACTTATTAACAAGCAGTCTCCATTGCTTAAATATTTGTTCTCTAAAATTAGCATATCTGGGTTATTTGAAACTTAATTCTTCTCGTTAATGGAATATGCAGATGCTTCAAGATTTAGGCTCGTGCATGAGACATCTTTTGTTAGAGCCCATACAAAATTGTGGACTAAGATTCCCTTCGTGTTTACTATTGTAAGATATCGTCTCTTGCTGTTCTGAATGAGACATCTTATGTACGTTGTTGCACTATATCTCATTCAAGTATTCAAAACAATGACTAGGACATGATATTCAGTTTTATAGCTTAAAATTTTAGTGTTACAAATTTACTTACTTTGTACCACTAAATATATATTGTGCTGTGTAACTTGTCAGTCAAAATTTGATGTGGTTGGTTGTCCAATAGTTGTACATTTTTAAGTAACTTAATAATGTCAAACTTCTCATTCACTAGCATATTGTTCACAGGGATGCTTTCTGCGACAATTTTTCCGGTCTGTTACAAAGACTGATTACTTAACCTTGCGAAATGGATTCATCAATGTGAGTTTCGAGTTTTGTATACTTCTGTAAATGCTATGTTGCATAAAAGGCCAAATATAAATTATTTTTTTCTTCTTTTTTGTAGGTTCATTTAGCACCGGGAAGCAAGTTTGACTTCCAAAAGTATATTAAAAGGTCCCTAGAGGATGACTTTAAAGTAGTTGTTGGTGTCAGGTAGGTTATATTCTATACATCATAAGGCATTGACAAACTGTTTTTGCATATTTGTTATATAATTTTTTTTCTCTTCAATTTGCAGTCCTGTATTGTGGGCATCATTTGTTATTTTCCTGCTCATAAATGTCGATGGTATGTATCTTTCCATAGGACTTCCCTAGGAGAAGAAATCAGTTCTATTTTAATAAAAATTAACTGTTTAATTCATTACAGGATCTGAAGCACTATTTTGGGTATCATTAATTCCACTGGTGGTAAGATATCTGTTCTAATCATGCATTTGATCCATCTATCCAGAAGGAAAGCCCTGACTGTATTTTTTGACAGATCATATTAGCTGTTGGAACAAAGCTACAGTCCATTTTGACAAAAATGGCTACTGAAATTATTAATAGACATGCAGTGGTCCAAGGAATTCCTCTAGTTCAAGGCTCAGACAAGTATTTTTGGTTTGGTCGGCCTAAATTGGTGCTCTACCTAATCCACTTCGCACTATTTCAGGTACCAAAACTTTTTAATAGTATTATTAATAATGATATAAGTTTAGAAACTTTAATGAGTATTTCAACTCAGTAAAAACGATTGCAATGTTTGTATTTTTTCACACTCTTGTGATGTGAAATTTCCTGATATCTGCGGGTAATTATAATAAGTCATTTGCTTCATGGCCTTACCGACGAACATGTGGCATGTGGTGAAATTGGTGGGTCAGTTTGTCCAGGGCGTGTCAGGCTGTCAGCTTCACAGTGCATCAGGTTCGGCGTGGACACGCGTAGGAGAGGAGCAGATCTGGTGTAGGCGTTACTGGGGTGTGTTGTTGTGGCAGTGTGTCAGATTCGGCATTACAGGCGTGGCAGGTCTAGGAGAGACCTGCATTCTGACATCATGTTGGCAGCCCTTTTGTTGGAGGCATGTTCGTGTCAGGTGACTTAGGCTTCTTGCACCAGTCACATGTCCAAGCACACATGGGACCGTCTCGGGTTGTGTGGGATGTAGTGTTTTCGTACTGGGCTTGGTTAGGGCTATCTCCTATCAGGCCCTTAGCATACTATCAACAAGTTCTATAAGACAGAGGGACAATGTGTAATATGTTTGCTGAAGAGGCAGCTATATCCAAACCTCAGGGCTTCAACTTAAAGCCGGTCACCCTTCTACAAGCGTTCAACTTCTTTTTTTTTGGCTTTAAAACACATGTTAACAATTAATACCAATCCTTATGTTTATTCTTAAGCTCATTGTTCATCTAAAGGAACTCTAATCAATTATGTGGTTTTGCAGAATGCATTCCAAGTAACGTATTTTTTGTGGATAACGGTAATATACAACTGCCCTCCTGTTATTTGTTAACATAAATCAGTATAGGTTATATGATTAAATGGAAATATACAAGTTCCCCAACAGCTGAATTTTCCTCTTATTTGCAGTATGAGTTTGGCGTGAATTCTTGCTTCCATGAAAACTATGAGTTTTTGATTGTCAAACTTTGTATTGGGTGAGTGTTTTGTTGCATAAAAATGCTTACTGCGGCAATGCCATATAAAACCTCAGTTAGTTAACTGATGATATAAATTTTGTCGAACTGCAGAGTGTTGGTGCTTGTTTTATGCAGCTATATTACACTTCCCCTCTACGCCCTTGTGACTCAGGTAATTTCTCTTTTGATGTTCTTTCTAGTAGCTAATAAGTAATATTTGATTAAGGTCACATAAATAAGGTCTTGTTGGATTTTCACAAAGTCTGAAAACAGTGGTAACTCGATGACATCTATCAAAATATTTAGCTTGCAGCAGAGTCTCTATTGAAACAATCAGTTCACTCTCTAAAGATTTTACTTACTAATCTATTGGTGGTGGTGCACGAGCATGCACAACATAAACAACTCCCCCCCCCCATCAAAACCATGTGCACATACGCAAACCTTTAAAGAAGAAGCAAATGTTACATGAGCTGTACCAAAATGCAATTAAGATAATATCTCTCTGAATGCCACTTCATTCTCAGATGGGCTCACATATGAAGAAATCGATATTTGATGAGCAAACTTCCAGAGCCTTGCTGAACTGGAAGAAAGCTGCTAAGAAGCATGCCGGAAGAGCTGGGGAATCTACTACTACTACTATGCATAGAGGAAGAACAGAAGAATCTGCTAGGCGATCTTTTGAGGATGCTGATCCAATCCCGATTGCTCCAGTGGCATCAGCTTCAGTGTCCAATATTCACTCCTCACCAGCCACACTTCATCGCTTCAAGACGACCGGGCACTCTTCTTATGACGAGTACAAGATGTCGGTTTTGGAAGTTGATCACCTTGCTGAATCCGCCACAGCCAGGTTGATTGTAAGAGTTGATAATGGCAATACAGATGTTGAAAAGACAGTACTTCAGCCCAATGAAGAACTGCAGTAAGTTGATTTTACATTTGGAACGCTAGCACCGCAACATGAAAGTTGATTTAGGCAAGTGTATAATAAAGCCACTTTGATTCTTTGTATAGTTTTTTTTTGCGCAAGTATATTAAGTAGCTTGTTGTAGCTTACCAATTTTGTTCATCAAGTAAAAAGCAATAGAGCACATTTGTCAAGACGTTTCCTCCTTATTTTTCCCAAGAGCAATAGTAATAGGTTATATGAAGAGTTGAAGTACTAAAGTTTGTTTACTTGATACACCTTTGCCAGATTTTTAGGCTATAAGAACTTCAACATAGAAGACACTTGCAGAAAGTTAAGGTACTTGCTGTTAGGCATGCTTGTCAACTTTGGGCCGGTCCCGCACGGGTTTATTTTTGGGCATCTCCCAAAAGACCTCATGGAGTTGTCTGGCTGCTTATGGCCCGACGGGTTTGTTTTTGGATCACTCCCAAAATGCGTCATGCTAATTGAAGTTGTCTGACTGCTAATATTCTAGCAAATTACGCCTCCCAGAAATGATGTGGGACAACTTCTAACACTTTTACTATTTCAGGTCTGGATTATGGAATATCAGAATCCAAAGAACAAAGTTTACTAGAAGATAAAGAATCATTAATGCAGATAAAAAAAAAATCCTTTTAAAGCTTGTGCATCAAACCTGGAATTATAAAAATACTGCAAAGTTCAGCACATGCATTCATGCTTCCTATATTAAATCCTGTGCGGCAGCTGATCTCTATTTTCTCTATAACTACTTCATCTGTATATGTATTACTTCATAATAAAATGGCATTCTCCTGTAAATCTTTGTCATTATAGTTCTAACTTTATCATTTTAAGTCTACAAATTTCACGTTTGATAAATATATGCACAAGATTATGGAAATATGTATGTAGAAAAACTTGGAACATAGGAAAAGGAAAAACTATGGCTAAAATAATTATATAGAGAGGCATACTTGAAGAAGTTATCCACACTTGAGACCTACCAACTTAATACAGAAACGTATAGAAACAAAGAAAAGTAGAAAGGATCAATCATTGACACTGCTTCGAATATTCGACAATGGCTGACAATTATTTTTCTTCCTTCCCAGATAACTAGCACTCTTTTCACTCTTTTAGTGTCATCACAAAAGTTGTTAACTCTAGTCTCAGCATCAAACTCCAAACATAAGCTGCTATTTCTATGCAGGCATGTCAGATTGTTTAGCGCCCACTGCAAAGAATTCTGTAATGACTTCAAGTGGCATACCCTTTGTTTCAGGCACTTTTAAGTACACAAAGACCCATGCTATAGCGCATACTACAGCATAACAGCCAAAAACACCAGAAAGCCCTACACTGCTGAGCATAACTGGAAGAGAGTACGTGACTATAATGTCCCCGAACCAAAATGTCAGAGCAGTTATGGCAATGCAAAGGCCACGAACACGCGTAGGAAAGATTTCAGAGCAGAGAATATTTGGGATTGGTCCAAAGCCCATGACAAAGAAACAGAAGTAAACAATAACACAAGCAGTTGAAATAATGGCGTGGAGGACAGAACCCATGCTAATGGTGTTTGCAAGTACAAGGAGAACGAGGGAAGCTAGTAGGACAGGCAAGGTACCTAGCAGCAGAAACCTGAAGATAGAATACCAATGAAGAAAGTGGAAATATTAAACAAATAATCAACTTATAGAAAGATCAGTTCAAGCACTATCGTGCACTCTTAAACTTTATCGGCTTAGCCAAAATCCCTATTTAAACTTCCTTTAAGAATACTAAATAGAGTAATAGACTACTTGTCTTGAAAACAACTTAAAGATTATTAGTAACGACACTATGTTGATTGTGGAAGCTCGAGGATAAACAAGCCTTGCAATTTAACACTTCAACTATATTACTTAGAAATAAGAAAGTATACCATGTCTAGGCTTGTAAAACAAATATATAATTTACCTTCTTCCGGCAAAATCCATCAGTCTCATGGCAACAGCGATGCTTGGAATCATCAATAAGGTTGTGAGTCCACTTATAAGGAAAGAAGCAGACTCTGAACTGATACCCAAATCAGATAAAAGAATTCCCACACCCGCTTGATCCAGAATTTGAGGAGTATAGTACATTACCCCGTTGATGCCAGAAAACTGCGAAACAAATGATCATTGTCAGAATTGATCGGCTAATTTAGACCTTTCATAAATTAAAACAGGCTCATTTGAGTGATTCAAATAAACGTCTATAGTTCAGTTTAAAGAACCTTCCTGGCTAAAAACTAGGCAAAATAGCTCTTGCAGCACTTTTCGCACATAATGAAGGTTTATGTTTCTGAAGAAATGTAAATACCCTTTTACATAAACCGATTACTTAAACGGGTAGTAAAAAAGCAACTTCAGATCAGTTCAGAGGTCATCCTTAAAGGAAATACATGTAATTTTGGCTGCACAACTGAATGCAGGTCTTCAAGGTTAGAAGTTTACATGGAAGTTAAGTTGCCTCAAGTTGCTGCATTCAGAACAGCGGGATAACCATTTAAATTGGCAAAAAAAAGAAGAAAAATAACCATTTATAAACAATCCTCCATGAGACTAAAAGCAAGAAATCAATCTTGTATGTTGGGATATAATTTTTTCAAAAAATCTCTAACTAAAAGAAGGTTATGTTTTTCTTCACTTTTAACAGTGTAAATTCCACGATTAGCAGTGGTATATTTTAGGAAATGAGCCCCTACAAAACTAAACTTGAATTTGATATATACTACAGACTAATACAGTACCTGCTGAAGTATTTGAATTCCTACTCCGACGATCAGTGCATGCTTCACACCTGGCTCAAGAAGATCAGTCAAACGTGGCCCTCTCTTGGCAGATTTAGGCCGTTGAGTCATTGCTGCTCCCACTGGGTGCTGAACTGGAAGATTTTCTACATGAAGGACAGATTGGCTCACAAGAGCAGATGCATGAACTGCATCTCCTGCACTCATGTCAGCACCGGAAACTGATAAGACAGAACCACGCCGAGATTCTTGGTTATTTTCCTGGTGTAGGTAGATTCTTTTAAGTTCTCCCTTTTTTCCATCATGACCTTTCCTTCCTGAATATTTGTATGCTAAATGCCAACCGCCACCAATACCCATGCTACTGACTGCCTCACCAGCATTTCCTTGGAAGAGGCTGCTATGATGCCGCAAATTATATAAGCTGCCCTTGGAGGCAGCACCTCCTTCTTTTTCTGTAGTGCTTGTTTGACGCGAGAGTAATGGGCTCCGTAGGTTATCATCAGACTCTGGTCCCGAACCATCAGAGTAGTGGCGATCACCATCTCTGTGAAGATTTTCTTCGTCCCACTGGTCATTTTCAGGTTGTTCAGGTACATTAAACATGCTACCGGTATGTGAAAAGAGCATACTTCGCATACTTCCCATCTCTGGAAGCTTCTCATGAACACTGCCAAAGAGATGGACCATAGGATCCATCAGAGAAGCGCTCCGGTTTGCCATGCTTCCAGTACGAGACATCATACCAAGCATACTCTGGCCTCGTACAGCTTTGGCAACCAACGACTGGCCCTCTTCAGCACCATATAATTTGATTTTATCTTTCTCTACAGCATGATCTAGGTCCCGTGTAAGCATATTGTCTGGCTCAATTACATATTCTTCTATAGTTGTATCACCTCCAGTTCCAAGTCCTTCGACTAACAAGACCATTTCACCTGCAAACACATGATACTTAAAAATAAGATCACCGCCATGACTCACGAGTTCCAATCTTAAATGAGTTCAATTTTACTTTTAAAAAACTCATGCATCTAAAGGAGCTGCCGCATCTGTTATCATATTAGATTGTCAGAATGTTGCTCAGAAAGCACATCATCAAAGTTGCTGCTCAATAAATGAAACAGAATCGAATCTCGGTTGAAATAGGATGAAGTTTGTTTAGATACTCTAAAGGTAAAAGGGTAGCTCTGCATGAGAGATAGAGAGAGCGGGAGTGAGAGTGAGGGAGAGAAAGTGGGAAATGGGAGGAAGATAGACTACAATTATTTATTATTAAGCTTGAACTGATCTTCCAGTTCCTTCTGTGATCTATGTATACAATGAAAGAAAAACAAAATTGCATTGTTTAAGAAACCCCCCAAAATAACTGAAATAGCAACATATTAGTCAGCAACATAATGCAGAGAGCCAATCAGAGGAAGTAAAAGCACAGTAATTATTACATCATTTCCTCAACACATACAATGTAGACAAACCTGAGACATCTTCTCTTCCACGTAATCGTTGTAAAACATGTTTAGCCTCTTCCATCCGACCTTTACTAGCAAGCCACCTAGGAGATTCAGGCAGAAAGAATACTGCCGATACAAAATATATAATAGATGGTATGGAAAGAACCCCAAGCATCAACCTCCAGCTAGGATTATTGATCAATGACATTCCAAAAACCATGCAGTAAGCAAGAAACATTCCAACACAGCCAGTGAACTGTGGAAGGGTATTTAACAATCCCCTTATCTCTGATGGTGCCGTCTCAGATATATAGAGAGGGACAAGAGTGACAGCAAGACCAACTCCAAAACCATCTATAAGCCTTGCAATAAGCAGGACATAGACATTGGGAGACCAAAACATCACTATACCGCTAAGAAAATAGAGAACAGATGAGGCTATAATCATAGGGCGCCGCCCAATTGAATCTGATACTGGTCCAGAGAATGTTGTAATAAGAGTTGCTCCAATCAGTGACATTGCTACAATTAGCCCTTCAAGTGTAGGCTGGGATTCCAAATTAAATTCCCTTTTAATGTAAAGAACTGCCCCTGAACAGCTCGTTGGATAAGTATCATGTACATCGAAAGCTAGAGCTATTTATAAATCAAATTGTGTAACAACTAAAAACGGGAAACATTATTCTCACTTCTAAATTATTACACTAATTTACTTCGGAAAGAAACAATCAACCAATGAAAAGTAATAATGTCTGACTGGTGAATGTAATATAACCCAATTTTCAAACAACACAAAAAGGTAATAAGGTTACTATATGCTTATATACCTGCTATTGTTGCATTGTCCCATCCTTGCAACATATTTCCAATCGTGGCAGAAATGGCCACAAGCACAGCTCCTCTCATTTTCCTTAAATATTGTTAAGCTCGTTGATGTGGGAAATTGCTTAATTGCTGTTTCCACTGTTAGATCTTGTGCAAGCACGTTACACTGGCAGGTCTCCGGATCATATCCTTTATGTACATTTGATTTTAAGATACTGAAACCACCACATATTCACTCAGATTTCATATGTAATCTACACAAGTAATAAGAAATTTCTAGTGCACGTAGAACAAATGTACAATACAAAATTAAAAATCAGTTGAAGATAGTTGCATCAGCTAACGGCAATACGACTATTAGTACACATCTTTAGGCATGTGTATTTTTGCATAAAAATGAAATAAACTGTGAGATAATAGTGAAACACGAAATGATCTAAATCAAACACATTAACACAATATGTAAAAGAAACATGGATGCTGGCATGTGATTCATTGGAAAGACACCGAAAGAGAAGTGTTAGAATTAATCAAACATGCAGACAAAGTGTTTGCATAATTAAACATATTATGGGGGGTGAGTAGAAGAGTGAAAGTGAGGAGGAAATAACATAACAGAAAGTATAGTAAATAAATGCAATTTACTAGTTCAAACCGAGATGTCGCTAACCCTATGACCAAGGAACTGCTGAGTGCTGCTGATATTTTCACTCTTCTCCCCCCGCTTTTTTTTACAATGTTTTGATTTCTCATGCTGTTATTTTTTTATTACAAATCATCAAGATTCCCCTGATTTTATCCAAGTTCTTCTTTTTCTTTTTCTTTGGTGCAAGTGTAAATAAATTTTCAGTTTTTTCTTTTGGCTAGTATGTTTAAAATCGTGAGAAAGCATGAGCCACAAAAAATGTACTTGGTAGCAGATTAACTGATAAATTTGTTTTCTTTGGACAAATAAGTTTGAATTTACAAATTTAATTAAATTAACAAGTCATCTTTGTGCTATACTATATCTTGTAAAAACGATCAGAGATGGAATTATATCGTCAGCTCTTCTCGCTAGCATGATATATTATTATACCCCCAACTTTTGTTATGTTACATTTAGGTGTGTGAATGAGGAGCTAGTAGATTCAGACTCTGTTTGGTATTGTTGTTCAGATAGTTTCAACAGTTTTTTGCTGAAAAAATGTCAAAAAGGTATTTGGTAAATTCAAAAAATTACTCTCTGGAAAAGCGATTTTGGTCTAAAAGCTGTTATTAGCAAAAGCATGTCATAGCTATCAGTTTCAATATCAAACATTCTCAAAAATATTATTTTTATATATTATATCTCAAAATATGCATAAATTAAAAAATTACCAAACAGTCATCTAAATTTCCCGACAACACTTTTTTCACCGGCACTTCTCCTCACAGCACAACAGTTTTCAACAACACTGCCAAACAGAGCCTCAATCTCTAAATTACTAATGTATCAACTTTGATGTATTTATTGAAGGAGAACATTATTATTTTTCTGCTAATAACTTTAAACCTTAATTACACTAAATTCTAGTTTTAGTTATGGACCACCTGACTTTCCTGTTGTCTTTTGTTACCTAGTTAAACTGTTGTTTCCTAGTGGATTGTTATCATTGTATGGCCAGAATGATAGTACCTTAATTTGGTTGTTAAACTCTTTTATTTTGTAGCTCCTCAATGGGGGATATATTTCACATCTAGGCTCTCATTACGAGGCACAATTATATAATTTCAACCTATTTTCTCTATCCATTCTTCTTCTTTTTGCATTCTGTTGCATTACTTTAGTTATGAGAACCTAATTGACTTGTCATCATGGTATCAGAGTTTGAATGCAAAGGATGCACTTTGCTGTCTTTCTTTCTCACTATATTTATTTTCTTCTCAAACCTTCCTCTGTAATTCACCTGCTTGATTATTAGTGTGAACCACCTCTTCTATACACCCTCTCATATCTGAATTCATCTTGTCTTGAAACTAAGCAGTGGCTCAAATCTCTCAAAATTCTCAAACCTCTTAAAACCCTTGCCTCTCCTACCAAGACAAGGTCAACCCTCTCTTATTACACCCTTCTACCAATGCAACCTCTATCCAGATTGATAAGCTAGATTGATAAGCTACAGGGCATTATAGACTACAGAGCATGGCGCAGGTGCATGGAAATCAATCTTTCCTCCAAACAGAAACTGGATTTTGTCAATGGCACTGTACCGTTTCCGACATATGATGCTACAAAAACCGAGATGTGGGAGACGTGCAATAACATGGTGATGGCATGGTTGACTGGTAATATCTCATCTACTATTAAAATATCAGCTATGTACATGTCTACTGCCGGAGAGATCCGGTCTAATCTTGAAAAGAGGTTTGCCTTAAAAATGGCTCAAGAAAATATATACTGTGCAAAGCCTTGTATGCCTTAAAATAAAACTCCATGTCCGTCACAGAGTAATATACTTGTATGAAATCTCTTTGGGAAGAGCTTGACTCTATGAACATTCTACCTGTTATCTCTAGTCCCACAGCTAACGTCCCCAAACTTCTTGAAAATATCAGTACCTATTAAAAAGAGTCAAGACTTTTTCAATTTCTTAATGGTCTCAATGAGATGTTTATCCCCCAAAGAAGCCAACTTTTACTGTTCACTCCTCTTCATACTGTAGAGACTGTTTGTGCAGCTCTTGAGCAAGAAGAAGCTCAAAGAGCAGTGTTAAAGCTGTCATTTTCTATTCCTGATGTGATGTCCATGTATGAAAAAACTAAATCTAAGATAAAAAATTCAATGTACAGCCTGTGGAACCAAAGGCCATCTTACGGAGAAATGTTGGTCCATAGTAGGTTATCCTGAATGGCAACCAAAAAACCCATCTTTTCAACCACAAAGATAAAACGTTATCCCAAGAGCCAAATCACACTCTATTCCTAATAAATGGCCTCATTCTTCTAGACCTAAGCTGGCTGCTACAGCACACACTAGTGCTTCTACCCCAGCTAATTCACCGTGTCTTCTATTTATCTCTCAATAAATAGAGCAACTAGCGAAGCTCATGCCTCAAATGCAGATTAGCCAAGCTAAAGGGAGTGAGACTGATGAAGAACTTGATTACCATTTTTCTGGTATGATGTCTAGTTATAGTATCAAAAATGACGACAAAGGTTAAATTATTGACTCATGAGCTTCAGATCATGTGACACCACACTTGCTGAACCTTATAAACCCCAAAACTCTATCCACACTCCAATCATTAACCTTCCTATTGGAGACATAGCCACTATATATCACTGTAGAACTGTGATACCGAGTTCAGAACTTGTGCTTAGAAATGTGATGTGTGTTCCCACCTTCAAACATAACCTTATCTCAGTTTAAAACTTGGTTAAAGATGCAAACTATGAGGTTCAGTTCTTTCCTACACACTGCAATATTCCGGAAAACTCAACCAAATAATCGAAAGGCATTAGGAGGGCTAGGAATGATATCTACTACTTAGATGTAAAAGCTCCAGCTCCAGTTCAACCTGCAATATGTCTTACTGCTGATCTGTAGTTACCAACCACTGGTAACCCTCTTACTCAATCTCAGCATAATGATATTACTCCATTATCTCTTTGGCATCATAGACTTGGACATGCACCTATAGACAAATTGCAACAAATTCCTTGTATTAAACTTACACCAAATATCACACACAAGTTTTTCTCACCTGTTTAATGTCAAAATTCCTCTTGTGCAACCTTAGCCTTTGAACTTATACACATTGACATTTGGGGACCTTACAAGGTTCCCTATAAAGGAAAATATAGGTTCTTTTTTTTATAATTGTTGATGGATATCTCTTTTACAACACAAATCAGACACTCTAAAAAACCTCAAATCCTTCTTCCAAGCATGTCCTCTGCAGAAGCAGAATACAGATCAATGACTCTAACAACTTGTGAAGTCACTTGGCTCAAAGCATATTTAAAGGACCTTGGATTGAAATCTTTACCTCTAAGAAAGAGGAAAAAACAAAAGTTTTAGCGCGTCTTTCGAGTAAGATTGCGGAGTTTTTTGCATACTTAATGCCTTTGTTCTCAAATGTGATAACAAAGTTGTTATAGCTATTGCAGCTAATCCAGCCCTTCATGAGAAGACTAAGCATATGGATATAGATTGTCACTTCATTAGAGATCATCTCAAGGCTGTTCATATCAAGACTGAGCACAGTTCTTCTGTTGATCAAGTAGCTGACATAATTATAAAAATTCTCCCTGCACAATCAACATGCTGCCAAGCTGGGAGCTTTCTAGAAGTCTGCTCTTCCAGCTTGACGGGGAGTATTGAAGAAGAAGATTATTATTTTTCTACTAATAACTTTAAACCTTAATTACTAGTAAACTCTTATTTTAGTTATGGACCATCTGTCTTTTCAATTGTCTTTTCTTGCTTAGTTAAACTGTCTTTTCCTAGCATGGTTGTTATTAATGTATGGACAGGATGGTAGTACCCTTAATTTAGATGTTAAACTCTTTTGGTTTATAATGAATAGGGGATATTTTTCACATCTAGGCTCTTATTATGAGTCAAAGCAATAAAATATATCTCAACCTATATTCTCTATCTATTCTCCTTCTTTTTACATCTTGTAACATTACTTTAGTTATGAAATCCTAGTTGACTTGTCATAAGTATCTAGCTCGAACTAAAATTCAAAATTTTATTTGGTCAAAAAATTGCATGTGTATAAACTCATAAGAAACATTTATTCACAAACTGTCAGCGAAGAACTATGTTTATCACGAGTTAATGTACAATTTTATTAGTTCTACTTATTTTAGTAATAAAAACAAAATTAAAAAATAAAAATATAAAAAACTTTACATATCAAATAAACTAGTACTAAGTGTTTTAGCTTTTGCATCGAGTAAAGAAAATTATTCATACGTTATTTATGTTATTTATATCTGAAAAATTATATGTGCTTATTAATAATATAAATAAATAAAAACTAAATATACAGTTTTATTTTTAATATTGTTGTGGAATAAAACCTGAGTACTTTAGTATTTAATGCTAGGATTGGTGAGTTTCGAGCTTTAATGGCTACTATTGCGTTCGGGACTATCGATCCTTGCAATATGCCTATGTATCTCTGTGTTGTAGAGAATCAAGCCAAAAACATAGTTCAAGGTTGAGGGGTAGAGCCCTTTATATAGAGGTGAGTCTAGGGTTAGACTTCTGTTTGGGAGACTTGGTGGACAAGCCTCCAACTTAGATGGTGATTAGGAGTCCTCTTGGGGAAGGAGAACATAACCTTCTATGTAGGACTTTGAATCCGTTTAGAACACATGTCTCTGCTCTTCCATCCGTATTGGGCCTAGTCCGTGAACAGCTCGTGTTCGTGGACTTGGACGACCTCCGTTGGTGGGCCTTGGTTGTTTGGGCCGTCATACGCCTGCTACGAAGCTTTGGACCAGACATGTCTGCTATGAAACTTGGACCAGACAGGTCTGTATTGGACTTTTCGGACAAGAAGCCCAAGTGCAATTAATGCGATATTTAATGTGTTTTTAGGATGTATTTTCTATCCATATCATTTACCCCCAACTTTCGTAAATACTGCTCGAGTTTTCGTGGAAGTTATAATGGTCTAATCGCGACTCGGGGTACTTTTGGCCCTTCTCAGGTATCGGCCCTTCACGGGTATCGGCCCTTCATAGGTATCGGCTCTTTATAGGTATCGGCCCTTCATGGGTATCAGCCCTTCATGGGTATCGTCATTTTATTTTAAAGTGTGGAGCGACCTACACATTTACAATGACTTATTAGTGCGAGTATACACACTTAAGGCATTTGCATAGGCTATTTGGATAGTGTTTAACATTAAACGGCCCTTTACGGGGCTAAGAAGCGAGCGTTTATCACCGCTCAACCTTCATCGAGGTTAATTATAGGGTGAAAGCTGCTAAATGGCCCTAATCGGGGCTAATCGGCCCTAATCGGGGCTAATTTCCATGTATAAGTTGCCAATTAGGCTTAAAAGAGCCTAATTTTAAGCTACAATGCACTAATTGGCCTTAATCAAGGCTAATCTGCCCTAATCGGGGCTAATTAAGACTAATCAGTATGCATAAGACACTAATTATCCTTAATTCACACTAATTATAAGAATGAATGGGTTGAACAACCCTAATCTGGGCTAATTTCATCATACAAATCACTAATTATCCATAATTTGGGTTAATTACACCTAATATACATTAATCAGCCCTAATCTAGGCTTAATTTCACTAATCGGCCCTAATCTGGGCTTAATCTTAAAATCCTGAAAATTTAAAAAATTTCAAGATTTTTCTGATTTTTTTCCATTTTTTTCGAAATTTTTCAAAATTTTCGAAGGGTGTCGTCGGGGTTGAGCAGAACCTCCTGGGGCAGGAGGCTCTGCTCGGCCTCATACCCCCAATTGTGGGCTGCTAGGCCAGTTTGGAGGAGACCCTCCTGGTCGGCCACCTCCTAGTCGGCCACTTCTTGGTTGGCCTGGAGGTAGTTATCCTGGGGTTCTTGCCCCTCACTTTTTTTTAAGCTTCTCACTAGGAGTTCGAGGTTTCTACATACCTTTTTATGTCCTTGTTACTCTTGGTTGTCCATGGAATTAATTTTATGGTTGCCTTTGAGTTCATCAGGGCTCTGCTATGGCTGTTTCAGCGAACGTTCTGTACTCATCCCGGTGGACGTTCTGTACTCGTTCTTGCTGAACACTCTGTGTTCTACTGAACTTTCCCTTATAGGAAGTCTTATACTTCATTAAACTAGTCCAAACGTTCGGCCTCATGCCCCCAATTGTGGGCTGCTAGGCTAGTTTGGAGGAGACCCTCCTGGTCGGCCACCTCCTAGTCGGCCACTTCTTGGTTGGCCTGGAGGTAGTTATCCAGGGGTTCTTGCCCCTCACTTTTTTTTTGAGCTTCTCACTAGGAGTTCAAGGTTTCTACATATCTTTTTATTTCCTTGTTGCTCTTGGTTGTCCATGGAATTAATTTCATGGTTGCCTTTGAGTTCATCAGGGCTCTGCTATGGCTGTTTCAGCGAACGTTCTGTACTCATCCCGGTGGACGTTTGGCTCGTTCTTGTTGAACACTCTGTGTTCTACTGAACTTTCCCTTATAGGAAGTCTTATACTTCATTAAACTAGTCCAAACTTCTATTGTTGGATGTTATACACTTCAACCAACTCGTTCTCGTAAATGTTCTAGTCTTCACGAAACTAGGTTCTGTTGAGAGTTATCGTTTTTGAGAAATTTCCTAAGGACCTCTCAAGAGGGTCTACGGAATAACTTTTGAAGGCCTCATAGCTCTCCTACAGAAGTTTCTGATAGGCTGAAAGGCCCCAATTTGTTGGCTGGTAGGTCAAGGCCACTACGGAGGCAAGTAGTGGCCGTCATGGCTCTGCTACGGAGGCTCCTGGTAGGCCAAAAGGCCCCAACTTGTGGGTTGGTCGGTCGGGGCTTCCCCGTATGGAAGTTGTGGCCATCATGACTCTGACACGGAGGCTCCTGGTAGGCCAAAAGGCCCCAACTTATGGGCTGGTCAGCCGGGGCTTCCCCGCACGGAAGTTGTGGTCGTCACAGCTCTGACTCGGAGGCTCCTGATAGGCCAAAAGACCTCAACTTGTTGCCTGGTCGTCCGGAGCTTCCCCACATGGAAGTTATGGCGGTCATGACTCTGATACGGAGGCTCCTGGTAGGCCAAAAGGCCTCCATTTGTTTCCTGGTCGATCAGAGCTTTCCTGCATGAAAGTTGTGGTCGTCATGGCTCTGATATGGAGGCTCCTTGTAGGCCAAAAGGCCTCCATTTGTTGCCTGGTCGGCCGTAGTTTTCCCGCATAGAAGTTGTGGCTGTCATGGCTCTGATACGGAGGCTCCTGGTAGGCCAAAAGGCCTTCATTTATTGGCTGGTCGGCCGGAGCTTCCCCGCATATAAATTGTGGGTGTCATGGCTCTAATATGGATGCTTCTGGTCAGCCATATGCCCCCCATGTGTGGGATGGTCGGCTGAGAGTGGTCCTAATGGACCTTGAGAGTCTCCTGCAGGATAGTCTGATCTGTTAGGAGGAGAACGCTTTGTTCTCGTATTCGTGAGTTCAGCTGAAAAGCTAATCTTGTCTTAATCTTCACTAGTTTTGCTTATCATGGTGATTAACATAATCGTCCCTTAGTTAAGACTAACGACTTGTGTTTACCCTCAGCCAGACTTTTCTGATCATTTTCTAGTGAACGTTCTATTTTTCATGAAACTTGTTTTCGTGGATGTCCTAGTCTTCACGAAATTTGTTCTCATGGACTCTTTAGCCTTCGCGAAACTTGTTCTCATGGACGTTCTAGTCTTCATGAAACTTGTTCTCGTTAGGCGCCTAATTTTTCAAGAATTCTCAAGGAATTTCATAGGAGTTCCACCAGAAAACCTTTAGGAGGGTCTGGATCAACCATACATAGGTTCATGTCGGCTATAAGGCCTTCATGTGGCCTGGTCGACCAATTCTGCTCTTTTTGGATGTTTGAGCCTTTTTCTAGTGAGCATTATGTACTTGTTCTCATGAACGTTCTACTCTTCACGAAACTTATTTCCCTCCGTGAGGGTTCTAGTCGCCTTAATCCTTCCTTATGGAGGACTAGGAGTCACTGACTCTTGGTAGGCCAGTAATCTCACCTTCGTGAGCGTCTTACTCTTCATGAAACTTATTTTCGTGAACGTTGTATTCTTTACGAAACTTGTTTCTGTGGAAGTTCTTGTCTTCACCAGGAGCATCCCTTGGCTCTAGTTCATGGTTTTCTTGGAACCTTCTCTTAGAGGCCATCCCTATTAGTTCCGGACGTCTGTAGACGTTCCTTCGAGGATGTCCTAGTCGGCCTAACCCCTCCATGTGGAGGAGTCAGCTTCAAGGACTCTTGGTCGGCCATTGAGACCAAGCCCTTGAGGCCCTGGTCGGCCATAACCTTAATGTCTAGAGCTTCTTGGCCCTTCGGGATCTTATTTCGTGGAAGTTCTTGAACTTCAATCTTCTCAATATCAATTTGTGGATTAGACTTCTCTCTTTTTTATTTGAGGGAGTGCCTTACCGGGTGGGGACCTCATCCAAGGACCCTTTAGACGGTCAAAGATCTTCATGGATGGCTACTCGGCCTCCTCTGGTCGGTCAAGGGGAAATATTTTTGCTTTCTTGGACAACATGTTTCGATGGGCCTCGAACATAAACTATCATGTTCGTGTTCTTGACGGGTCCTCATAATTCAAAGGAAGCTTGTTAAAGTTGGCCTAACCCCTCCTATTTTCCATTGGTTAAATTTGTTCTAATTAGGCGAACAGCTTCCTGAGGCGGGGATGTGCGGGGTTCATGTCTTGTATTTGGTACATCTCTTCTTTTTAGATTCAATACTTCAAATTAAAGGAGGAGCCTGGATGGCTTAAGGCATCCCTTGGAGGCCGGTCTGCTGGAGCCTTTTCCGAGGGATCTTCAGTTGGTCAAAGACTTTCTCTTGAGGCTGATCAGCCTTCTTTGGTAGGCTGGAGTTTGTAATGTAGACTTTAGTCGACCATATACATTTCGTGAAGTTAGCTTTCTAATATCTTTTTCTTATTAGTCCAACGCCTACTTCGCAACTTCTTTCACTAAAAGCACAAAATGAAGGAGTGAGCACATGGCCTTGGAGGCATTGATGAAGAAACTTGAGAGAAAGTTTTAGGACTGGAATTCTAGAGCTCTCTTAGCGTTTATCAATAGTCGGAAAACTTATTCAAGATGATGGACACCCATGATGATGGGGTGCGCTTTATTAATATGTCCATTGGCTCTGTTCATAGCTCTTACCCAGATATGCTAAATTTGCGGGGATTTCCTACCCTTTGGGTTGATTCTGAGGTTGCCATTATTGGCCAATCATCTGATTTTGGACTATAGATTGTCCTTCAGTGTTTAGGCCTTGCATGGCTTTGTTTGCTGTGTGTGGCTTTTATCTATTTGTGGTCCTTCATGGACTTGAACATCTTCAGTGTTTAACCTATTTGTTCATCATGACTTGATTTCTGATCCTTCAGGATCTCCTGCATTTGTAGTTTGATTTCATATTCATCTTTTATTTTCGGTACTTTGGTCCTTTGGGAATTTTATTCATTGGATGCTCGTACACTGGTTGACCTTATTCCTCCATTTACTACTAAGTACTAGGAACATATCTTTCATGTCCTAAACATATTAAACCTTCAGCTTCGAAACGCGCCAGGTATGAGGCACTTTATCACCGCTCAGAGTTTCCGACTTGTAGAATCCTCATCCTCATGTTTTCTTGACCTTATACGGCCTTTCCCAGTTAGGGGTTATCTTTTATTTCTCTTCAACTCCTTAAGCCTCAATCTTTCTTAAGATCAAGCCTTCTTGGTAAAAGAACCTTTCTTTAATCTTTTTATTAAAATAGAGGGAGGCTCTTCGTTGATGCTCTGTATTGCGGGAGCTGGCCTCATCTCTGACCTCGTCAATGGGATCGAGAGCAAGCCTCATGCCTTCTTTATTGGTTTCCAATTCATAATCTTCGATCCTAGGGGATCCATGTGTGATTTCAAGGGGCACCACTGCCTCGGCTCCATAAGCCAGCATGAATGGGGTATCTTCAGTTGTTACTTTGCAGGTGGTACGATATGCCCATAGTATAGGCAACAACTCATCCACCCAAGTGTTTCTTGAGCGTTCAATCCTCTTTTTAAGTCCATCAAGGATGATTCTGTTAGCAACTTCCGTTTGCCCGTTTGCCTGAGGATGCGCAACCGAGGTGAAGCGAAGTTTTATGATGTTATCATCACAATACTCTCTAAACTCTGTATTATCAAATTATTTCCCATTATCCGTGACAAGTATGTGCAGGATTCCATATCGGGATATCACATTCTCCCAGAAGAATTAAGTAATTTGCTTGGTGGTTATCTTGGCTAGTGTCTTAGCCTCAATCCACTTTGTAAAGTAGTCTATGGCTACCGCAATGAACTTCCTCTGTCCCGATGCCATAGGAAATGGTCCAAGTATGTCCATTCCCCACATTGCAAAAGGGATGGGTGTGATGATCGATGTAAGCCTCTCTGGGGGTTGTCGTACTATCGGAGCGTGCCTTTGGAATCTGTCACATCTCTTCACATAAGCCTTTGCATCGGCTAGCATAGTTGGCCAGTAGAACCCCAATCGAGTTATCTTGTGAGCGAGGGCCCTGCCCCCCACGTGTTGTCCACAAATCCCTTCATGGGCTACTTTAAGTGCTTCCTTTGCTTCAAGAGGTCTTAAGCACTTCAAGTACGGAATAACAAAGGACCTTTTTTAAAGAAGGCATTCAATCAACGAGTATCTTAACGCTCTAACCGACAACTTGCGTGCCTTCTGGGCATCATCGGGGAGCCACCCAGTTTCTAAGTGGGTCTTGATTGGGTCTATCCAACAGCTTGCCACACCGATCGGTGCTATCAGATTTATGACATGAATAGTAGGGGTCTTCAAGACCTGGAAGTAAATACTTCTCGGATAGTTCTCGATTTCAGACGAGGAGAACTGAGACAAGGCATCCGCCGTAGTGTTCTCCTCTCTCGAAATATGTTCTGCGTACCATTCATCGAACTGAGTCAGTATTCCCTTTACGACTCTCGGGTACTTGGCCAAAGTATCATCCTTAGCCTCAAACTCCCCATTAACTTGAGCAACTACAAGTCTTGAGTCTCTGCAGACCTTCAGGTTTTTGGCCCTCACTGCTCTAGCCAAGCCTAAGCCAGCTATCAATGCTTCATATTCTGCTTCGTTGTTCGTAGTCGGAAAGTCCAACTTCAAAGCATATTCAATCATAAACACATCAGGGCTTTTCAAGACTAGGCCTGCACCACTAGATTTTGTTTTGGATGCTCCGTCAAAATGGAGAACCCAATACTCTTTTAAGGTTATTTCTTCATCCTTCTCCTTCTCTCCTCCTTCTGGGGTTACTATCTCTTACCCCGACTTCTTGGTCGTTAACAGTACATTCGACCACGAAGTCTGCTAAGGCCTGAGCCTTGATAGCCGTTCGTGGCTTGTATTTTGATATCAAATTTTCCTAACTCAATCGCCCACTTGATGAGCCTTCCACTGGCCTTCGGGCTATGAAGGATGTTCCTCAAACGTTGGTTCGTCAGGACTTCGATCTTGTGAGCCTGGAAATATGGTCTCAACTTCCTCGAGGCTGTGATAAGAGCAAGTGCGAACTTTTCCGTGGTGGAGTAATTCAATTATGCTCCATGGAGCACCTTGCTTAAATAGTATACATGATTCTGGAGCTTCTGTTCTTCCTTCACGAGGCCTGCACTCACGGCTTGTTCAGATACCGCGAGGTACAAATAAAGAGTGTCCTCCGGACTTGGTTTAGCCAACAATGGAGCTTCAGTCATGTACTTCTTCAGCTGTTTAAAGGCCTCTTGGCTCTCAGCTGTCCATTCAAAGTCCTTCACCTTCTTAAGGGTTTTGAAAAAGGGCAGGCATTTGTCTCCTGACTTGGAGATGAACCTCCCTAGAGCTGCGATTCTTCCCGTCAGCTTCTGAACGTCCTTGATGGAGCGTCGTGGCTCCATGTCTAGGATGGCTTTGATCTTGTCAGAATTGGCCTCTATTCCCCTCTTAGAGACCATATGACCAAAAAATTTTCCGGACCCAATACCAAAAGCACACTTGGCTGGGTTTAACATCATCTTGTGGTGCCTCAGCACTTCAAATGCCTCTCTGAGGTGAATAATATGATCGGCCTTGCTTAGGCTTTTGACTAACATGTCATCAATATAGACCTCCATGGTCTTCCCAATTAGATGGGCAAATATCTTATTTACCAGTCTTTGGTAAGTAGCTCCTGCATTCTTAAGTCCAAAAGCCATAACAAGATAGCAGAATACACCAAAGTCAGTTATGAAAGATACCTTGGGGGTGTCATCCTTATGCATCCTAATCTGATTGTAACCACTGAAGCCATCCATGAAGCTTAGCATCTCGTGTCCAGCAGTGGCATCGATCAGGGTATCAATCCTTGGTAGAGGGTAACAGTCCTTGGGACAAGCATCATTCAAGTCAGTGAAGTCAATGCACATCCTCCACTTTCCATTGACCTTCTTAACCATTACGGGGTTGGCCAACCATTCAGGGAATTAAACTTTCTCAATAAATCCAGCTTCTAAAAGCTTCTCGACCTCCTGCTTAATGGTTTCCAGCCTATCAGGGGCATAAGTTCTCTTCTTTTGCTTTACAGCCTTCCGAGTTGGATCAACGTTCAACCTATGAGTTATAAGGTTTGGGTCAATCCCAGGCATATCAGCTGCTGTCCAAGCAAATACATCATTGTTTTCTTGGAGGAAGGTTGTCAGGCGGCCCTTCAAGGGCTTTTCCAGAGATGCCCCAATGTATGTAACCTTCTCGGGGTCTAAGGGGTCTAAAGGAATTGGGACCAAGTCCACGGCTGGCTTCTCTCGTAGTTCGTCATTTTCTCGGACATCCATGTCTTCTATGGGGAGGACCTTCCCCCTGTTCCATTGGGTCTAAGTGCTGCAACATAGCAACTGTGGGCCACCTTCTGATCTCCCCTTGCTTCTCCAACACCATTTCTAGTTGGGAACTTCAGTACCATATGGTAGGTTGAGGGCACAGTCTTAAAAGCATGGATCCCTGTTCTACCCATGATAGCATTATAAGTAGAGGCTGCCTTGACAACCTGAAAGTTCAACATCTGTGTGGCCTCCCTGGGCTCTTCCCCGATAGTTACGGGAAGTTGTATTGCTCCTTCGCCTTTGCATTCCACATGGTTAAACCCATAGATGGGTGCATCAGACGGAGTTAGCTGAGAATCATTGTAGCCCATCCTTATGAATATGTCATGAAACAGAATGTCCACGGAAGCTCCACTGTCCACTAGGACCCTCATAACATGACAATTTCCAATTATCGGAGTGATAACCAGAGGATCATCCTGAGGAAATTTCAAACCTTCAAGGTCTGGGTCACCAAATTCAAGCGTCATCTCTGACTTGGAATGCTTAGATGGCTCCCCAACTATGCTCATCACTTCTCTTGTATAAGCTTTTCGGGAGTTTCTTGTAGTACCGGCTGCTGTAGGTCCTCCTGAGATGATATTGATTACTGGCCCTCTTCACCCTTGGTGAAACGTCCGAACTTTCCCCTTCGGATCAGATACTCAGTCTCATCCTTGAGTTGCCTACAATCGTCAGTGTCATGACCAACATCTTTGTGAAATCTGCAATATCGACTCTTGTCTCTTTTTCCGGGATCTCCCCTTAGTGGCTTCGGCCATTTGAAGTCTTTGTCCTTTTCAATTTCCATAAGTATTTGGCTCCTTGGAGCATTCAACCTTGCATATTCAGCGAATCTTGGTTGCTGATTCTTCTTAGAGGAGGAGTCAGAGTTTTTGCCAATTCGTGGATACTTGTCCTTGGCATCGTACTTCTGATCCGTCTTCCGCTTCTTGTTACCAGTAGGTTCATTTTTCACAACTATCGTCTTCATACTCTCCTCCACCTTAATATATTTCCCGGCTCTATCCTGGAGTTGCAGCATACTTTCGGGAGGGCGCTTAGCCAAGGACATCTTAAAGAACTCATCTCTGGTCCCTTGCTGCAGGGCTATCATAGCTACTTTATCATCAAGATCAGGGACCTTCAAAGCCTCCTTCGTAAATCGATTCAGATACTCTCTTAGGGACTCCTTTTCTCCTTGGACTATACCCATGAGAGATGCTGAACTCTTCTCGTGCACTCTGCCACTTATGAATTGCTTAATAAAAGCTTGACCCAAGTCCTTAAAGGATCCAATAGAGTTTGGGGGTAGACGGCTGCACCACCTTTGAGCCATGCCTGATAGGGTTTGAAGGAAGGCCTGCCACTTAATAGTGTCGTTCACGGGCTGTAACAACAGGGTGTTAGAGAACATCCTAACATGATTAGCGGGGTCGCCAGTACCATCGTATGCTTCGATGGTGGGTATCTTAAACTTCCTTGAGATTTGAGCATTCATTATCTCATCAGTGAATGGTGGGTTTGGATCATCAGGATCTCCTAGGGGCATAAGATCACTTGGATCAACCCTTGGGGCAACTTCCCTTCTCGATATTGGACCATCCAGGTCTATGATATGAGGAGGATTTGTCTGCCTTGGAGCGAGTGGGGGTCTTGGGGCCAGATGTGTCTCCAGGTCTCGCTTCAGCCTTTGGATCTCTTCTTTATGAGCCCCGATCCTCTCTTGAACATCTTGGGGATTCATCCCTTAAGTGCTCCTGGAACGTTGTTCAGTGTTAGCCATCGGCTCCTTGCCAGCATGCCTCCTTCTTGGAGCAACATTGTCATCCGATGATTCAGAGTCTCTTTCAGTATAAGGTCCAGAGAATTCTTGATCCTCCGGAATATGAGCCAAACCACGTATGTATTGGGGCGTCCACCCTTGTGCTTCACTCCTACCAGAGTGTTCACTCCCTCCAACTTCGGGGTATAAAGGCATCCCATAAGGGGGGTTAGTAGTCACAATTGTCGAGTACTCATACCCAAGGGGTCGAGAGTTCACAGGTGCATGCAGCTGCTGAAGTTGGGGATTCGTCCCTTGAGGAGCCGGGGGATTCGTCCCTTGTGGCTGAGCCTCAGTTGCCCCTACTAGGGTTCCTCCTTGGGTGGAGGCATAAGTTGATTGCGGTGGTATGTCCACCACTAATGTGATTGTTCGCGATGGGACAGGAGTGTCTGTCCCACTAGTGTTTCTACTCCATGTGTTCACCATGGTTGTTGTAAGTTCCCACAGACGACGCCAAATGTTATGGAATAAAAACCTGAGTACTTTAGTATTTAATGCTAGGGTTGGTGAGATTAGAGCTTTAATGGTTGCTCTTGCATTCGGGACTATCGATCCTTGTAAGATGCCTACATATCTCTGTGTTGTAGAGAATCAAGCTAAAAACGTAGTTCTAGGTTGAGGGGTAGAGCCCTTTATATAGAGGTGAGTCTAGGGTTAGACTTTTGTTTGGGAGACTTGGTGGACAAGCCTCCAACTTAGATGGTGATTAGGAGTCCTCTTGGGGAAGGAGATCCAGAACCTTCTATGTAGGACTTTGAATCCGTTTAGAACACATGTCTTTGCTCTTCCAGCCGTATTGGGCCTAGTCCGTGAACAGCTCTTGTTCGTGGACTTGGTCGACCTCCACTGGCGGGCCTTGGTTGTTTGGGCCGTCATAGGCCTGTTACGAAGCTTTGGACCAGACATGTCTGCTATGAAGCTTGGACCAGACATGTCTGTATTGGACATTTCGGACAAGCCCAACTGCAATTAATGCGACATTTAATGTGTCTTTAGGATGCATTTTCTATCCATATCAATTATGTAGCATGTATAAATAGTATGGATACAAAGAAAGTGTAAAGTCAACAATAAAAACAATTGATGGATTAAATAAACTAATTATCTAGAAAAATTATTCAATAATTATCAGCACTTGATCATCATGAATCAAGTTCACGAATACGTGAACCTATTATTTTCTCGTACTTTTATTTATTAACTAGCGAGCTGAATACCTATAGTTGCCTATCAAAAATTATAAAATAATCAATCTATATTGGAATTTTATTATTTCAAACGTGTTATTAATCTATTGGTATTATTATATAATTTATTTTTTATTTATATATAACTATATATGAAAGAAAAAATTAATAAAACAATGATAATAGATCATTTATCTGAGTACTGAATTTCAATTACTTATTTTTTCGGAACAGTACCGAGTTGACCGGATTTCTGATTTACAACCTTGAACTTTACGCGACAGGAAGCGTATGAAAGCAAGCGCTAATCCTCGCAAGAACTCTTACACCAGAAATCCTTTAATACTTTGAATCCACAAGGCAAATCGTGAATTCACAAGGGTTTTCTTAAATGCACAAGAAAAATATAAGAGAAAATTCTTAAGTCTTTCGATATCAATAAAATATTATTCATTACATTACATCATAAGATTATTTATATAGGAACAGAACATCCTAAAATGAAATAAAAACAAATCCTAATTAAAAATAAAATATTACTTATAAAGTGGCATGATCATATATATTCTCTAACCATCCAAACGATGCTACTGGTGCTTTGGCGTGATCGTGCAATCTTTTTCCTTATACCCTTTTTCCGATTTATCACATTATCAATTAGCACCAAAATCTTCCTACATCAGACTCCTCCATTCAAAAGAACTCGACCTCGAGTTCTCATTTAGAATAACAATTACGCTGACTTGTTGTTTATCTCCCTATGATGGTACTTTTACAAGCAACAACTTCATGATAATTTTGTACCTGAACTCCTCTCTATGATTAACGTATGGTGAAAACAACACTTGAATTAAACCAACCACGTCTTTGTTAACAATTGTCGACTTAGAACTTAAATCAACTCAACTTGTTTAAACCCATTAACCGTAGTATCAAATATTGCACATCTAAAATATGGATTCACGTCATGCTTATCCTTCAACAGATACAAAATATAATTACCATCATTATTTATTAAGTCAACTGTTTTCTCCATACTTTTCTTATATAATGCCTGAGATAAATTCCAACGTTGCATATCATCCACTCACTTAAAATCATCGAAAGACTTAAAATCGATGAAAGACAATATTAATGCAACTTTAACCCGGTGTTCGTGACCGTTCCCATCTTTATAGGCTTCATCAAGTTTTCTTCGAGGTCTTCTTTTGCATTCTCATTCTTATCTTCTTGCTTAACCTTGTCAAGTATGTCAAAATCCATATCTACACTAATTTCAGCATGCTCTATCTTACACCCATCTAAATCTTCTACAATATTTTAGCACTTACATAACCAAATTCTTTTTTCTCTCCCTCACCCAACAAGCTACCCAATTTTGGTTGAGGACAATCATAAAAAACGTTATCAACATGACCAGGTTCACAATGCTCAATTGTATCATCATCATGCTTAACCAAAATATGCATCTTAGACTTATAGCCCTCGGTAAAAACCTCATAATTATCAATTTTTTCATCCTATATCGTGTTCTTACTGGTTTCTTCATTTATTTTCCCTTATGTATAACAAATTTATTCCACCATATAGAAGTAATACTCTTTAACCTAATAGCTACCATCTTCACCTGCTTACACTCAAGTATACCCATAATATCAAAGAATTTATTGACATCAATATGCCACTTTAAAAACTTTTCTACTCTCAAATTCCCATAGAATAAAGGTATATCAGCCTTTTTTATATAATCATATTATACCGATTATCTGTATTTGTTTTCGATCCAGAATTTTCAATAACATCATATTTCCAGCCTCGAGGGACTCGATTCTAATATTCTCTTTCAGCTCTATGTTGCTTCTTATTGTTTTCCAATTTATCCGTAAACATAGTCATCCTATCTGTCAAAACCTTGAGAGTCACAATAAAAAAGCTGACATAACCTCTACAAGATCTTTTTGGATAATTGGTTTTCCTATATTGAATCAATTAACAAAAAGACATGATAAAGCCTGCTCTGATGCCAACTGACACATGCAAGCGCAAGACAAGAAAACGCTAATAATCGCAAGGACTCTTACACGAAAAATACTTTAAAAGGATTCTCTTAAATCCACAAGAAAAATATAAGAAAAAATTCTTAAGAATTTTGATTTCAATAAAATATTATTCATTGCATTACATCATAAGATTGTTTATATAGGAACAGAAAATCCTAAAATAAAATAAAAATAAATCCTAATTAAAAATAAAATATTACTTCTAAAGTGGAATGATCCTTATCAAATTTTAATCCTTTTTGATATATTATTTTATTATTATTCTAATTTTAAAAATTACTGGATATTACGTGATAAGTCATGGAGGACAAATAATTTTTGAAGATAATTTTTTGGAGTAATAACTAGCTTTACTTTGTGTAACATTTATTCTGTTCACGAAGTAATGATTTTCGGGTGATAGACCGCCTTTTATATCGTCTTAATCTAAATATAATTAATTAGTGGACGTTTTTTAGAATTAAATATTTTTTTTAAAAAACTTTCATGACCAACATGAAATTGGAAATTTTAAAAAATATAATATTATTAATTAATAATTTTTTTATTTTATATAAAAATGAAAAACACGTTATATGAATGCAAGGCTGAGTAAACTAGACTATTCTCCATATATTTTTTTTGTTAGTCACTATTCTCCCAATACTACAACTGCAGGAGGCTGTGTCGCTAAAAGCCCGGTTCTCGAAAAGCCCAAAATACATGAATTTAGGTAAACTGAAGCAAAAAAAACATAAAATCTCGTCATGAACCTACGCTATGTTCCAGAAATGTTTTTGGAGTGAAAAGAAAAAAAATGTAAAAAATATATTTCTTCAGCTTGTTCCGAACAACTTTTATGAAATAGAGGAAAAGAAAGTTACAAATTTGGGAAGAAGTTTCTTTATTTTTGTCTCCAAAATCTTCTTCCAACTTTTGGAAAGATCAGGAGAGAAAGAAAAATTGGTTATTTTTTATTTATTTTTTCTACCCTTGATTCGGGAACACAACCCTAGTGTTACAACGGACGGCGTGGAATAGATTAAAGCTAAAATATATTGTTGATTCGAGCATCAGAAAAAGGCCTCCAACACATAGGTTCGTTTTCTTACACAGTGTCTGTGTGTAATAAAACTTTTTTTTTCTTTTTGGGCGTCCAACCAGGTTATAACTTAAATTGTATAATCCGCCTCGCTCTAAATAACACCATCTTCTTTAATCGGCGGAAGAAGATGATGGGCGTACAAGTGTAGCTGATTATATTGTATACACTCTAGTAGTAGTAGTAGTAGTTCCATGAATATACAAGTGGAAAATAAGGGTCCAAATAGGATTTGTGAGGAATTTTCAGCAGGGTATTATGGGGTATGTGCTGTTGGTGGAATGCTAAGTGCTGGAACTACTTATCTGGCTATCACTCCTCTTGATGTCCTCAAAGTTAATATGCAGGTTTTTCCCTTTCTCTCCCTCCCCCCCTCCTTTTGTTTGAGTCGAGAATTCAAGAATTTATAACTTTTCTATATTTAGGTATACCCTGTTAAGTACAAAAGCATTTGGACATGTTTTTCTACTATTTTGAGAGAACAAGGTCCTTCTGCTTTTCCAAGAGGTTGGGCTGCCAAATTCTTGGGATACGGTAGTCAAGGGGCATGGAGGCTTAATTTTCTCAATTTCTTGGTATGTACCTTAATTCTATCCAAATCTTATATATTTCTTCTGGACAGTCTCCATGGTTATGTTTTCAACCTTTGAGCATTCTGTGAACTTTCTGTATCGGAATGTAATTCAAAGAAAAAAAGAATATTGCTCACGAACTCAACAACTTGGAGTGACATGTTTGGCTGGCTATGCTGCCGGATCAACTGGTAGCATTATCTCTAACCCTGCTGACAATATTGTTGCCTCCATGTATAATAAAAAAGGCTGACAGTCTCCGAATGCTAATTTTCTTAATGGTGTTTCTGTTAAAACATGAAGTTCTAAGCGGACTGTACGTCTAACTAGGTTCTTTTGCATCACCAGGTTGTCAAGAAAATAGGTTTTGTTAAGTTATTCACAAGAAGTCTTTCTATCAGAATAATGCTTGTGGGTCCTGCGATGACAATGCAATGGCTATTCTATAACAGCATTAAACTTCTAAGTGGACTGTACGTTCCTTTTCATTCCTTTCGTATTGTATTGTTCTTCTCCATGAAGTTGTTTTATCTATTTAGCCTAGCGATATTTTCTTTATCCCTTCTAATGTTTTCCTTCCATAGTACTTAAAAGTGCATGTCTTATCTGTTCTTTTAAAATTTGCCTGATGCGTTGCAAATTATATATTCTGTTCTCTGTGCCAATTTGAGGAAATAATTATCTGTATATAATTAAAAAAGAATGCTCAAGTGAGAATTTTGACGTATCCTTTTCCGAGCACTGAAGTATAATTTCCTTATCTTATGCCACTATAACTTATCTATAGACTTTGTGCACATTGATATATAATTTTTTGCATACCTAGCTACAAAGTGGATTGCGTATACGTGGTTTCAAAAAAATATAAGTAATAGTGGATGCGTATACGTTACATGATGTTCTGCAGTGCTACAGAGTGAAAATCTGAATTTTCCTAAACATATATCTATATTGGTTGGATCTTCAAGAAATAGCCATCCAATGATTATCCATTCAATTTAGTAACTTTTGGTTGTTTTGGAGATTAAACAGTTTATCTTCCAGACTTCCAACAGTCTTCTTCAAATCGGTCAATATGCAGCCTTCTTCACACACCTTCTCATATGTGTCTATGAGTGCACCTAATCTGCTGTTATGTATGGTTCTCCTTTATAGTTGTTTATTTACTACAGTTTTTTTTTGCGATATGCGATTAAGGTCATTCAATGTTATACAACAAATGTTGCTCTAGGGGGGGCAAACGTAGCACAAAATCATGGATGCAGCTACTTATGGTCCTGTAGACTCTTTTGGTGTTCTGTTTGATTTATTTTTTTGTCGCGCTTGGGTTCGAACTAACTAATTGTGATACGCTGATAGGCGCCTAAGTTCTGGATCGAGTTACGGGACCTTTTACAATAAAGTCTTGGTCGATTCTTTCCCTTAAAGGGTTGTTATTCTTATTCTTCCTACCCCTCCCTATGTTTGCTTGATTGCAAAGAATAGGAAAATGCTGAGAGCTCAGTTAGAGAGAGAGCTCACCGATCTCATTTGATATTTGATAAAGAATATTTTTCTCCACTTTTCTTATTTCCCAATGAACCTTTAAATACTTACAAGGACAAAGCTAAAAATCTGCAGCTACTAGCAATAATTCTGCTTCTAACAAATAGCCTGAAAATCTGCATCAATTAGCACTAAATCTGCTACTTTTATGAAGCTAGAAATCTGTAATTAGCCCAACTAAAAATCTGCAATCAAACACAATCTTCTCCTATAATTCTAGCTTGATTGTTTTGACTGCCTCTCTTGTAATAATGACGAAAAGGAACCACCTGGACACTTTTTTGTTGACCAGGTGTGTTACTTGTAACATTACTCATTTTCTCCAAAAAGCGTTTGACCTCAAGCGCGAATGTTGGATATTGTTTCTTAATATGTTGAGCTGATTCCCATGATGCTTCAGAAGGAGATAAGCCATCCCAATGAATCAGAATATGATACTCTCCTGCAATAATCTTTTTGTCCGGTACAACTTTTAGGCTTGGCAGTACTTCCCCTTCGTGAAAATCGTTGGATATGTAGGTGTTGTCTCATCAATAGATCCCTGAATTTTTTTTAAACAGGAGACATGAAAAACTGGGTGTATTTTGACTGCTTGAGGAAGTTGAAGACGATAAGTTACAGTCCCAATTTTTTCTTGTAGGGAAAATGGGCCATAATATTGAGGAGTTAGTTTTTTGTTCCTGTTAGACGCTAGAGATAGTTGCTGATAAGGTTGTAACTTCAGTAACACCAAATCACTGACTTCAAAGTGCACTTCTCTGTGATATTTATCATAGTTATTCTTCATGATATCTTGGGCTTGCAATATTCTATTACGAATTCTAGATACAGTCTGGCCTCGAGTTTTGAGTTCCTGCTCTACAGCCTCCACTCGACTTAGCCCAGAACGATAATTTAGAAGGCGAGGTGGTGCTCTACCATAAACGACTTCAAAAGGAATTGTTTTCAGAGAAGAATGGTAGCTAGTATTATAGAAATACTCAGCCAAGAAATCCAGTGCATCCACTAGCGGGGTTGATCACCGGTAAAATAGCGTAAGTAGACTTTAATGGTGCGATTATCGACTTTTGTTTGACCGTTTGACCGTCACTCTGTGGATTATAGGCTGAACTAAAAGTTTGTTCCACTTAATTTAAAGAGTTATGTCCAAAAGGAGCTTGTAAAAATAACATCTCTATCGCTCACAATTGTTTCTAGCAGGCCGTGTAACTTGAATATATGATCTAAAAATATTTTTGCCAGTGAGATTGCAGAGTATGGGTGAGACATGGGAATTAAGTGTCCATACTTTGAAAAATGATCCATCACGACTAGCAAAAAACGATTTCCCAAATGGAGGAGGCAAGGCGTCAATGAAATTCATTGAAATATCACCACATACTTGCAAGCGAACTTGTAAAGGTTGTAGCAAACCAGCTGGTTGTAAATGCTCAAATTTCTTCTTTTGACAAATTGCACAACACCTGATGAAATCTTGAATATTTTTCTTCATTTCAGACCAATAAAAGTCTGATGCTATGCGAAATAGAGTCTTTTGGTATCCTTCGTGGCCTTGGTTATGCAGCGCTGAGATAACAACTTGGATGAGAGGGGAATTAGAATCCAAATATGCTCTCTTTTTTTGTAGAATATCAGTCCATTATCATATGACCACTGTGGTGGCAATTTTTCCTACTTGATATTGTTGATAAAGGACTGTAATGTTTGGGATGTTTCTATCTCATCCATCAAGGCTTTGAAAAGTTCTAGTTGTGGCCCGAAAATTACTGCAATCAGTCCGACATTTTCATCTCTTCGTGACAGGGCATTTGTCACTCAATTCGCCCGACCCGCCTTATACTCCACTTGAAAATCGTAACCAAAGAGTTCGCTTATCCAGTGTTGCTGAGGGCTTGTACTGATTCGTTGATCAAGTAGATACTTGAGACTGAAATGATCTGTATAAATTATGAATTTTTTTCCCATAAATAAGGTCTCCAATTCCGAGTAGCTTGTGAAAGTGCAATGAGTTCCTTTTCATAAGCCGGGAGCTTGATGTGGTTGAGCCATTGGTTTACTGTAAAAGGCAACGGGTCTGCCTTCTTGTTGTAACACCGCCCCCATTCCATAATCAGAAGCATCGCATTCAACAGAAAAGTCATTTTTAAAATTAGATAATTCCAATACCGGGGTCATTGTCATGGCATACTTTAAGTGTTCAAATGCAGCCATTGATTCTCTAGTTTAAGGGAAGGAGTTCTCCCGCAACAAATTGGTTAGAGGTGCTGCAATCAAGCCATAATTATGTACGAACTTTCTGTAGTAACCGGTTAGGCCGAGGAATCCTCTAAGAGCTCGAATAGTTGTTGGTTTAGGCCATTGAATTATAGCCTCAATCTTTTCAGCATCTGCCATCACTCCCTTTGCTGATATAATATGGCCATTGAATTCTGCTTCTAAAAATAGCCTGAAAATCTGCATTAATTAGCACTAAATCTGCTACTTTTATGAAGCTAGAAATCTGTAATTAGCCCAACTCAAAATCTGCAATCAAACATAATCTTCTCCCATAATTCTAACTTTATTGTTTTGACTGCGTCTCTTGTAATAATGATAAAAAGGAACCACCAGGACACTTTGTTCTTGACCAGGTGTATTACTTGTAACATAAGCTAAAGACCTAATTTACTTTAAAGAGTGTTTTAAAACAAGCTAAAGGGGCCTGATTAATTCTCCAAAGTCTTTTCACCAACAACCTAAAACTTTTACTTGACCTTAATCTTCAGTTGAAATATATTATATTGCCTTGAATAATTTACTTTAGCTCATACTACCTTGGTTCCATATGGTCTATTCTATATGTATGCTTGATCAGTACATACCTCAAACTGTTCATAAAAGTCAAAGGGACTTGTAGATGGAACCGGGGGGGGGTTATGTTTTAACTTTTAAACCAAATGATATGAACAATTTGAACTGTCTTAATCTGTAATATAGTGGCTGAGAGCTTCCTAGGAAAATGCATACTGCCTACCCAATATGTTCGCTATATCTCTCTCTCTCTGTTTATGGGTCCTAATATTGGTTAGGTTTGCTTTACAAAATATAATCTCAAATATGAGAAATAATTACAAAGAGATAAAAGGTAAAGGGAAGCGGAGAGTGGCTGCAGATTTTTCATCATAGCTGAGTTTCATATCATAATTGTAGATTCCTTGCTCACCGATTGTCATGTTGCAGTCTTCTCACTATCCTGTAGTCGTAGTATGTCTTTGCTGTCAGTTTTAAGTGCCATCCATAATTGCTGAATAACAGAATTGGTATCAGCTGTTGTATCTCAGATAATTAGTTTTAATATAATTTTGCAGGCCTACAAGCGGTTTAGGCAACACAAGGACAGAAGAAAATAGAACAGCCTGATGTCAGTTGATTTTAATAGCTAAACTATGTGTTATTCTAGGTAGGGTTATCTTCTGCAGTTAAAATAACTATAGTTGTACGACTGGAGTAACGGGATTTTATGCACCACTCTTATACGGAGAGGTTTGGACCACATTGAACTAAATTAAACCTGACACCATTCTGCGACCGTATGAAGTTGGTAATGAGCCTCACTTTTTAATGGTTATGCCAAATTCAAAATTTTGTACAATAAAAGCTTTGCAGTTAGAGCTACCTTATGCTTGTTTGGGAGAAGTTTATTTTCCATTGTCTGCCCGGATTTGGAGGAAGTTTATTTTCTTGCAACTTACAGTACGATGTTGTGTCTAGGTCCATTTTGCGCATGTATAAGTACTTTGGAAATTTTAAGATTTAAGTTTTAAGAGAATGGATTTTTAAGTTTTCTCGGCCCCCCAATTCTTATTTTTGTTATTTTTGTTATTCCTATAATCATCACCTGTACTGCAGAGGGATGCTTATAAGTGTGTCTGGGAGCCACTTATAATTTGCTAGTGAATATAATTGCAATTTTGCATCTACATATGCAACTGCAAGTGTATAGTTTGCAGCAAGCAATGTCGTCTGATTCCTGTCAATTAAAGAACCAACCCATGCATAGAAACACAGAAACAGACTCATTCCGAGCTGATTGATGACCTATCCCTGAAATAAGTATCCTCTCCTGCATTCATTTCTACGTTAATGTAAATGGTTTTTGATATACATCATTTAAGATTACATGAATGTTGGAAATTCCGCATAATTTTGACATGGTGTGGGAATTTTGAGTAAAAAAACAACTATCTCTATTATGAATAATTTGACAGACAGTGTCGCAATTTAAATTGTGTAAAGCCGAAATTAGACTCGATTGCATTAAATTTGAATGGAGTATGATTATATCGTAACCTGAATTTGATTTGATCTGAAATTAATTGAAAAAGATCTGTTAATCTGAATTGTGAAGTCTCGTCCTCTGGATTGGTCTAGTCCTCGCGGATCATCTATCATCTCCTTGTCGTTGAAATGGTATATAAACTTAAACTAGGCCAGTTGGGCCAATAGCCACAATATTAACATCTGAGATGGACCCACCTAGGTCCAACAAGAAGTACCAACAATTTCGTATATATGCATGACTCAAAAAGCTTACCTACTATCTGATATGATATTCTATAATCATGTTTTTATTCATTAACGGATTAATAGCCTAATCTAACCAACTCATGACTTGCACTTGAGTCACAAAAAAATATTAAAATTGAAATATACACAATTTTTAAATGACACTTCATCGAAATAAATAGATGGTTTTTAAACTGGGGAAAAAAAATATGAGAGTGAAAAAGGAACGTTTAGTTACAACTATTAAAGCTCTGGGTAATATCTGAATTCGCTGGGTCAAAACTCACAAATATAAGATGATAATATGAATAAGTTGTCGAATAATTTTAAAATGTATTTTATATGAATTTATTATCATGGTGAAGCTTAGAATGCAAGGGGACATGTTAAACAACTTGAAGTATTTAATTATCAACCAAAGGGATAGGGTCCGTATGAGCTGGGTTCGGCCCTACATCTTGTTTTATTTGTCCAGACCCGCTGCCGGCAGAATTTCAAACTTAAAATGAGTTTTGTTACGCTCAAAATTTGATATAAATTTTGTTCGAATAAAAACCAGGTTAATTGATCAAATTAGAATATTTATATCTAAAATTAAGGAAAATATGAAAAAATAAGACAAATATTTTGTTGTGCAGGTTGTAGGCGCGCACTATGGATATGTGGAGGCGCGGCCTTATATATATTAGAAGTTAATGGTTAATGCCTTAAAGAGTTAAGGCGCGCCCTCATAATGGAGGAGGCGCGCCCTATTTTTATATGGAGAAGGAAATTTGTATAATTTTGAGCTAGTCCTTCACCTGTGGAAGGTGTTAGGGCGCACCCTAAGTAAGATAATGGTCTGAATGGGACTTCAACATGATTACTTGGACGGATTATTTGGATGATTCAAGGAAGGAGGAGATTATTATCACTGGCCTATTTTTTGCAGGCACTCTATTGAAGAACTCATTCCTGTAATGCAACCACAGAAAGGCGGTGTCCGTGCTCAGAGACCTCCAGGATATGCCTGGATAGAAGGCCTCCTCCTGTATTCAATGAGTGATGTGGGGTGAATTTTGGTGTGTACTTTGGGAGCTCTGTCTCTGTAGTCAACGGGTGTCCTCGTTGGGAGACTTCGGAGTATCCTGCACTTTGCACCCAAAAGTTTAGGATCACTTGTCTTGTAATCTGGTAGGGGGCTCCTTATCCGGGGGACAAGGATGCGTCCAACATTTTGGGTGAACCACTGCTATACCTGCATCCACGGATTAGAGAAACATCTGGTAGCAGAAGGTTATCTTTGGCCAGGGAGATACCATATTTGTGAAGTCTCGAAGCCATGGACGAGCCTTGGGCTTTTATGGTTGGGCCTCATCAGCGGACATTCATAAAGCTAGTAGAAGACGGTTTTTCCGACGAAGAATTACCATCAAAGATCTTGTTTCCGACTAAAAATCTTAAACTTTATTTTTACCAATTCTTCCGTCAATGAGTGTCCTCATTGGGGATGTGGGGTGAATTTTGATGTGTGCTTTGAGAGCTCTGTCTCTGTAGTCAACGGGTGTCCTCGTTGGGAGACTTCGGAGTATCCTGCACTTTGCACCCAAAATTTTAGGATCACTTGTCTTATAATCTGGTAGGGGCTCCTTATCCGGGGGACAAGGATGTGTCCAACATTTGGGGTGAACCACGGCTATACCTGCATCCACGGATTAGAGAAACATCTGGTAGCAGAGGGTTATCCTTGGCCAGGAAGATACCTTATTTGTGAAGTCTCGAAGTCATGGATGAGCCTTGGGCTTTTATGGTTGGGCCTCATCGACGGACATTCATAAAACTAGTAGAAGACGGTTTTTCTGACGAAGAACCACCGTCACAGATCTTGTTTCCGACTAAAAACCTTAAACTTTGTTGTTACCAATTCCTCCATCGATAAATTGGAGCTAGAAGGAGGGGGAGCTAGAAGGAGGGGTAATCAGTTTCTGCATCTGGGGGAAAGATGTCTCAATATCGTGATGATAGTTCTTATGATGGAGAAAGTTCTGAATAAGGCTCTGAGCAGGGCTATGATGAACCCTACATTTTTACTCTGGTGGATCGTCCTACCCCGAATGTCGGGGGCCAACCACCAGTACTAATTAGTAACGCGGATTGGTTAGAGCAGCTTTATCGCATAGGTGATGCCTTGAACACTTTCAACTCAAGGCTGAGCACAGTGGAGCGACGTAAGACAAGGAGAAACTTCGTCATAACCGCTCTGCTCATGCATCTAGAAAGGCTCCCATGGCTGAGATGGACGCTCCGGTGGGCCGCGACCAATCCAGAGGCGAGTGTGTGGCAATAATGCCGTGATGTCTGAATTACTACAACAACATAGCCTCCATCATTGAACTTGTCGATGAAGATACTGATGGGCGAGAGGTGTCGCGGGATGATAATCAAGTAACTACTCACCCGCACCGATCTGGGCGGACTCTGAATGAACGGCGGAAAGCGGAATCTAGGTCGGCGAATGATCTACGAGGTTTTGCTTTAAAGGATCATTTGAGGATCCGTTTGGGAGATGATGATCTAAGGATGTTGCTTTTGGAATGGCAGAGAGACACCGACCAAAGAGATGCGATGCCCCGTGGTTCAATCCATGTGCCCCTGAATCCTACTGAAAATTAGGAGCGGCACCGCGACCATGAGAGAGCTCCTCTTCGTGGATCGATGGATCAGTATGGTCGTGACTATATGAAAGTGATCGCTGGAGAAGACCTCGGTGGAGGGGAAGAGGCGGAGGCCGAGGTAGATACTTGGACGACAATCGCCGCAACAACTATCATGGGTATATGGATACTCGCATGTAAGATCGAGCTGAAAGAGATAATTATGCAGGATATGACGGTTCTAGGGATATCCAGACATATGATCGTGAGATTCCTCAGGGTCGCGGCTGAGGACAGGGAAAAGATATGGAAGGACATCAAGGGCGAAACCAAGAGATACCAGTGATACCGGGAGGAGGACAAACCAATGCTCAAAATATTAATCAGCAACCGGCTCCTCCGGGTGGAAATCAGGTAGTGCAACCTCTATCGCAACCTCAGGATCCACAATCCAATATGCAACGGCGTGGGGACCTTTAATGTGGATGATCTAAAAAAGTTGATCAATGTCCTAGAAGGAAGGGTAACGATAACAGCTGAAATTCTTTTGTCATTCTCTGCGGCTGTAAGAGAGGCTTAGTTACTGGCCGGATATCGTAACACAACTAGCGATCTCCGGGTCAATGGAAGTTCAGAGCCTGTGGAGTTTCCGAGACGATTCAACATAGAGATGGATGTATACCAAGTTCCATAATTAGCCAGATGCAGACTCCTGGCAGCAACTTTCAGGGAAAGCGCTCAGCAGTGGTTTCAAAAGCTTGGATCAGGGGTAATCACTTCCTGGGATCAGATGAAAACCTTATATTTGACCAAGTTCCAAGAAGCTGTGAGGTATGCTACGTTGGTCACTAAACTGGCTAATATCAAACAGAGGGAGAATGAAAGTCTGGCATCTTACTTCAAAAGGTTCAACGCCGAGTCTACCAGTGTAAGAGGGGTTTCAGACGAAGCTCTGAAAAGTTTTTTGATAGAAGGATTAAGAGTTGGTTCATATTTTTGGAAACACTTGCAAGGGAAGGACCCAGCTACTCTGGTAGATGTCTTTTCCTTAGAAGAATCGTTTAAGGCTATAGAACAATCTTTGGCGGAAATTCGCCCGGCCTCGCAAACAAGTCAGAGGGGAAGATCAAGAAAGAGGGACAGGTCCCCGAGCCCTAGATACCGAAGAGATAGCCGAAGCCAAAATTGGGTGAACGTCGCAACCGTGCGAAGGGAATAGAGTCCTCCCTCAAGTTATGACAGCAGAACCAGCGGATATACCCCTCTAGCCGCTTCGATTGAGCATATCTTTTAAGTGAATAAGAATAAAGGACTTTTCAGGAAGCTAGAAGCTCTGTCTTCTTGGCAAAGTAAATACAAAAAGAAATATTACGAATTCTGACACAACATTCATGAATGTCGACATCTAAAAGATGAAATTGAGGCTCTGATCAATGAAGGATATCTTGGAGAATGGGTAGTTAAGGAAGTAAGGAGGCAAACAAATGGTTTCGATAAAGTAAAAGAGGAAGGAGGCCGTACTCCTCGGGGGTCCAACAATGAGATTTTGGAGGAAAACAAATTTTTTAGGTATGGCAGTATTCGAGCAATATATGGAGGAGATCCTAGAATAAAATACAGTAATCGAGCCTTGGCAAGATACGCAAGGGAAGCCCGATTCCAACCGTTGAATGACATCCACATGATGAAGAATCGGCCACCTAAAGTATTTAAGGAAAAATCGATGGATATTTACCTTCAGAGAGGCAGATACTAGGTGGGTACATCATCTTCACAATGACGCTCTGGTCATTTCTCTCCAAATCGGAACTAAGAATATCTACAGAGCCTTCATTGATAATGGAATCTCGGCAAACATCCTTTACTACAGTACTTATAAAAAATAGGTTTGCCTGATCAGGACATGTCCGGAGAGGATTCTTGGGTATACGGCTTTTCTGGAGAAGGAGTTAGTGTCATGGGATCAATTCGATTACCATGCACTCTAGGTGAAAACCCCCTTTCTGTAACAAAGATGCTCGAGTTTAAAGTACTAAATCAGGAATCATCTCACAAAGTGTTGATACGACAACCTTTTCTCAGGGAAATGAGGGTCATCACTTCAATGGACCATGTAACAATCAAGTTCCCCACCCCAAATACGGTTGGCAATATAAATGTTTCCCAATATGACTCCCGAGAATGTTACCGACAGGCTATGAGGGGTTTTCGAAGAAAGGATGTCCAAGTCGGAGATGCCTTGATGACGAACCAGAAGGAACGATCGAGCAACCAATCGAGGAGATTCGTGTCCATTATTATGTTGAGCAAAAGAATGAATACTCCATCGAGTTGCCTTCAGCAACGTTTTATTAAAAGACACCCTCAGGATCAAAATATTGGAAGAGGAAGACCCCCCAAACAACCACATAATCCAAGGAAACTTCAATGGAGAACGGATCGAAGGGAGAATTGATGTTTTGCAAAATCTTGAACAAGTTGTGTACAAGGTAGATGCCCTTCCTCCTGAGGGAGCGCCCTAATCACCAAAACTTTCAGAAGAAGTTGATGCCCCTATTTCACAGGGCGCGGCTTCTCTCATTCAGGACTCTAAAAGAGTTGATGCCCTTGTTACGCAGAGCGTGCCTTCTTTCAAAAAAGAAGTTGATGCTCCTTCTCTAGAGGACGCACCTTCTAAACAAAGTGACTAAGATCACAATCAACTCGATTTGGATCCACGGATTACAATGCCCATACAGAAAATGGGGTTGGCTGAAGATACGATTGAAATCCGAATCGATGAGAAAGATTCAAGCAAAGTTCTGAAGATTGGTTCTCAGTTAAATCTAAGGCTGAAAAAGGACTTTCAATATTTTTCTTGGCAAATCTTGATGTATTTGCTTGGAGCCACTCGGATTTGGTCGGGATTGATCTGAAAATCATGTGCCATAGATTGAATATCGATCCCAAACATAAAGGGGTTTGAAAAAATTGCAGGGCCGTAAGTGGAGAAATGGCTGTAGCCTTGGTAGAGGAAGTGGATAGACACTTGAATGTCGGATTGATCAGAGAATCCTTTTATCCGGAATGGTTGACAAATCCGGTGTTAGTGAAAAATCCCAATGGGAAGTGGAGAACTTGTGTGGACTTCACAGATTTAAACAAAGCCTGCCCAAAGGATAGTTTCCCTTTGCCAAGAATTGATCAGTTGGTTGATGCTACAACGGGACATGCTTTGCTGAATTTCATGGATGCATACTCTGGCTACAATCAAATCCCCATGTATGAGCCTGATCAAGATCACACATCATTCATCACGGACAGATGTCTCTATTGTTATATCTGGATGTCGTTTGGTCTAATCAATGATGGCGCAACTTATCAAAGGTTGGTGAATAAGATTTTTAAGAGACAGATTGGGAAGACGATGGAAGTATACATGGACGATATGTTGGTGAAATCTAAGGAGGCTAAAGATCACATAGCATACCAAGCTGAAATGTTTGACATTTTGAGAAAGTATAGAATGAAGCTGAATCCTCAGAATTGTGTGTTTGGTGTAAAATCGGGGAAGTTCCTGTGGTTCATGGTAAACCACCAAGGGATCGAGGCAAATCCAATGAAAATCAAAGCTCTGCTAGACATCAAATCTCCCACCAGCGTTAAGCAAGTACAGAGTTTAACAGCAAGGATTCCATCATTAAATCGATTCTTTCAAAATCTTTAGACAAATGCAAGGAATTTTTTAAGGTTATCAAAGGAATGGGAAATGATTTCGTGTGGACCTCAGACTGTGAGGAAGATTTTCAGAAAATCAAATAACAGTTGGGAAATCCTCCTATGTTGGCAAAACCTGAGGATGGGGAAACATTGACTCTCTACTTGGCGGTTTCCGAATATTCCATCAGTGTGGCGTTGGTGAGAGAGAAAGAGGGCCTCCAGTCGCCGGTATATTATGTGAGTAAGAGATTGTTGGATGTAGAGACTAGATACACTAGTATGGATGTTGAGTGGCATTTATGATACTTTATTACACTCCGTAAACCTTTGAATTGGTGCATTTGTACTCAAGTTGTTGGTGTTTTAATGTGTTTTCTAGTGTTCTTACATTTTCAGGCATGCTCTAGGTGATCAGGTGAATTAGCATTGTTTTGGTGCTAATTTGCTGTTAGGATGGTGTTGGAATAAAAGCTCTTGAAAAACCGGCTCAAATCAGCAAAAAAATTGAAGAAGTCAGATTTTTATATAGGAGGTCAGCGCGCCCGCGCTGTGATAGCGCGTGGCCGCGCCCGAAGTCCAGAAACTCAGCGCCCGCGCTGGTCAAGCGCGTGACCGCGCCAGGTCGAGAACAGAAATCCTGATTCTATTGGGGCTTTTGATCCAGAAGACTTATACTCTGTATGGGTCTGCTATATATACATAAATAAGCTCGTTTTCATAAAGAGACATACGAGAGCACAAGGAGAAGGAGAAAATAAGACCGTTTTAGCACAATTCAATCAAGGCGAAGAATACCTAGTTTTAACTTGAGATTCTTTGTTTACGTTGTAATGTTGGATGCTAGTTTTCTTATTCTTGACCCTATACACTTGTTTTGTACTTTGTTTATTATTTGTTTATAAATACTACGTTTATTATACCATGCTTTCATCAGAACCCACGTTGATGATGAGTTCGATTATGGGCTAATCGTTATCATGGGGTTCTAACAGATTTATTTATGGATTTCTTTAGTTGATTTGTTTTGATGCCTTAGTGTGTGGTGATTGTATGATAGCCTAGTATTGGTTGTGCGTATTCATCTTATGATTGTCGTGAACTTATAAGATAGTGTGTTAATTCTTAATGAAGCAAAAGTGAATTTAAGGATTTAAAACTTTCCATGCTAGCATAGGTTCATGTGTTATTGTTATGCATGATTCGTAGGTAATTTTAACCATCTTACTTGCCCTATGTAATCATAATAGATAACTTCTGCATTAAACCGTTATGTTGTCAAATTCTAAAGACATATAGGGTCTCAATATATTTGGTGTCTATTCAGCTTCTATCTCTTTTGTGGATGTCTGGTAGTTTGATATTCTTGCAACGAAAGTTGGCATTTATCAGTTTCGTGTTATCTGATTAGTATCTAATAAGGTTAAAATCCCATGTTTGTCATATACATTAATTCAACCATTCTTATTCTCTTAGTTATAATTGTTAGCATAATTTTAGTTAAAAACAATCTCAATTTGTGGATCGTCTTAGCATTGGATAATAATCATATCATTGTTGCATAGGTGCATATTATTAAATTATCCAAGAGTCTCTGTTGAAATGAATCTGATTTATATCTTATACTACTTGCGAACGCGTATACTTGCTTGTAATCTAGCGCGTGTTTAGAGACTAACAAGTTTTTGGCGCCACTGCCGGGGACTCGGTGTTAATTTTTAGTTTATGTGTTTGTCATCAGTGTCGTTAGAGTTCATTGACTCAGACATTGTTACTTATCTGTTTCCTTGTCTTATTTCCGGTACTCTAGCGAGCGTGTATGCATACGCGTTCGCGGTCTCGTAAGAGAATTCTGGATAAAGCCGAGGAAGAAATTGTGGTGGTTTGAAGGGAAGTTGTTGAGGATGAAGAGAAGGTAGAAGAAGAAGAGAAAATCGAGGAACCAGTTTTAGTAGTGATGGGAGATCAAGCAAAAATTCCTAAGGCTTTGATGGACTATTCTCAGCCTAAGATCAATGATATTCAGTCAAGCATCATCAGGCCAGCCATCTCGGCTAACAGTTTTGAGATCAAGTCAAGCACAATTCAGATAATGCAGAACTCACTTTTGGTAATCAGTTTCTGCATCTAGGGGAAGATGTCTCAATATCGCGATGATAGTTCTGATTGTGTCACCCTCAATCTCGGGGTTAGGAAATGAGGACCCACGCGCCTTTAATCTATAAATTAAATAAGCATAAACCCCGATTAACTACTAACAAGATCAAACATGATAAAGTATGAGACACGATTACAACTACCAACCATAAAATATAATTTACAACCTAAAATAAAACCAAATTTACATAGTCGATCCCGACTTGGAATCGACAGATAACCCATTATATCTTAACAACTTTTCGGCTAAGCGCTTGCTCACTCAAAACCTGTACTACCTGCTCTAGAAACCGGAAGCCCTCAACACGGTAGGGACCACTAGGTACGCTCTTACGAGCAGTGCGCCTAAGCCTGGCCATCTTCTTGCTTAACTGCCATGGTTTGATTAAGACAACACATATGAGTATAAAACTCAGCAAGTAACTATAAAACAGTTCTACGATACAAAATCCATAATATACCATTATTGATCTCAGGGCATTTTACTTTATCATTTCTAGGTGGCAGATTTCTGTCTTTTGGGCTATGAAAGGGTTATGAAGAAAAACTTTGGGCTTTCAAGGAACAAGGCTCAAGATAGGGTGAAAGCCGACGTTCATCACAAATCATTAACATGATTACAAATAATCTTTCAAATGGAAAGTGATAATTTTTTTATCATTGGGAATCAATTATATGATCAACATAATCAAAATCAGGGTTCACAAGCTGTAAGCTTCACAATATCACAATCAACACTTTTCAAAACAATATAAACCTTTTTCATTTTCAAAGAATCAAGTACTGAATAGGAAATTCAATTCCTTTTTAAATAGTTATGGAACCCTTGATTGGATTTCTTTAACTTTCAATTCATAATAATACGGGTGATCAACCCGTACCGACCTCCATCCGGTCTTTAAGGTACCTATGGCATAATTTCAACCTTAAACTAGACTAGCCCCGCTAGCCTCTTTATATGACTGGACTAGTCCTACTAGTCTCTTACGTCTCAATCCAATCCATCAGGAATTCGTTTGGAAAACCTTGTGTTGGAAAAAGAAAGGTTTACTAAATCCATTTTATCATTACCAAGAATATGAAATCATTCAGACTCTTTGAAGTCAAAACTCATTCTTAAGTTCAATTTCAAGAATTCAAAGGAAATGAATAAACCAAAGGTAAGCAAAGTTCAATGCTAAGGATCTTGATCAAATGATAACAGGGTATACAAGTTAGGGAATCAAAACCGTTTCAAGGATCATTAGGGAATAAGGTAAACAAAGGAATAAAGGATCATCACACAAAGGGGTTCACAAAGGTTCTTATAGGGTTTACAGGAATTCAAGGTATTAACAAGTGATCAAGATAAGAAAAGGTTACTTAAAAAGGTATGAATAATAATATTATCAATAAAAAGGTTCACAAGGACAATGACAGGGCATCTCAAGAATCAATAATGTAATAACTCGAATTTTTGAGACCTTGTAAAACGTTTAATGAATAGTAACCCTGACAGACGGGAAAAACTTTTGAGCCCACACTATGTAGTGCATGAGAAAATGAGTTTCGGAATTGATATTACGACTATACGTACCAAATGAGTGTATGTAAACGCTATTAGTTTTCGAAGAAAACAAACTTAGAAAAATGACCATATTTACGACTTATCGAGGATTACGGGAATCATAATATAATTACGAGATTAAAATCCTAAGGATTTATATTCAAGTAGGATAAATAAAAATATAAAGAATAAATACGAAAGGAATTATATCGCGAACCATTTATGAGTAAGTATTACGGAGAACGTTTAAGTAACCGAGCGAACGTGTAAACGATTAAATAAACGTAGCGCACTAACTAAACCATGGTAAGGAAGTAACCATGGTTACTTCATCAAAAAGTGAGCTAACCATAGGATAACCAAGCTAGCTAGCAAAATAGTGTGCTAAGGAAGCTAACCTTGTAGTTAGCTTGTAAGCTATCAAGCTACAAAGATATGTTTATGGATTTGGCAACAAGGAATAAACCTAGAATGCTATACTAGGAAGAATAGAATAAAGTTACAAGATATCAACTCACCTTCCTAGAAGCAACCTATCCAAAGCATCCAAGAGAAGCAACCAAAGTAGTATAAATACCCCCTCACAAGCTTTCATTCGGCCCTAATGCAAAAAGGGAGGAATTCAAATTCCAAACTCCAAGTTCAAGCTCTTGTAAAATCACCCAATTAATTACCAAGCCTCCTAGAAACTAAACTAAGGTAAGATAATTATTTCATATCTTTTTATTAAGGTTTGATAGGTGGAATAAATTCAAGAAACTCACTAATGAATAGTGTGAATAGTAACCTCTCTTTGGTTTCTTGATTTCAATGGTGGTTTTAGGTTATAAAAATCATACCAAGCACTTCCAAGCCTCCACCATCCTCAAGAACACATCTCAAGCTTTCAATAAAGGTAAAAACCTTTGGCCCAACTTTATTTAAGGTTCATTTTTAAGATCCATTTAGTATGTGGTAGTAAACCTAGTGTAATGGGTGTTATTGATGAAATCTTGATGATTAAGTTAAGTAGATCTAAGTTTGGTTGTTATTGCCTCAAGAACATGATGTTCTTGAGAGGAGTTTGTGTGTTGATGGTGATATGATGATTTTTGGTGGTCGTGTTGATAGTTAGGGCATAAACGAAATCCCGATCGTAAACATAACTTCGTTAAAACCAACAAATCGTAACTTTAAGTTTCTGTAGAAAGTTCCGAAGTTGTAAACTGTAGATTCTTGAAAAATAACCTTTGTTTAGGATAGACAGTGTTATAAGGATCGTTTAGGCGCTTGAATCGCTTGATTCCGATTTACGGATCAAAAGTTATGACCGTTTTAGTAAAAGTGATTTACGCGACAAAACTGCTACGAATTACAAAGTTTGAAAATATAAAGGATAGACTTAAAAGTGATCATAAATCATGAAATTTTTAAAGAGAGTAACATATTGAGTTTCCTAACTGCCATAAAATTTCAAGTGAAATTAATGATTTATCAATTTTATAAAAATGTCGGAGCCGAGACCGCGCGAGTAGAAACCGAGAGAATCCATAAGCGGAGCCGACGACGATAAAGATAATGAACCTACGATACTTAGAAAAAATGAAGTGACCATAATGTGTATATGACTTAAAGGAATGTTAAGGGTAGTATGAGTTGAGAGGGTGCATAATAAGTAGCGCATGAGTGCGAGTTGCCATAAAATTAGAACGGAACCTAACCAAATGAAATGTGTTTATGATTATAGATTTCCGAGCGGAACCTAGAGTATCCTCCACCTCGAGATACCCAGGCAAGTTTACGAACCCAACTCCATTTTTACTGTTGTGTTGTGAAAGGATTGTTTTACTATCATCGCATAAATACCATGTTTGCCATGATACATAGTTGTTGAATTTTCACATAATATAGCGATGTTGTACGATATAGTATATATCGTGAAATGTTTATTCCGCTTAAAGCGTGACATATTATATAAGACCGAGAGTCGGTCGGGATTTAAGATAAAACCCGGGAATCATTCCGGAAGTATTATAGGACGGTTATAAGTCCATAGTAGTACGGTTTAAAAGGGACTCATCGTCCACTTATGAAACCCGATTAATCATTATAGATTATTAATTATATAGACACAAACTAGTTGGGGAATATTATTTTAAATAAATCTTTTAGAGAGTAAACTCATTCGAGGTTTGAGTATTATCAATTATCATTTAATTATTTATTAAAGGGTTATTGTTGATTTCAAAGTCATAGATCCTGATGTAAAACATACTTTCTGATTTTGGAATATCATTCGAATAATTTCAGATCATCGGTGATTATTATCCCGACTTATTAATATTTGAATATAGTTTCATGGAGAAACTTTTTCCCCTTATTAATTATCTGTTGAAAACGGTCAACTCACATCCTTAGTACTTCCTCCGAAACTTTCGGAAGTACATATATATATATATATATATATATAGTAAAGCTATCAACAAGCAAAACGCTTGGAGGAACTTCGATATGGTTCGAGTTCTCGAGATACGATAAGATTTCCTAAAGGACAAGGGAGGGGTACGATCCAAGTACTTCGTGTATTGGATAGACTACTGGTTCCGTAGGAGACGGTACAATATGTACCTATGGATCTAAGAAGTGTGTACCTGAGAGGGATGGACACAGAAAAGGCCCGAATGCGGCCAGGGTTATAACCGATAAAAAGGAAAATCGTCCTTCTACTAGTAGAAAAGGTTACTTTTATCGTAGTATGACTGATCATCGTATGCGGTGGCTCCAGTGAATGTCCAAATTCTTCCAATTGGAATTGAGATGCGATACCGTAACTCAAGCCTAGGTGTTGGGATTACTATTAAGGTATTCGCAGGATATTAAAATCCTTTAAAAAATTGTTTTCGTGAGAAGGTTTGTAACACCAAGGAAAACTATTTTCGAATAAAACATAAATATCATATATGATGTTATCATACAGTCATTTCCATACTGTACATTATTATGTTGGGCATTATAGTTGTGGCGCCCTCCAAACCCGGGTCAGAAGTTTGGGGTCCACACACATACCTTATTTATAACCTGTTTATAATAATAATAAAGATAATAATAATATGCAGTGACCCTACTTACCAACTACCATGGATCGCAACAGGTTAAAGTATGCACACAAGCCAAACACACTAATATATTACATACCGATCAAATCCCATCTATTCAAACTCGAAACTGAGTATTAAACATTATTACAAACTTTTACAAACTCAAATTATTCAAAAGAAACCTGCTAGCTTAACTCGATCAACCAGAACTCCTAGCTCTCGCGCTGGACTAGGGATCCTCGCTACCAACTGGTTCCTTTTTAACTGGAAAGAATATAAACAACATCGCACAAATGAGCTAACTAGCTCAACAAGTCATAATGACAAAACTGCGAATAATGATCATCAGGTGACTATGGTTATGATATCAAGTGAACAATGGATTATGGTTTAGAATTGGATATTATACTTTTATTTTAAAAACCAAGGTTAGGCTGCTGATCAGTCAAGCACTAACCCCGAGCAAAGCACACAGCATTGCTCTAACTACTGGATCCAAGGCACACATTGGCCTAACTTGACCATTATATGGCCTGACCACGAATTCTGGTCCACAATTTTATAAAAACAATCCAATTCTAACATAATAACAGAATAAGCAATAATAGCAATAAACAGAATCATTAATAACATTGGATGCTCCATAATGAAATGGTTTCAGGATTCATGAGAATCAATATGGCAGCTTCAAGGCTTAGCTGTTGGGTATGAAAGAATTGAATAACAAAGGAATCAGTGTTTCAAGGTTTCAAGGATTTTGCCTTTCAAAGCATAGGATGCAATGGTTTGAGTGTGTGGGTAATTCGATTCAGTGTTCGGTATTAAGTTTGTATGTATTTGTGGAGTAGTATCGTATACTTGAGGTTCATATTTGGGTATGCAATAATCAATGGCTTAGAAATAATAAGGTTCATGGCTCAAGATCAAAACTGGAATCAGGGTTTAGGTTTCTGTGCTTCAAAGCACTTGCAATATCAATAAAACTATCAAGTACTACGATATCTCGAGAAAGTTCAGAACACTTGCCTGGTATTAGCTTACTATCCTGCACTCGCTTCCAATCTCAACCGTCTTACTTCTCAATTACCTGTTTTCCTATCCTACGTCTTGCCTCTTCTGCTCACATATCATAAGCATCTATCAATAATCAACTCATACGATTCTATTCAACACATACTTCTATCTACCCTTCGTTTCACCCAAATCCGATTAACGGATTGAAGGTTACGCAATAATCAAGTAAACACCGAATATATAGACTGATAGTCAATCAGCAAGTCACGTATAACACATAATACATCACGTAATCAATGATATATCATTTATAAAGAAGTCTCGGGTCATAAATAAGCTTTTGGTTATTTCAAATGATTTTTAAAACATTTTTCGGAACTAAAACGGGTCGTTGGATCAATTTCGGGTAAATAAACAGGGTTCGATTAGCCAATTCTGGCTTCAAAACAATTTTATAATAATTATCGAGCCTTGAAAATAATTTAGAATAATATTTTAAAGCTCGAAACTATTTTTCGGAATTTTTACATCATTTTTAAATAATTAAATTGATAGGGATAAATAAATTATGATAGTATAATTAAATACTGCAAGGTATGGGCTGCTAGGCCCAATAAAAAGATATATGATACTCAGACCGGAAAGGTTAAGCCTGATGGACCAGATCAGGCCTGATGGAATAAAGAAGGCCCAAAAGCCCTGATTATTAATTAATTTCGTAGTTAATTAATAAGAGAAAAATCAGCTATTGAGAAGAGTCCCGATAAGGATATAAATCCTTATAGATTAGCCTCAAGGGGACCTAAAAGGATAAGGAATCAGTTTCCTACTATCTAGGACTCCAAAGTCCATTCTAATTATGAGACTTGCCCATCAAGTCTCCTATACCAAGTCCAATTCAAGGACTCCCAACATCTATATAAGGGGCCTCACCCCACAAATCAGAACTACGTTTTTTGGCTTGATTCTCTAATTCACAGAGATACGTAGGCATCTCGTAAAGGCAGATCGAGCCACGAAACACGAGAGCAGCCATTAAAGGCCTTGAGCTCCCGAATCTTAGTACTAAATACAGCAAATAATAACCTTAGTTTTTTATCCATAACATTTGGCGCCGTCTGTGGGAAAGCACAACAACAACCATGGCGAGAACACGGAGAACAATTGGAGCTCTAGAGGAAGGAACACCATCAGAGACAACCCAGGTGATTTCATCAACCGTGGAGGTTCCTCCCCATTCAACTTATGCATCTACTCAGGGGGAAGCCCAGCCAGGGGTAACTCAACCTCAGCTACAAGGGACAACTCCCTCGATTATTCTAGGTATAAATCCTCAAGTTCAACAAGTACATATACCTGTGAATTCTCGACCCGTCGGGTATGAATATTCAACTGTTGTTACTACTAACCCCCTTATGGGATGCCCCTTCGCCCTGAGGTTGGAGGAAGCGGATATGCTGGGCGAGGCGAAGCACGAGGGCAGTCACCCCCCTATATACGAGGTTTGGGTCCTATTCCTGAGGATCGGGAATTTTCTGGTCCTTACACTGAGAGAGACTCCGAATCTTCGGATGATGAAGTAGCCCCGAGAAGGAGGCGTCCTGGAAAAGAGCCAATGGCCGATGGAAGGCAACGCCCCCAAAGCACCCCAGGGGCGAATCCCCAAGAAGTGCAGGAAAGGATCAGGGCTCATGAGGCTGAAATCCAAAGGTTGAGGCGTGATTTGGAGGCTCACCAGGCCACCGGACCCCAGATACCTCCTAGGGGGAGAAATCCTCCTCCTGTCATAGACCTGGATGGTCTGGTAAGAAGAAGGGCTGCTGTCCCAAGAACTGATCCAAGCAATCTCCTTCCCCTTGGAGATCCTGATGATCCAACTACACCCTTCACAGAAGAGATAATGAATGCCCATATCTCAAGGAAATTCAAGATGCCCACTATCAAAGCCTATGATGGAACGGGAGACCCCGCTAATCATGTTAGGACATTCTCTAATGCACTGCTGCTGCAACCCGTGAATGATGCTATAAAGTGTCGGGCCTTCCCTCAAACCCTGTCGGGTATGGCTCAAAGATGGTACAGTCGCCTTCCCCTAAATTTTATTGGATCGTTCAGAGAATTAGGTCAGGCTTTTATTAAGAAATTCATCAGTGGAAGAGTCCATGAGAAAAGTTCAGCATCTCTTATGAGTCTTGTGCAGGGAGCTAAGGAATCCTTGAGAGATTACCTGAATCGTTTTACAAATGAGGCTTTAAAAGTCCCAGACCTTGATGATAAGGTAGCCATGATAGCACTGCAACAAGGAACTAGGGATGAGTTTTTCAAGATGTCTTTGGCCAAACGACCCCCTGAGAGCATATTGCAGCTCCAAGAGAGGGCAGGGAAGTATATCAAGGTTGAAGAAAGTATGAGGAAGACCGTAGTAAGTAATGAGCCCACTGGAGGCAAGAAGCGGAAAGCTGATTTAGAATATATTGCAAAGGACAAATATCCTAGAACCGAACAAAACCCTGATTCAACCCCCAAGAAGGGAGGACCTGGGCAAAAATTCACTGAATACGCTAAGCTGAATGCTCCCAGAAGTCAGATTTTGATGGAGATTGAGAAAGACAGAGATATTCGCTGGCCTAAGCCCTTGAAGGCTGATCCCACCAAGCTAGATAAGGGCAAGTATTGCAGGTTTCACCAAGATGTTGGCCATGACACCGATGAGTGTAGGCAATTGAAAGATGAAATTGAGTTTTTGATTCGAAAAGGAAGATTGAACAAGTATACTGGAGATGGAGGGGACAGAAATAATAATGGAAGGAAGAACTTTGAAGATCGTAGGAGGGACCAAGACGATCAGGGGCGGAATCCCCAACCTAGAGGGCCGGTTATAAATGCAATTTTTGGAGGTCCGCGACGCCCTCGAGGGCCAGTGATAAACATGATCTTTGGAGGTCCAACTGCTGCTGGATTGTCCAAAAATTCCAGAAAGGCATATACTAGGGAGGTTATGCATATTGTTGGAGAAGCCCCGAAGAGGGCCAGGACAGAAGTAACATTGGCTTTTGATGATTCCGACCTAGAGGGTGTGAAGTTTCCCCATGACGACCCGCAGGTCATAACACCGATAATAGGAAATAGCCCGGTTAAGAGGGTCCTTGTGGATAATGGTGCTTCTGTGGATATCTTGCTCCACGACACCTTTCTAAGAATGGGGTATAACGACTCCCAGTTGACACCAACCGACATGCCGATATATGGATTTGCTGGAGTAGAATGTCCTGTGGAAGGGATAATCAAATTGCCAACCACCATAGGTACGGAACCAAGGCAAGCAACGCAGATGCTGGATTTCGTGGTGGTAAAGGCTAGTTCAACTTATAATGCTATCATGGGGAGAACAGGGATACATGCCTTCAAGGCAGTCCCCTATTCCTACCATTCAGTCATGAAGTTTCCCACCCGAAATGGGATTGGAGAAGAGAGAGGAGATCAAAAAATGGCTAGAAGCTGTTATGTGGCCTCTTTGAGGGCAGATGGAGTCGGGGGGCAGGTTCTTCCTATTGAAGATATGGATGTTCGAGAAAATGATGAGAATAGAGGAAGGCCAGCAGAAGAATTGGTTTCGGTTCTTTTAGACCCCGAGAATCCTGAGAGGATGACTTTCATTGGAGCCACATTAGAGGAGCCCCTTAGAGGGAAGTTAGTGAAATTTTTGCAAGAGAATGGTGATGTGTTTGCATGGTCAGCAGCTGATATACCAGGCATAGACCCGGAGTTAATTACTCACAAGCTAAACGTGGATCCAAACCGGAAGACAGTGAAACAAAAGAAAAGAAATTTTGCCCCGGAAAGACAAGAGGCTATAAAACAGGAAGTAGAAAAGCTCTTAGAGGCTGGTTTTATTGAGGAGATTCAATTTCCGGAGTGGTTAACAAACCCTGTAATGGTGAAGAAGGCTAATGGAAAGTGGAGGATGTGTATAGACTTTACCGATCTGAATGATGCATGCCCCAAAGACTGTTTTCCGCTGCCTAGAATTGATACTTTGATTGATGCCACTGCTGGACATGAGATGCTGAGTTTCATGGATGGATTTAGCGGATATAACCAGATCAAAATACATAAGGATGACATTCCAAAGGTATCATTTATCACTGACTTTGGTGTTTATTGTTATCTTGTTATGGCGTTTGGTCTCAAGAATGCAGGAGCCACCTATCAAAGGTTGGTGAATAGAATTTTTAAGGATCTTATTGGTAAGACTATGGAAGTCTATGTTGATGACATACTAGTCAAGAGTCTAGTAAAGACTGATCATATAGCCCATTTAAGGGAAGCTTTTGAGGTCCTGAGGTACCACAAGATGATGTTGAATCCTATGAAGTGTGCTTTCGGAGTAGGATCTGGAAAATTCTTGGGACTGATGGTCTCAAAGAGGGGAATTGAGGCTAACCCCGATAAAATAAAGGCGATCCTGGACATGGAACCACCAAAAACTGTTAAGGATGTTCAGAAGCTTACAGGAAGGGTTGCTGCGCTAGGACGATTCATCTCCAAGTCGGGGGACAAGTGTTTGTCATTCTTCAAATCGCTAAAGAGCATCAAAGACTTTGTATGGAGTGAGGAAAACCAGAAGGCATTTGAAGAGTTAAAGAAGTATATGGCCCAGGCCCCGTTGTTGGCCAAACTAGTTCTGAGTGAAATTTTATTCTTGTACTTGGCTGTTTCAGAGAGCGCCTTGAGCGCGGTGTTGGTTAAGGAGGAATTGAAAGTCCAGAAACCCGTATACTATGTCAGCAAAATTTTGCATGGTGCCGAGTTGAATTATTCAGCTATTGAGAAATTCGCTTTAGCCTTGGTAATGGCTTCGAGAAAACTGCATCCTTATTTTCAGGCTCACCAGATTGAGGTGCTAACAAATCAGCCCCTGAGAAATATCATTCACAGTCCCAAGGCAAGTGGGAGGTTGATTAAGTGGGCAATAGAGCTGGGAGAGTTCGATCTCAAGTATAAGCCACGTACGGCAATAAAAGCCCAGGCACTAGCTGACTTCGTGGTGGAATGTACCATACCCAACCAAGAAGCCGGGGGGCAGGAAGATGCCATACCTCAAGACAAGGGAGTCGATGATGGGGGCAAAGAGAAGGATGATAAAGAATATTGGGTTCTCTATTTTGATGGGGCATCAAAAACGAACTCCAGTGGAGCAGGATTGGTTTTGCAAAGCCCTGATGGGTTCTTAATTGAGTATGCTATGAAGCTAGACTTTCCAACCACAAACAATGAGGCAGAGTATGAAGCCCTGATAGATGGCCTTGGTCTAGCTGGGACACTTAGAGTCAAAAACTTAAAGGTCCGTGGAGACTCGAAGCTGATCATATCCCAGGTAAAGGGAGAATTTGAGGCAAGGGATGATACGATGGCTAAGTATGTTCGCCTAGTAAGGGCTGTGATGACCCAATTTAATGAATGCCATGTTGAACACATTCCAAGGGAAGAAAATGCTAAGGCAGATGCGCTATCAAAGTTTGCTTCATCTGAGATAGAAGAAAGTTCAGGAAGTGTATACTTCCGTGTATTGAAGACACGAAGCATAGATGTTAAGCTTGTGGCTCCCATAGGCCTGGGGACGTCATGGATTGATCCCATCAAGGCTCACATTCAGACCGGTTGGTTGCCAAGTGATGCAACTGAAGCACGAAAGTTAACTATTCGAGCACTAAGGTACTCTTTGATAGATGGGATTCTGTATAAAAGATCTTTCGTGGTTCCTTACTTAAGGTGTCTCAGGCCCGATGAGGCACGCTTGGCTCTTGAGGAAGTGCATGAAGGTATTTGTGGGCAACACCTGGGGGGCAGGGCCTTGGCTCATAAGATAACCCGTTTAGGCTTCTATTGGCCAGAAATGATGGCTGATGCCAAAGAATATGTGAAGAAATGTGATCGCTGTCAGAAGCATGCACCAGTTGTTAGACAACCCCCCGAGATGCTGACCTCTATGAACTCCCCAATTCCCTTTGCTATGTGGGGGATGGATATTCTAGGGCCTTTCCCTATGGCCACGGCGCAAAGGAAGTTTCTGATTGTAGCCATTGATTATTTCACCAAGTGGATCGAATCCAAAGCTTTGGCCAAAATCACAACTAAGCAGGTTGCACAATTCCTGTGGGAAAACATTATGTGCCGATATGGAATTCCCCGTATCCTCGTCACTGACAATGGAACACAATTCAACAACGAGGAATTCAAGAAATATTGTGAAGAAAATGAAATTGAGTTACGGTTCACCTCTGTGGCTCACCCACAAGCTAATGGGCAAGCAGAAGTTGCAAATCGAATAATCCTGGATGGATTAAAGAAGAGGATCGAGAAGTCAAGAAATAATTGGGTGGACGAGATACTTCCCATATTATGGGCCTATAGGACTACCTGTAGAGTCACGACAGGAGCAACTCCCTTCATGTTGGCATATGGGGCAGAAGCAGTAGTTCCAGTAGAGATATCACATTCCTCTCCAAGGATTCAGGCTTTCAATGCAGAAGAAAATGAGGAAGGGCAGAGGTTAGCCCTGGATCTGATCGATGAAGTGCGAGATAGGGCACATGCAAAGATAGTAGAATATCAGAAAAAGGCTTCATTCTACTATAACCTAAGGGTCAAAGAAAGTTTTTTAAACAAGGCGATCTAGTCTTGAGGAAGATAGAAGCATCTGGTGTAGGACAAAAAGGGAAGCTTGCCCCGAATTGGGAAGGACCATACAGAGTCAAGAGTGTTCAAGGTAGAGGAACCTACAAGCTAGAGACTATGGATGGTTTTGAAGTCCCGAGAACTTGGCATGCACAAAACCTGAAGGTTTACCATGTATAGGGCAGCCGGATACGATTCTCACTCGTCAGGATGGCGAGTAGGTTGAAAAGCACCTTGAAGCTTTGCTTGCTTAGGATTTATATGTTTAAGTTTTATTACGAAGTTTATTAAGACTTGTGTAAGGGACGAATCCCAGACAATTTTATGAAATTCATGAATTCTTCAAGGTATGTTTGTGGCCTAACGAATAAAAACCAAATGCATGGATGCAAGCATAAAAGGTGATAAATAAGATCAGATAAATATTACAAGAAATTTGATAAATAAAGTCTCGAAAATAAGACAAGCCACGTAGGGCTGAAAAAGCTCTAAGGAGCTGAGGTGCCCTCGGCATCCATATCATCGTCCTCTCCACTCTCGCTGGATTTCTCTGTCGTCTCGGAGGAGGAGGAAGAGCTGTCGTCCTCAGCAGGTCTGGAAGAAGACTCGGGAGGAGGAAGGAGTGGATCCTGAGGAACATGGTCCGAGACAACTACTCGGGTACGAAACCTCTGTAGCAAAGCCTCGTCATTAGGGCAGATATAATCCGCCGGGTTAATATCAGGACAAGCCTCGTTCACGGTCCCAAGGGCCGTGTCCCAACCAGTCCTAAAAAACCCGGAAAGACTGAATCATCCCTAATCCTCATGGATTGAGCAAACTCCTCCGAGTCCAGATAGTTATCTATAGCTTTATCCTTCTCCGCCCTGAAGTACCACCAGCTCGGCGTTAGACTCTCCGAGTTCTTCCTCCTTGCGCTTGAGCTTCTTCTCCAGGGTAGCATACTTCTTCTGTTGCCTCCTGAGGGCATTATCGGCCTTATCAGAAGCCCGCTTCCATGATTCGGACTTGCCTCACAGCGCCTTGAAAGTAGGCGTTAGACTGAAACAAAGCAATTAACAAAGTATAAGGCAAGAAAATGCTAAAAGAACGAAAGATAAGTTCAAAAAAGAGAAGGCATACCGAAGCCAGAGACTAGAGCTCCCATGAGCTTAATCCTCTCAAGATCAGGGGTGGCCACCACATCAGTAAAGTCCTTGGGAGTCACGCTATGGTAGGACCAATCCCAAGCATGTTTCGTGGAACCAACTACGGTGTCCCCTCGGCGGAATCCCCAGAGAGGCTGAAAGGCGCCTGTGGCAGCAGCAGTAGGGGCAGCAGCAGTGATAGGAGCACCATGGCCCCCAGCTCCTTCAGTTGAAGCCTCCCCTATAGGCTCTTTGTGCTTCTTCAAAAAGATAGGCTCCGTGGCCTTTCCCCGGGTGTCTAGGCCTGCGAGCCGAGCTTTCTTTATCCTAGCTTGTCTCCTCAACCAGAGGAACATTGTTCCTCGTTAATCTCCTTAGCAGCTGAAACAAAGAAAAAGACAAAATAAGTGATGTTAATAATGCATGAAATGAAATAAAGTTGAGAAGGGAAGAAAAATACCCTGTTGAGAAACAGAGGATAGTCCCACATGAATCAGGGAAAACTCCTCTAAGAGAGTCCAGCTGGTGGTAGTGCCATCATCCTGAGTAAGCCCATTATAAATAATAGTTTCTTCAGGAGTTAAGTGAATGGATTTGAGGCTACCATCACTGACCTTCCCGAAGGAAGATCGAAAAAGTGTGCCCCAGTCACCATTCTCCCAACGTAACCCAACGAAACTATTCCTCCAATTTTGATTATTATCAGGAATAGAGGCGCTGTTAAAGATATGTTTGCTTTTGGGCCTCTGCTTGACATAGACCCAGCCACAGATACTGGAAGAACTATTATAACACTGAAAGACCATCCTAAAAACAGCTACAGAAAGAGGAAAACCCTCTCTAAGACAGCAGACCATAAAACATAGAATGTTCCTCCAGGCGTTTGGAGGAAGCTGACACGGGTTGATTTGTAAATCAGCCAAAAGATGAGGAATAAAAGGATGGAAAGGAAACCTAAGCCCAGCATTAAGGGCATCTGTGTAAATGAAGAGAGTGTCGGGTCTCCAGTGGCAAGTACGGTCACCACCAGAGACTGGAACTAATCTAAGAGGAGGAAGGACGTTATAACGAGCATTTAGTTTATTGAAATCAATGTTGTGCCAAGTGTTACAATGATTAAAAGAATCGAGATGTGCAGTAGAGGGATATTCATCCCCCCTAATGTTAATCATATCGATTAAAGACATGTACGAAGAACGGATCTCGATATCCTTACCTCGTTTTGAAGCCGAGGCAATCTTCGCCGCTCTCTCGGAATTCTTGTCAGCCATTAGTAAAGCCTAGAAAACCTGAAAGTCTTGAAGGGAGGAGTGGCCAAATAAAAACTAAAGGAAGAGAAGAGGGAGAAATTTGTAGGATGAGTGGAAAAGTGAAATGAGAGGTGTGAGGAATCACACTCTCATCCCACCTTTTTATAGCCAAGAAGAAGGGGATTTGGGCCTCAAAAAAGCCCATATGGGCCCAAAAATGGAAGGATCTGGAATGTTCCAGATTATTTTAGAAAAATCTTAGAAAAATATGGAAAAATCTGGAATGATATAGAAATTCCAGAATATTCTGGAAGTCAGGCTTAAGAGTTAAAGCCTAATCCAAGTTTGAATGGGCTTTGGATATTAAAGCATGATAAAGGCCCAGTCCAAGAAAGCCCAGAAAGAGGGCCCAATTAGTTGACAGGCAAAAGCCCAGATTTAAGAAATGGGCCCTAAATGAAGACCCATTAAGAGGGTGGCCCAAGAAATCCAGACCCAAATCAAGGACCCAAGAGAGTCCACCCCAGATGTATGGCCCAACTTCAAGGTAAAAGGATATGAAAATAATTATTCCTGACCCATTCGACCAGAAGACGTGATGAAATCTTGGTCGAATAACCTGAGGTCAAAGTTCTGTTGATCAAGGCTGAAAACTAAGCATAAATCGACCAGAATTTAAACTCATTCGACTAGAAATCAATTGAAAATCCTGGTCGAAACAATCCTGCTCGAAATTGCTTCGACCAAGGCAAAAAAGATGGCTAATTCGGTCAAAAAGCATGAAATCCTGACCGAAATGAAATCCTGGTCGAAACATTCTACTCGAAAAATACAAAAAAAAAGAGAGGGAAAAAATCATGGCCGAAATTCGACCAAGATTCCTGATCGAAACCATCCTACCCGAAATCCTGTCGACCAGGGCAATATGGAGGTTAATTCGACCAGGATCCTGGTCGAATGGATTCCTGGTCGAAATCTGCATAAAAAAAAAAGAAAAAAAGAAAAAGAAAAAGAGAATAAGGAATAAATCCAGAAAATTAGGGAAAAATCCAGAAATTAAGGATAAATCCCAGGAAATTAGGGAAAAATCCAGGAAATAAAGGATAAATCCCAGGAAATTAGGGAAAAATCCAGAAATTAAGGATAAATCCCAGGAAATTAGGGAAAAATCCAAGAAATAAAGGATAAATCCCAGGAAATTAGGGAAAAATCCAGGAAATAAAGGATAAATCCCAGAAAATTAGGGAAAAATCCAGAAATTAAGGATAAATCCCAGGAAATTAGGGAAAAATCCAGAAATTAAGGGAAAATCCCAGAAAATTAGGGAAAAATCCCAGAAAATTAGGGAAAATCCCAGAAAATTAGGGAAAAATCCCAGAAAATTAGGGAAAATCCCATAAAATTAGGGAAAAATCCCAGAAAATTAGGGAAAATCCTAGAAAATTAGGGAAAAATCCAGAAAATTAGGGAAAAATCCCGGAAATAAGGGAAAAATTCCTGGAAATTAAAATAATTCCTGAATAAAAGGAAAATTCATTGTAAATGTGTAGGTCGCTCCACACTTTACGAAAAAATGAAACCCTGTAAGGGAACGAATAGACTTAACTTCTGCGAAACCTAATCAATGTTTCCCAAAAGTTGGGGGGCAAATGATAGGGATAAATAAATTATGATTGTATAATTAAATACTGCATTAATTGTGCAAGCTGTGGACTGCTAGGCCCAATAAAAAGATATATGATACTCAGACCAGAAAGGTTAAGCCTGATGGACCAGATCAGGCCTGATGGACCAGATCAGGCCTGATGGAATAAAAAAGGCCCAAAAGCCCTGATTATTAATTAATTTCGTAATTAATTAATAAGGGAAAAATCAGATGTTGAGAAGAGTCCCGATAAGGATATAAATCCTTAGAGATTAGCCTCAAGGGGACCTAAAAGGATAAGGAATCAGTTTCCTACTATCTAGGACTCCAAAATCCATTCTAATTATGAGACTTGCCCACCAAGTCTCCTATACCAAGTCCAATTCAAGGACTCCCAACATCTATATAAGGGGCCTCACCCCACAAATCAGAACTACGTTTTCTGGCTTGATTTTCTAATTCACAGAGATACGTAGGCATCTCGTAAAGGCAGATCGAGCCACGAAACACGAGAGCAGCCATTAAAGGCCTTGAGCTCCCGAATCTTAGTAATAAATACAACAAATAATAACCTTAGTTTTTTATCCATAACAATTAGTGAAAGAAAACATGCATGAAGACATCCATTTGCAGTTGCACTTCTAGTCCTCACTCCAACAATTGGATCACCAATAATTGCTTCTCTTGTGTGACTCATATCCTATTTTTTGGTGTGAGTTTGTTGACTTGAATTTTCTGCTCTTTCTCCCCCTGAGTTTGTGCTATCAAATTCAGGTGTTTGAGATGAGCTTTCCTTTTCATGGTTCACTTGTTCAGTTGTCTCTTCATCCATTCTGTGATTTGTGTTGTTTTCAGCTTCATCCTCAGAATCACTATCAATGTTGAGATTTCAAATTTCAGGGCCTCAACTTTATTTTCATCAAGGCTTTCCAATTATAGACACTTTTCATCATCAAAAGTTACATCCGTGCTTTGTATAATTTTCTTTTTTCCAAGCATGTAGACTTTGTAAGAAGTTCTCTCCAATAAATATCCCCCTGTGTTTGCAGAATTCAGTTAAAGTTACATTTCTGAATTCTATGCCATTGTCACTCCTCAATCTTTTCACACAATTCTGATCTTCATCATGCTTCTCAATCTTCTTGATGTTCTCAATTATGATTTTTGGAGTTTCATTCTTAGAATGCATAAATTTTACCCATGTGTACCTTGAGTAGTCATCCACCATCACAAGTGCCTACTTCTTTCTCAAAATTTATAAGACATTTACTGGTCCAAATAAGTCCATGTGAATAAGTTGCAAAGGTACACTTATGGAATTCACTGTTTTACTCTTGTGACTTAATTTCTTCATTTTTCCTTTTTGACAAGCCTCACAGAGCTCATTCTGAGCAAACCCCAGATTTGGCATATCTCCTACTAACTCCTTTTTGACTAGAGTATTAATTTCCTTGTAATTCAAGTGAGAGAGCTTTTTATGCCACAACTTGCTTTGATCTTCATATGACTTGGTGTAGATACAAAAAATTCCATTCTCATTTATTGAGTCCAAGTCTGCAACAAATAAGCTTCCTTTCCTTGCTCCTTTCAGATCAACTTCATGAGTCTTTTTGCTGATGATTAAGCATTCTCCTTTGTCAAATTTAACATTGAATCCTCTATCAGTGAATTAACTAACACTTAGGAGATTTACTTCCAAACCGGCAATTTCTTGTTTTATAATCAACTCTTCTTCACTGAAATTTACTTCACATGCTTTGAACATTGGTGAATCAACCTTTCTCAGCATAGCTGGGACATCTTCATTTGTTGTTACCTTTCCCTTGTCACCTTCAACTTTCTTGTTGTTTTTCAATACATCATAATCCAAGCCAATAGCTATGTTTGCACATGGCTTGTTCTTCTCATGATACTGACCAACTAGCTGAGATGCATTCCTGAATGACTTCAATTTCACTTCATTCTTCTCTATCTTTTCTTTTAACACAACTTCTATTTCACTAGCACACTTGAGCTTGTTCTTTAAATATTCATTCTCTTTCTTGAATGTCTCAAGCTCCACAAGAAATAGTTTAAACTTTTGTTTCTCACTCTCAAGCTTCTCATTAGCTTTTGATAACCTATTGACCTCCTCAGTAGATGCTACCATGCTAGTATGAATATGGAACATTTCTATGCTCATCTTTTCAATAGTCTCCTTATATTAACTTTCATTTAAATCAATAATAGTAAGAGTTGGTACCTGTATTTTTGATGAGGATGACTGTCCTTGCTCCAAGGCCATGAGAGCATAGTTTCCCACTTCCTCCCCTTCATCATTTTCTGAATCATCCCAACTATTTCCTTCTGCAATATAAGCTTTTCCCCGTTGCTTTCTTAGAAGAGCTTCATACTTTGCTTCCAATTCAAGATAAGCCTTGTCCTTTTTCACATTCTTTGGCTTCCTGCATTCTATAGCAAAATGGCCCAATTCATCATAATTAAAGCACTTGATATTTGGCCTTTCAATAGATCCTGTTTTATAACCATTTTTACGTCCAGTGTGCCTTCCATCCGTTGTCCTTGTTGGATGTTTGTGCCTTATTTTTGAAGAACTTTGGCTTCTTTACTGTAATGTTAAAGAATTTTCTTGCTAAGTAAGCCATGGACTGATCTAACTCATCCAGTTCATCCAAGGTATATAATTCATCCTCTTCAAGTTCAAGAATGACTTTCTTATGTGGTTCCTTGTTCTTTTGCTCACTACTTGAGGCAACTGGAGTCTGGATTTCTAGTTCATAATCAGATGACTGGATGTCATTAACCATTAGTGCACTTGAACCATCAACAACGTGCCCTTGACTAGCTCTTAAGGATTTTCTTTGGATCATTTCCAATTCATAGATTTTTAAAATACCATATAGAACCTCCAGTGTCATTCTGCTCAAGTCTCTCCCTTCTCTTATAGCTGAAACCTTATGTTCTAGATGGTCAGGAAGGGTGAACAAAAGCTATAAGTTGACATCCTCAGCTTTATAGTATTTTTCATGAAGCTGCTAGTCATTAATCAGCTTTTTGAATCTTTCTAAGACATCAGTTATGCTTTCTCTAGGTTTAGCCACGAAACCCTCATATTGAGATACCAGTATTCTCCTTTGGTTGGATCTAACTTCCTTTGTACCTTCACATAGAATCTCTTTTTTCTCCCAGATCTATTTAACTGTGTTACAGTTGACAATGTTATTGTACATGACATTGTCAAGTGACTCTATCAAAATTAATTGCAAACCACTGTTAAGAGAAACTTTTTCCTTCTCAATGTCTGTGTATTTTGAAGGATCTTTAGGACCATAGTAATCTGGGATGACCATGTCTCCTTCAATAGACTCTTCAATCCTTTCCATAGGAATAAAAGGTCCATTCTTCAAAATCCAGATGTACAAGGGATTGGCCATTCATAGAAATAAAATCATCTTCTCTTTCCATAATGTGTAGTTAGTCTTGTCAAAGTATGGTATCTTTCTACTGCTAATCTTCTATGTATTCATTTTTCCAAGATCTTTAATCTGTTTGCTTTCAGATTTTACTCTGATACCACTTGTTAGGTAATGAATACAACACAGGTGGGTGAATGTGTTTTGGATTTTTTTAAGGTTTTTGAATGTTTGTTACTAGGTGAACAAAGCAGACTAGAAATGCAGTAATTTTATGTTAACTGAAATTAAAACAGTGCACATAATATTTCAAAACTCACTTAATTTTATATAAAAATCAAGCTAGTGTTTTGCTACAAATCCTGGGTTCTTTGTAATTAAAGAACTCTGCTTCTTCCTTGAAAGAGTTACAAGAAAAACTAGATTTCTTTGATACTAGTTTAAAAGCAAAGGACCAGTGTTTACTTTATAGATTAGTAAACACAGGTACACAACATGCAATAAGATGTACTAAACTCTACTTTAAGTTATCTCTAAAGCTTTCCATTTCTGGCTTAGTGTATCTTTTCAAATCCTGTGGATCTGTGACTTTCCTTTGTCAGTTAATCGTGGACTTTGATCTTGTACTCTTCAAGCTGCTTTTATAGACTTTTCAATCTAAGTGATTAGATCGTTTATTGATTGATAATATTGAATATTTAACTTATCTGCATTCTGTACTTTGAGTTTCATGTCAAGATCTCCAGTTTGGTGTATAGAGAACTGACATCTCGATAAGTATAATGGCTTATCGAGATCTCTTAGTTCTCTATAAGTATTTTGACTTGTCGAGGTCTCTAATTTCTCTATAACTAAATTTGGCTTGTCGAGGTCTCTGAGTTCTCGATAGATAACTTTGACTTGTCAAGATCTCTGAGTTCTCTATAAGTGAACTTGGCTTGTTGAGGTCTCCAAATCTATGCATATAGAAATAACTTGTCGATATCTCTAATCTTCACATCTTCATTTTCCTTGCCGATATCTCTTAGTTTTCGATATGCAGAAATGACTTGTCGATATCTCCAATCTTCATATCTTCATTTGACTTGTCGATCTCTGGGAATTCCCGATAGACCAATTTGAACTTCTCAATAAGTCATTCTGGAGTTTTCAAATGACTTCTCTATATGACTTGATCTGTGACTTGTAGATATCTTGACTTAGAATATTTTTCCCAAAACAGATTTATTCAACTCCAAGCTTCTTCATAATTTCTCTAAGGCATGATCTTCTTGATCTTCTTCCAGAGTTTATTCTTAGGCTTGAGACTGTTTACAGAAAAATACTCCAGTCAAATCTTTAACATTTTTACAGACTCAAATAATACTGTATAAAATACAAATATAGATGATCATAGAACTAATTCTTAGGGCTGTTAATTTGACTTAGTCTTGTCATGATACATGAATGTCTTGCACAACATTATGTTGTTATTATAGAATTGGACTATTTTTTAAATGTGGACCAGATTCGTGGTCAGACCAGATTCATGGTCGTATTAGGCCAATGTGTGCCTTGGATCCAGTTTATTGAGCAGAGTTGTGTGCCTTGCTCGGGGTTAGTGCGTGACTAATTAGCTGGATAACCTTGGTTTTTTAAATAAAAAGTGAATATCCAATTCTAATCATTGCTTAACAATAAACTTGATTCCTTAAAGAATTTTATTTCATCATTGTTTAATCTCAGTATTGTCACTGTGACTTGATGAGCTAGTTAGATCACTCTTGCGAATCTGTTTATGTTCTTTTCCAGTTAAGAAGGAAGTTGTTGGTAGAGAGGATCCCCAGACAAGTGTGCAAGCTAGGATTCCAGGTTGAGATGGAATAAATTAGCTGAAGACTTTTGTTATAGTTTTGAGTTTGAAAGTTTGTAAGAATGTTTTATTTTCAGATGTAAGTTAATCTAGTTGGGATTTGGTACGTTTGTAATGTAAATAAGGTTGTGGCTTGTGTGCAAATTTTAACCAGTTACGATCTGTGGAATGTGTTAAGTAGGGTCATTGCATGTATTATTTTTCATAAACAAGTTTATATATTGTGTGTGTGCGTTGTGAACCCCAAACTTCTGACCCAAGTTTGGAGGGCGTAACAGGTTTGGTATCAGAGCTACAGGTTATAAGTCACTGACACAAGCCTAGATTATTGGGAATGGTAGAAGGTTAGGATTAGGAGTAAAAAATAGAAAGATAGGGCGTCGAGAGGTTGAGCGCGACTTTATAGTACATTTTGGTATAATTCGTGTTGTGATTCAAGATTCTTATCTAGCGATATAATTTTCAGATAGCATCGATGGAAGATCCTATTATTCCTGTACCATCTGATCATTCAGAGCCTTCAGTTCAAAAACTGTCATCTGATCCACACCCTAATCTTCCACCAATGTTAGCTACTACCTTCTGTTGGGACGGTTGCACCACTGTGAGCTATTCCACCCCCTGGTATGTGACCACCTATTCGAGGACCCCCACCTGCTAGTTCCGACCCTAATGGGAATTCAGTTGCGGGCATCCTTCCATTTTACTCCATATCCTGTTCCATACCATCAGTATGAGGCTTGTCTTATGGAGCAGCATCATCTGTGAGGGAAGATTCGAGAGCTTCGACATATTGCGCGTAATAGGGATATTGAGAGAGGTGAGAGGGAGCTTAGAAAGAGGATTCATGTATTTTGCAGAGTAGTTATTGCCAGGTTATATGGAGCAATAAGTGAGCATGCCACCCCTGATTACCTTCTAGGGTGGGCTAGATGGATTTTAGAGGATCTTGAGGAGATCAGAGGACCAGAGTTTCCATAGAACTAGATGACAGCGCTATGGTGACAGTTGTTATATGTACATTAATGTGTTGTGTGTATCAGCAGACTTTTGGTTTGCATATATAGACTAGACTTGCTAACTAGTGTGTAGGCCTGTTGTACCCTTTTGCCTTTGTTGAAGCGTTTTGACGCTTATACTACCAAACTCGGACACATATATTTATATATATATCATTACCTTTCCTTTTCCAGCATTTTTATTTACATTACTGCACCTATTTTATCTTACTTCACTTATTGCACAAGTTATAAACCCTTATGATAACATGTACCTATCCCCTTAATTGTTTACATTATTAAACGAAGCATGCGATTTACTTAATTTAACCATTGAAAACGTTTTCAAAAAGGAATATTTATGTTTTTAAAAAAATTCATAAAAGGATTTGATATAAAGGCTAAATAAGTTGTTTGAAGAAAATGCCACCCATAAGAAATACCAGTTCTAACAACCAGAATGATGAAACCAAAGACAACAACCAATACAACAATAACTAGAATGCAAATCCAGGTCCCCTCGACCCAACTGTAGCCCAGATTCTTCAGATCCTGGCTCACCAAACAATCAACCTGACTCAACAACAACAGAGACAAGACAATCCCTATATAACTTTTAAGACTTTTCAGGCGGTGAATCCACCGGAATTCAAAGGTTCTTTAGATCCAATTAAAGCAAGAGTTTATTTAAAGGAGATTGAGAAGTCATTTGCTTTAGGGGTTAAATATCAAAGTGGTCACTCAACTGAAAGCCATATACCAGTTTCATCATCAAACTTAGTGGGGTATCATTTAAATCACTAAATTGATAATAAATATCAAACGAATACCTCAAAATATGTGCTTGATAATTAAAAATTATTTTTATAAAGTTCTATACATTTTTCTTGAAACCTATTACAACCAAATTAAAATGTATGAATTCTAGTATTTTCGATAATATAGTGAGATTTTTAAAAATTGATCTACTATTTTTTGATTTTAAATTTGAAATTGATATGTGACCTTAGTTGAGTGATTCAAATGATATCCCGTTAAGTTTTCTTTAGTCAAGGTGAGAGAGGAACAACAAACTGAGTTTGTGAGTTACTATTTTAAGAATGAAGCCACCTATTGGTGGGAAACTGTTAGGACATTTGCAGGTACAGATGTTATTACATGGGATAGATTCAAGGAATTGTTTCTAGAGAAGTATTTTCCTCAGTTTGTTCAGGATCAAATGGAATTGAAGTTTCTAGAGTTAAAATAGGGGAATATGTCAGTAGTAGATTATGAAAGTATGTTTGAGGAATTGTCCAGGTTTGTACCATCATATGTCGACACTAACAGGAAGAAAACTACGAGATTTCAGCAAGGTCTTAAGCCATGGATCAGAGGGGAGGTAGCTATATTTGAGTTGTATACTTATACAGGAGTAGTACAGAAAGCTATAATTGCGAAGACAGAAAGTGAAATGTCACAAAAGGAGAAGGAGAGTAAGAAAAGAAAGTTTGAGGGAAGTGAAGGACAAACACAAGTAGGGAAGTTTCCAAATTTTACTCAGAAGAAAGGCAATTTTCAGTCTGGAAGGAATTTTAATTTCAGGAAGCAAAATGCAGGCGACGGAGGATAAGGCAACTGTCCAGCCACTGGAAATCAGTCCAATCAGCAGAGGTTAGGTTTACCAGAATGTCGGGTATGTGGAAAGAGACATGTAGGAGTTTGCAATAAGTTAAATATGGTATGTTATAGATGCAACCAGAAGGGGCACTATTCAAGGGAGTGCCATAATTAACCAGCCAAAGAGCCAGCTGTAATATATAACAGATGATATCAAAGATTACTGGAGCTAATAATGTCATTAGCATCTATGATCTGAGTAGAAGATTAATGAACAGTTATTTTTCGATAATCAGTTAAGCTTGGGGTCAACCCTAAGTAAGTTGTATTGTTATCTAAATTTGTATTTTGTACTTGTAACACTTAAAGTCTGTAAAATTACAAAGGAACATAATGGAATCTTTTTCCTAAAATGGTATCAAACCTAAGGATTCTATCTGGAAGAAGATCAAGAAGATCATGCCTCAGAAGAATTTTGAAGAAGCTTGGAGTTGAATAAATCTGTTTGGAGAAAAATGTTCTAAGTCAAGATCTCTATAAGTCACAGATTTAATGTTATAGAGAAGTCATTCGAGAACTCCAGAATGACTTATCGAGAAGTCATTCAAACTCTAGAGAGTACCGACGGATAAACAATATCTACTCGACGGATAAGCAATATCTACTCGACGGATGAGCTATATATCTACTCGATGGATGAACAACATCTACTCAATGGATGAGCAATATCTACTCGATGGATGAGCTATATATCTGTTCAATGGATGAGCTATATATCTACTCAACAGATAAGCAATATCCACCGGGAGTAGAGAAGTCAGGAAAGCTACTCGAGAACTCAAGAAGATATCGACAAGTCATTCTTTTACTAGAGAACTCAGAGTTATTGACAAGTCTATATCCATTCAAGAACTCAGAGATATCTACAAGGCAAGTCAAATTATGAAGACTAGAGATCTCGATGAGCTGAAGACCTCTACAAGCCAAACTTATTATGGAGTACTAGAGATCTCGATAAGCCTTTGTACTTATCGAGATATCAAGTTTTCTAATAATTCAAATTGAAGATCTCGAAGTACAGTCTCAAAGTATAGAATTGCATATCAATTTAATATCCAAGATAAACAATCAACAAACAATCCAACAACTGGATTGACAAGTCTATCAAAAGCAGCTTGAAGTGTATGCAAGATCAATGGCAAAGATTAACTTATAGAGGAAGATTAAAGTAAATACGGGATGCTAAAGATATGTTAAGCCAGAAATGGAAGATTTGCTTTTCTATAAATAGAAATGACAAGTGAAAGTTTAGAAAAGTTAATAACATGTTTATTATCCACTGTGTAAACCAGAAGTTAACTGAGCTATAAAGTTAACACTAGTCCTCTAGTTAGTTGTAACAATTTAGATCAAAATTCTTGTAACACTCTCGAGAAAAGCTGAGCTCTTTAACTTCGAAGAGCTTAGAAATTTCGTAGCAAAACATATTAATTTTTAATACAAAAATTAAGTGAGTTTTGAAGATCTGTGTTCTTTATTTTGTGCAAGTTTAATTTCTGGATGAACACTTTTCTATACAAGATTTAATTTACTTTGTTCAACCATTATCTTTCAAGAAAAGCCTAAAATCAGAAAAACACATTCACCCCCCCCCCCCCCTCTGTGTGTGATTCATTACCTAACACCAGCATATAAGGATCAACCTTCCAGGACTCAAGCAGGATAGGTTCCAGCAATTGGGTTTACATTTTTCAAGTGTGGAAAGCCAGGACATATAGCAAGGGATTGTAAAAACCAGCTCCAGTCAGTAATGCGCTGAGAATTATGGGATCTATACCAATAGTAACTGAGCCTCCTAGATCTAGAGTTTATTATATGTCTATGAAGGATGCTATTCATGACACTGATGTTGTGGCATGTACGCTTACTGTGAATTCTTTATGTGCTAAAGATTGAGTATATGCAGGAGCAACTCGAACATTTATTTCTCAAGATTTTGTTGATAAGTGGAATTGTCTAGTTAAATTGTTAAATAAGATTATGACTGTAGAATTAGCAAATCAGGAGCGTGTATCTATTAACCAAGTTTGTACGGACTGTGAGATTTAGATTTCTAGCAATAAGTTTTGTGCTGACTTGATACCATTTAAGTTAGGAGAATTTGACGTTATTCTAGGAATGGACTAGTTATCTAAGTACGATGCTCAGATAGAATGTCGTGACAAGAAGGTAATTTTGAAGACGTCGAACGAGAAAATGGTGACGTTTAGTGGTCAGAGGCAAGCAAATAAGTTTTTAATGATAATTCAAGCTAAAAAGTTACTGCGACAAGGATGCAAGCATTATATTGCTAATGTGATAGATGGAAATCAGGAGCCAGGAAAACTTAAGATATTCCAGTGGTCAATGAGTTTCCAGACGTGTTCTCAGACGAATTACTGGGACTTCCTCCAGATAGAGAAATTGAGTTTGTGATTGACTTAGCACTGGAACGGAACCAGTGTCCAAGGCCCTGTACAGAATGGCGCTAGTTGAAATGAAGGAGTTAGCAAAGCAATTACAAGAGTTATTAGAAAAAGGAGTGATTAGACCCAGTGTGTCCCCATGGGGTGCACTGGATCTATTTGTTAATAAGAATGACGGAAGCATGAGACTATGTACTGACAATCGGGAGCTCAATAAGCTTACTCTCAAGAACAAGTATCCATTACCTCGAATCGATAATTTATTTGATCAGCTGAAAGGAGCAAAGTATTTTTCTAAGATTGATCTGAGATCCGGATATCACCAGTTAAAGATTAAACCTGAAGATGTACCGAAGAAAAAGATTTCAAAACAAGGTACGGTCATTATGAATTTTTAGTGATGTCTTTTAGATTGACCAATGTCCCATCAACATTTATGGACTTGATGAACAAAATTTTTAAGAAATATTTGGACAAGTTTGTCATTATGTTTATAGATGATATTTTGATTTATTCAAAATCGAGGATAGACCATGCGGAGCATCTAAGGATAGCCTTGGGAATTTTGAGAAAGGAGAAGTTGTATGCCAAGTTTTCAAAATATGAGTTTTGGTTACAGGAAGTTCAATTCTTAGGGCACATAGTAAGTAACAAAGGGATCAAAGTGGACCCAACGAAGATTTAAGCCACTATGAATTGGTAAAGGCCAAAAAAATAAACAGAAGTGAGAAGTTTTTTAGGATTGGCAGGATATTATTGAAGATTTGTTCAAGAATTCTCGAAGATTGCGATACCTTTGATGAAGCTTACCAGGAAAAATGAGAAGTTTATATGGAACGAGAAGTGTGAAGAAATTTTCCAGGAATTGAAGAAGAGATTGATCATGACACCTATTTTATCACTTCCAAATGATCAAGGAAAGTTTATAATCTATAGTGATGCTTCTCATAAGGGATTAGGTTATGTTTTGATGCAGCACGATAAAGTTATTGCATATGCGTCTAGACAACTGAAACCTCATGAGCATAAGTATCCTACTTATGACTTGGAACTAGCAGTAATAGTATTCGCTCTGAAGATTTGGAGACATTATCTATATGGAGAAAGATGTGAGATTTATACGGACCATAAGAGTTTGAAGTATATATTCACGCAAAAAAAAAAAACTTAACATGAGACAATGAAGATGGTTGGAGTTGATCAAGGACTATGACTGCACGATTGACTATCACCCAGGAAAAGCAAATATGGTGGCAGACGCGTTAAGCATGAAGGAAAGATTGAATGTGTTGATACTACCAGAAGAGTTATATAAGGAATTTCAGAAATTGGAATTGGAAGTAAGAATCTGCAAGCCTAATGAAGCAAAGATGTATAGTATGACTTTTCATCCATAATTGTTAGAGAAGATAAATAAATGTCAAGAAGAAATAATGGATCAAGATATCAATAGTTTGATAGGAGAAGAGTTATGCACTCAGAAAGATGATGAAGGTATTCTTAGATTTTCTTCCAGAATTTGGATTCCCCCAGTGGCAGAGTTAAAGAATGAAATTCTACAGGAAGCTCACAATTCAAAGAATTCAATCCATCCGGGGAGTACCAAGATGTACATAGATTTAAAAGAGAATTATTGGTGGCCAGACATGAAAAGAGAAATTGTGGAATGGGTTAGCAAATGTTATACGTGTCAAAGAGTTAAGGCGGAGCACCAGAGACCAAGTGGATTATTGCAACCGTTAGAGATTCCAGAGTGGAAGTAGGAGCACATTGCTATGGATTTTATAGTCGGCTTACCAAGGACGAAAGCAAATCATGACGCCATTTGGGTTATAGTGGACAAAATAACCAAATCAGCTCATTTTCTTCCTATTAATGAATGATTTTCACTAGACAAGTTGGTTCGCATGTATTTGAAGGAAATAGTAGTTCATCATGGAGTCCCTATGTCTATTATATCAGACAGAGATCCACGATTGAATTCAAGGTTTTGGAGAAGTTTCCAGTAATGTTTGGGAACCAAGTTGAATATGAGTATAACTTATAATCCACAGATTGACGGCCAAAGTGAAAGAACGCTCCAGACCATTGAAGATATGTTATGTGTTTGTGCCGTTGATTTTAAATGAAATTGGGATGAGTATTTGCCCTTAGTAGAATTTTCTTACAACAACAGTTATCACACAAGTATCGAAATGCCTCCATACGAAGCTCTTTATGGATGCAAATGTCGATCACCGGTATATTGGGATGAAGTTGGAGAACATAAGATACTTGGATCAGAGTTGGTACAACAGACAAAAAAAGTTATTGAAGTTATTTAGAAATGGTTAATTGCAGCACATGATCGTTAAAAAAAATATGCAGGTCAAGCTAGAAAGGACATGGAATTTGAAGAAGGAGATTTAGTATTGTTAAAGGTGTCACTGTGAAATGGATTATCCAGGTTCGGAAAGAAAGGAGAGCTGAGTCTTAGATCCGTTGGCAAGAGTCTTAGATATGTGAAATGCCTAGAGTCTTAAAATTTTGAAACGTGTCGGCAAGGTAGCATACGAATTGGCGTTACCTCCGCATATGGAGTATATTCATAATGTCTTTCACGTGTTAATGCTTAAGAAGTACAATCCAGATTCTAGGCATGTAATCGAGTACGAGCCGATAGAACTTCAGACAGATTTGTCGTATGTAGAAAATCCAATAGAGATTCTAGAAAAAGAGAGAAAGTGTTAAGGAATAAAGTTGTAAATTTAGTAAGAATATTGTGGAGAAACCCAAGAGTTGAAGAATCAACCTGGGATCTAGAAAGTTATATGCGTGAAAAGTACCCTCATTTGTTTACTTAGGAGATTCTGAGGACGAAATCCTTTTAAGGGGGAAGGATGTAATATCCGGGATATAACGTGTAATTATTTTTGTCGATAAATAATTATTATGTGATTATTATATGAATTTTGGTGAATTATCTGTTAAATGGTATCTGTGTTTAGATGTTTATATGTGGTAAAATTTGAGAATTTTAATTTTTATATGTCCAACATAAAGTATAGATAATTTTGATATTTTTCTATTAATTTATATGTTGTTATATGATTTTATAAAGGATTTATAGATTTAATAAATATAATAACTCAAATTTTTGAGACCTTGTAAAATGCTTAATGAATAGTAACCCTGACAATCGGGGAAATTTTTTTAGCCCACACTATGTTGTGCATGAGAAATTTAGTTTCCGAGTCGACAACATGATTATGCGTACCAAATAAGTATATGTAAATGCTATTAGTTTTCGAAGAAAATGAACTTTGAAAAAATGATCGTATCTACAAACCGTCAAGGATTACGAGAATCATAATATAATTACAAATCTAAAATCATACAAATTCAAACCCAGGTACGAGACTTCAAAACGTAAAGGACGTATAAGAAAGGAATTACCCCGCGAACCGTTTACAAAGGTTTATTAGGATAACGAATAAGCGATCGAGCGAACACATAAGCGAATAAATAAATGTATCAAGCCAAGCTAACCACACAAGCTAACTAGAGTAAGAAACTAACCATGGTTAATAACCAAATAGTAACCTAGCTAATAGACCATGATGACCTAGCTAGTGAATAGTGGTGGAACAATAACCAAGGTACCTAAGCTAGTTTATAGCTTGGAAAATAGGAAACCTAGCAAGATTATGATATTTTTCTTGTACTAGGTGATATATACAAGATCATATAACAAATCTTTCACAAGAAGCATCCAAGTAGCCAACACAAAAACTCTCTCTTCTCCCTTTGTAAGGCTACATTCGACAATATAAAAAATAAACAAGAAATCAATTTCAAAAATCCAACTTCTAGCCATGGAAAAATTCCACAATTAAATCCTAAGATTCCTGCATCATAAACTAAGGTAAGCTTTTTGAGAGCATTTTATTAAGGTTTGATTGGGGAAATAATTCAGATAAAGTGATGATGAATAGTGAGGAATAATAACTCTTCTTGGTTTCTTGATTTTTATGGCATGATCTAGGTTCCTTAAACTCAACCAAACATCCCCAAGACTCTACCATCAAGAAGAACACATCACAAGCTTTCAATAAAGGTATACATCCTTGACCAAACTTTGTTTAAGGTTTAAGTTTCAAGAAACTTTGAGATCTTAGCTATAAACCTAGTTTTAGTAGTTGTTTTATAATTTTCTTGATGATTACTTAGTTAGCATTAAGATTGATGTTTGTTGCCTCAATAACATGATTTTCTTGAGAGGATTTAGTGTTGATATAATGATATGGTGGTTTTTGATGGTTAAATAATGATTTAGAGCGTAAAGGAAACTCGGATCATAGTCGCAACGTCGTTAAAAATGAATAAAATGTGAACATAGGTTTTCTGCAGAAGTTACGAAGGTATAAACTGTAGTTTCATGAAAAGTAGGACCTTATTATGATATATAATGTTATGAGGATTGTTTAGGTGCTTGAATCACTCAATTTTGATTTACGGATCAAAAGTTATGACCATTTTAGTAAAAGTGATTTACACGATAAAAACTGCTACGAATTACGAACTTTGGAAATGGAAATGATCGACTTAAGCATATTCAAAAATCATGAAATTTTTACAGAGAGTTAGAAATAGAGTTTATTAACTTATATAACAATTTCAAGTGAAAATATGGATTTTTAAATTTATAACAATGTCAGAGCCGAGATTGCGCGAATAGAAATCCTTAAGAATTGTGAGCGGAGCCGAGAGTCGGATTGTGTTAGTATATGGAGTTTTACACTTGAATAGTGATTCTGTTATGATATATATATATATATATTTTAGAATATTTTGGCGTAACCATAAGGGTAGTGTATAAATCATAAGACCCAGAGTCGGTCGGAGTTATAAAATGAAAACCCGAGAACCATCCCAGTGATACTTTGGACGATCAAAAGTTTGTGTTTATTTTATTCCAAGGGACTCGATGTCCACTTGCGAAGTATTTAATACCTCGAATTTATTTAAAATAATTTCCAAATACCATATTCCATGAACTATATTTAATTACTCGAATAATGGATATTATTTCAATTATTCATTTAATATAGGAGAAGTATTGTGACGCCCCCCAAATCCGGGGTCTAGATTTGGGAGTCACTAATCGATAAACCATAATATAAAAAACACAGCGGAGTAAAATAATAAATATGACCCCTTACATGCAACTGGATCGATCACAGGTTATAGTATGAAACATGCACTAAAACAAACCAAGTGTTATTAAAACCCATAAGTCTATTTAGTTTTACAGATTATTCAAATTTTATTACAAACCTCTACACTAGTCAAGCGTCCCAAACAATCTACCTGTAAAACATACTAACTATCTACAAGCACTCAACTCCTGGTCAAACCTGGAACTCAGGTCTACTCTGACTTAGCTGAAAGATTAGAATAATAAACAAGTATGAGCGAAGAGATGCTCAGCATGCAATATATAGTTTATAGTTGAACAACAATAACAATATCTGAGTAAAACTAGAAGTTGATATAAATTTTAACATTTAAGCGACATTTTAACAAAATACAATTATGCACTATGTTCTTCCTGATGATCAGTAATGAAACAACACCGGTATTCCGCAGCCATTCCGTAAATATAGGTATCAGTATCCCGCAGCCATACTGTACATATTGGATATCCATAAAAAGGCATATACTCACCTTGCAAGATATTACACTTTCGTATAATAACTCACATTGAACCGGTACCTCGGCCTCCTACGCTAACCAATAACCAATTTACAAAACAATTTTGATTAAAGGAGTCATATCAATGACATCCTTGTATATTTAACTCCCCATTTCACATGGTCCGGAGTTATCTTAACAACTAATGGCGAAATAACTAGAATAAATAGTTATTCGCTAATCTCATCGCAAAGTTTCACTGTATAGAGTATATCTGGATAGCATAGTTATTCACTATCTATCGAATCAAAAGATTTGTTCTAGCAGAATGATTACTAGAATAAAAGAATTCCAATAAATAAATGACTATTGGTATCTAATGTGCTACTAGAGTAGTTATAAACAGTTCTAATATTTTAAATACGTAAAATAATAAACTATTCTGAATTTAGAATAGGGGAGAAAACTTTCCTGGTATACTCGATATCTTCTCACTCTAACTCTGGCTTACAACTATTGGCTACTGACTCCGTCTAACACTTGATTGCACTCCTTGCTATTCAATTCTATAAACAAAAGGACTATCTTAATTGACAGAACCAAACTCAATCGATGTAACTACACGTCTTGACTTCTACCCGATATGTTATAAATAATCATGGCATTTTAAAAATGTAAACAGATAGCATGCATTTCACTTAACCCGTAATCATGATATTTTTGTAGCACGTAGTCACATTTTTCATGTAACACATAAGTTAGGTCGTCAAAACATAGGTCTCAGTACGTTCAGAATTGAAATCAGGTTAATAATAGTGTTTACCGATTAAATACTGACTCAAAATGACTCGCAATTCAAATAACCTTGCAATACACAAGAAATTAGGTCTCAAAAGTATTTTTAATGAAAGCGTAATGTTTTTCTGAGTTATACGTGTTCGTTTTATATTAAACGGACGAACGGTTTATTTATTACGAATAAAATAAGAAATAAATAGAAGTAAATCAATTAATAATAATATTAATTTATTTTTCAATACCAAAATATAATTTTTAAAAGCTTAAAAGTAATTTTTAGAAATTATTTGAATTAATTATAAATAATTTACATTGTATTTAACTATTTATGAATAAAATCAATTAATTAAATAATTTAATCAATTAATTAAATTCATAAATAATTAACTAAAATTAATTATAAATAATTAAATCAAATTAGATTTTTGAAAATAATAGAAGCAAAAAATTTTTGGAATTTAAAATAATTAAGTAAATAATTTTTAGAATTTAAAATAATACTAAATGATTTTTGAAAAAAAAAATCATTTTTAGAAAATAGAAAATGAATTTTGAAATAAAAATAAAAATAAAAAGGAAATTCACAAACAAATATGAAATTGGGTTTGTGGAAAATTGGAATTAAAATCGGGTCAGGTTTAAAACCCAACCGGGTCGATTTACGGGTCGCGAAGAACAGCCACACTGTTTATCTGAGTCGACGACGAAAATCTAGGTTCTCCAGATTCCGTCGTCTTCTCCGACGAACGGCCGGAATCCAGCGACACCGTAATCAACCCAACCAACTGAATTTAACGCCCTTTTTTGCTCCGGTTTTCGATCCAAAATGTAATAACCTCAAAATTTGAACTTTTTGTAACTCTTATGAATAGTGTTTTTGCTGATTATGCTGAATAAGAAAACTTTTCATGCCACACTTTGTAGAGGTTCTTTTACTGTTATTCTGAGATCTTATTATTACTCTATATGGTATATAAGTGTATGTAAAGATTGTCAGAATCCAAATTCGAACACTTGGATTTTTCCCGAAAATTCACCAGATACTGAAAGAATTGAGTATAAGGTAACAGGATAAAAAGGATTTAAATTTAAGGATTATAAGAGAGGATCATAAAAGGAATATAATGTATTGAGAAAGGTTAAGTAAACCCAAGTAATAAGATCCCGGGTATGATCCCTCAAATGATAAACGAGAACGAAAGTTAAGCGAACCGTATAACAGATCAGTGGTCATTAGCCAAGTAATTAGGAGTTAATCAAAGAGGTTAGTGATGATGATGTCACCACACCAACAAGAAGATGACAAGTGTGGGAAGATGACATAGGAAGATGACATAAGCATGACCAAAAAGGGAAGGAAGTGTTGGTTGATTATAAACCACACAAAATTTACCATGGTTAAAAGGTTAATTAATCAAAACCAAAGCAAAACAACCAAGCAAAACAAATAACAAATCACAAAACACAAGTTGACTTTCATTATTCAAGAAGAAGCTCTCGGCCTCTTTTCTTTTTTCAAAGGAAAGAAAACTCAAATTCAAGTTCCAAGCTTTGTTAATTAGTGAGGTAATTATCCAAGGTTCCTTGTACATAGATATAGATATCCTATGAATCTAAGCTTCAAATTCCTTCACAATCTCTTCCTATAATTCATGGAAGAAGAGAGTGAATAGTGTTTTTCAAGAACTTAAAATTTTGATCTTGTGTTTTGTTTAGATAAAGCTTTAGTAAGGATTTTCCAAGGTTGTTTCAAGCTCATTAGTTACTCCTACTCTCAAGGAAGGTATAATCTCTTAACCTAGCATTATTATTGAATGTTAAGAGCTTATTATGAGTAGTATAGTTCATGAGAGGCATGGTTATTGTGTATTTAGAGATTGGTTGGTTTTGTGATGTTTTTGGAGTTGTAAATCTTGATTATTAGTTAATAAACTTAAGTAAGCTCTTAGTTCATGATTGAGAAGTATTATAAATTGGAAATCTTGAGATGTTGGGGCTGTTGTAGTAGTGTATGGATGGAGTTTGGTTGTAATAATGATTGTGGGTTGATTGTGGATTGATTTGGAGTAGTATAAAATTTAGTAATCGCGTAAACATAGCCGTCGTAATGCCCGATTTACTTTAGACTATTTTTGTTCTTAACATCAGGACCCGTGAACTCACTGTTAGGTTTTGACCATTGCCATGATTAGATAGTTCATGTTACGAGCTTCGTTTTGATATGTGGTCGCTTGAATCCGATGTACGTTTTAGGAGAAACGACCGTTTTAAGTAACGGCGTTTCGCGACCGAACCATTACCCCTCGCCTTACTTTGAAACCTTGGTTAAGGCCCTTAAATGACTAATTGGAGTATAAAACAATTATGTAAAGTGGATTAGGCAGTTATTAGGGTACTCGCGAAAGAATCTCCTTAAAACTCTTAATGGTTAATTTATTAAAAATGGTGGAGCCAAGGGTACTCGAGCGACTTAAGTGAATCGTGAAGCGCAAAAGCGAACGTTAGGGTCTAATTGGTTAAAGTATAGATTCATAAGCGACTTTGGTTTAATTCCAACTTATATGTTGTTTATAGGTTACCAGACTCGTCTCCAGCCTTTTATCACCCGCAGTCGCTCAGGCAAGTTTTCTACCCGTTATATTGTTGTTGTGATGTATACATGTATATGCATTATCTTGTGATAGATGCATGATGGTTAATTAGCAAATCTTGCGATATATTGGAGCATGCTGATATGGTTTATATGCATGTCTGTTTCGTAATCTTGATATCTATCTGTTGATTCCAATGCTTATAATTGCATAATACATATGCTAGAGATAAGCAGTAGTTGCGTATACCCTTAGTATAGGGGACCCAAAGGCGAACATTTTCTAAAACTGGGAGTCGATATTCCCAACTATATTATATATATTTATATCTATAGATATAGTTTTCAAAACTATTAATCGAATAAGGTTTATTCGATAACTTTTTTTTTATTAATGAATATTACTTTGAATATTCATTCGAGGACTTATGAGTCGGTTTATTTTATTTAAGGAATATTATCTTGAATATTCATTTGAGGACTTATGACTCTGTTTATTCTATTTAATGAATATTAGTTTGAATATTCATTCGAGGACTTATGACTCCGCTTATTTACTAAATAATATTCTTTATTTTATTAAAGAATAATGTTTCGATAATCAAACTTATTTTCGATTATTCAAATAAAGATCGTACTTTCGTATAAGTATATCTTTGGTTATTTAATATTCATTTCAAGTATGACTTTTAAAACTTCTACTTCAATTATTTTTATAAAGATTATTCTTTATGGGAATATTATTTAAATAATAATATTCAAATATTTTCTAATATATTGGGACTGATTTATTTTATTAAATCAGCATTACTCCAAACATTCTTAAAAATGTTTTCGAGTCTTCAAAATGATTTTTAAAAGTTAGGGCGGATCCCAAAACTCATTTTTTTATATTTAAGATCCTCCTTTCGAAGGGGATTTAAATACTCGCTCAAAACGTGAGGGATCCGGCTCAGTGGTGTATTTTACATTCGCAACGAGGTTGCTATTTTGAGAAAACATATTGATTACTTGCCCATCGTTCGGGAAGTAAGTTCATCTATTTGAGTCGGCATAAGTAACATGGGCTCAGCGGGCGGTAATGAAAGTGTAAGTGGCTGGGTAGCAGCCCATCAACACGTAAGAGGCCGGGTGGCGGTCCAGCACAAGGTCCTAATGAGGCCAGGGTGATGACCGGTGGGGGATTCATCCATCTACTAGTAGAAAAGGTTACTTATTGGTATCTTTGCCTGATCAGCAAGATATCAGGTTTATGCCAAGGTTTTCTTCTTTCCAAAATTTATTGGATATTATAAACTCTGTTTATACTTTACATGAAAGAGGTTTCCAGGAAATGTATAAGAGATATATATGTGGATATATAATCGGGACTAAATAAAGTATCTCGTAACTTCATTTCATTCAATAATATTTCAAAGATTGAATCTATTCAAGTCTTAACTTGTGGTCTCATCTATGGGATGAACTTTCGAAAACTTATTATACTTTGGAACAGTGGTAGTTCAAGTAGTTTTCTAAAATGGTATAAGTATAGTGAAGTAATTGGTAACTTCATCTTCCTTTAAGCTTATATCCAGTAAGTAATTACCTTACACTTGATAAAGGTTTCTAGTAAGTTATCCATTTAGATACTTGCATTATTGTTTACACTATATATTATCTTGCGAGCTGTAATGCTCACTCTTGCTTCATTTCTTCATCACACAACAACAGTTAGGAAAGATAGCCAGACTCAAGCAGACCCAGCGCAAGCGCGTGGGAAGCGTCCCGCGTCTTCCCGTTGATATCGTAGCTGCTATAGCTGCAGAGGTAGATCTATTTGTAGATCAGGCATTCTACTTTTGGGAATCAATTATGTATAATTATAACTTGTGGCAGATAATGGCAATTAACTGTAAACTTATCAAGTAATCATTTTGGGTTGTAATAACTTTTAAATTGTGGATTCAAGGACTTGTACTTATTTCAATTTCATCTCTGAGACTATAACGTGTTGTGGTGTATGTTAGTGTGGGGTCACAGCAGGAGGTTATTTATTATTAATTAAGTTAAGTGATATTGTGGAAAGAAAGACCGTGACGACCCAGATCCCCGACCCCGGATCTGGGGGTGTTACACTAAACCACTCTAAATCATCCTAGAACTTCAATTCTACAAGCAACAACACCAAACAATAATCGTTCACGGTTTTCGATCGAAACCTCGAAGAACGCCGGCCAAAATCCGGCTTCCACGAATCCTTAACCAACAATCATGTTTTAATAACCAAAATAAAGCCTGAATCAGTACAATCATTATCAATAATCATCATCAACAATCCTTTAATCAAAGTTATGAAAAATCGAATCAAAAATCCAAAAATCAAGAACCCGTTTTTACACCTCTTGGACTAAAACACACGAGTTAATATCATAAATTGATCATATAATCATGTTAAAGCTTATTACAACATCAAAATCAACCAACAATCAATAAAAATTAAAAACTAAATTCAACTCAAGAACACCAAAATCGATTTTTAACAAAATCCAACCATAATCTATGATTTTGGTATCAATAGAATGGGCTTGATTAGAGCTTTCAATTTGGTATATAGAATACTAACAACGGATTTCCTACAGCTCATGTAATCAAAGGATGAAAATGAAGGACAAATTTTACCCCCAAATTATGTTCTTGGATTTTTCTATTTTCTATAATTTTTAATAAAAATAAATAAAATAAATAAATCTGCAGCTATTTATATTATCTGCAAAATTAATACCCTAAAATCATTTAAGGGTTTTTTTTATCTCTTAATTAGAATAATTAAGCCCCAAAATAATAATTATGGGGAATAATTTTAAAAGCAATAAAATATAAAATTTATATCATAATTCCATCAAAATTGCGAATAATTCATTAATACAAAAATAACGGGTAATTTAAATATGTATAATTCTATAAAAATAAAACATAAATTTTGTGGGCTTTGACGTCCCGTTGGGGTCCCGGTCCGTTAATTTCTGAGAAATCGAAACGATTCCTAAATTAACAGAAAACCCTGAAAACAACATAAAATACATTCAAACACACATAAAATGAGATAAAACGAGTACCTCGATAAAGACACAAATAAACACGAGTCCAGATTGCAGATCGATTCATATAAATGCATTTAAACACAGAATAATTAATCAAAACATTTTCTGGTCCTTGCGGGCCACATATATCAAGTATAACATGTCATAACATGGAAATAATCATTTTAAACTCTTATAAACACATTTTATTTATTTATTTAACACAAAATATTCACATAATTTTCCCGGATATTACATCATTCCCCCCTTAACAGGATTCTGTCCTCGGAATTAGCCTAGGAAAACAAGTGAGGATACTTGAATCGCATTTCTCTTTCCAACTCCCAGGTCGACTCTTCAACCTTGGGATTCCTCCACAAGACTCGCACTAAGGGACACAGACTTATTCCTAAGCACTCTTTCTTGCTGGTCTAAAATCTGCACCGGTTGCTCTACAAAAGACAAGTTTGGCTAAATTTCGATTAGCTCGTATTCTATCACATGATTCGAATCAGGTAAAATACGTTTCAAACATTGACACATGGAACACATTGTGGATATGCTGCATGTGCGGTGGTAAAGCTAGCTTGTAAGCAAACTTTCCCACACGCCTCAAATTCTTAAAAGGGCCAACATAACGCGGACTCAGCTTTCCTTTCTTCCCAAAATCTTTATAAACTGTTCCTAGGTGAAATCTTCAATAGCACTGCTTCATCAACCCTCAAATTCATATCCTTTTCTGGTAGGATCAGCATATTTGTTTGACGGTCTTGAGTTGCCACTGATCTTTTCGAATGAGTTATATTTTCTCTTTATCTGCTGGATCAATTCTGGACCAAAATCTTTCTCTCACCAACTTCATCCCAACATATTGGAGATCTTCATCTTCTGCTGTACAAGGCTTCGAAGGCGGCATTCCAATACTGGCATGTAATTGTTGTTGTAGGAGAATTCACTAATGGCAAATGTATGTCCAACTCCCTTCAAAATCGAGAGACACACTTAGCATATCTATAGTCAGAATTGTCCTTTCATTTTTAGCATCTGTCTGCGGATGATACGCGGTACTCATATTCAACTTTATTCCAAGACAATATTGGAAACTTCTCCAAAATCTTGAATTAAATCGAGGATATCTGTTTGAAATTATAGATATTGGAACTCCATGTCGAACCACAATCTTTAGGTATAGCGAACCAATTTATCCATGAGAATCTCTCGTTGTAGGAAGAAAATGCGCTGATTTCTCAATCTGTCAAAATAACCCAAATAGCATCATGATTGCTTGGTCCTCGGAAATCCAACTACAAAATCCATCGCAAGATGTTCCCACTTCCATTCCGGAAATACAATGGTTCGTAACAACACGGGCCTTTGATGTTCCTTTTTGACTCGTTGGCAAGTGTAACACTTACTCACCCATTCAGCAATTTTTTTTTT